>NC_083696.1:45164706-45520233 GCF_033118175.1 Dama dama | reverse complement strand
TCAACACTGTTTCATGCTCCTCATATTTTTGACACTTTTTTAAGCTCTTCATATTTTTCACACCTTTTCAGGCTCTTCATGTGAACACCGCTTCATGCTCCACCTATTTTTCAGAACGTATCATGCTCCTCATATTTTTCCCACCTTTTCAGGCGCTTCATATTTCTGAACACCCTTCATGCTCCTCCTATTTTTCAGACCGTTTCATGCTCCTAATATTTTTAACACCTTTTCAGGCTCTTCAAGTTTTTCAACACCGCTTCATGTTCCCTCTATTTTTCAGACCGTTTCATGCTCATCTCATTTTGACACCTTTTGAAGCTCTTCATATTTTTCACACCTTTTCAAGCTCTTCATATTTTTCACACCTTTTGAAGCTCTTCATATTTTGCACACCTTTTCAGGCTCTTCAGGTTTTTCAGCTCCACTTCATGCTCCTCCTATTTTTCAGACCGTTTCATGCTGCTCAAATTTTTTACACCTTTTGCAGCTCTTCATATTTTTCACACCTTTTCAGGCTCTTCATGTTTTTGAACACAGCTTCATGCTCCTCCTATTTTTCAGATCTTTTCATGCTCCTCCTATTTTCCGACAGTTTCTTGCTCCTCATATTTTTGACACTTTTTGAAGCTCTTCATATTTTTCACACCTTTTCTGGCTCTTCATGTTTTTGAACACAGCTTCATGCTCCTCCTATTTTTCAGACCATTTCATGCTCGTCATATTTTTCACACCTTTTAAAGCTCTTCATATTTTTCACACCTTTTCAGGCTCTTCATGTTTTTCAGCAACAGTTCATGCTCCTCCTATTTTACAGACCGTTTCATGCTCATCTCATTTTTTACACCTTTTGAAGCTCTTCATATTTTGCACACCATTTCAGGCTCTTCACGATTTTCAACACCGCTTCATGATCCTCCTATTTTTCAGACCGTTTCATGCTCTTCCTATTTTTCAGACCGTTTCATGCTCCTCCTATTTTTCAGACCGTTTCATTCTCCTCATATATTTGACACATTTTGAAGCTCTTCCTATTTTTCCACACCTTTTCAGGCTCTTCATGTTTTTCCACACCGTTTAATGCTCCTCCTATTTTTCAGACCGTTTCATGCTCATCTAATTTTTGAGACCTTTTGAAGATCTTCATATTTTTCACATTTTTGAAGCTCTTCATATTTTTCACACCTTTTCAGGCTCTTCAGGATTTTCAACACCGCTTAATGCTCCTCCTATTTTTCAGACCGTTTCATGCTCATCTCATTTTTGACACCTTTTGAAGCTCTTCATAATTTTCACACCTTTTCAGGCTCTTCATGTTTTTCTACACCGCTTCATGCTCTTCCTATTTTTCTGGCCTTTTCATGCTCCTCATATTTTTCACACCTTTTGAAGCTCTTCATATTTTTCACACCTTTTCAGGCTCTTCATGTTTTTAACACAGCTTCATGCTCCTCCTATTTTTCATACCGTTTCATGCTCCTCATTTTTTTGACACCTTTTGAAGCTCTACATAATTCTCATACCTTTTCTGGCTCTTCAGGTTTTTCAACACCCCTTCATGCTCCTCTTATTTTTCAGACTGTTTCTTGCTACTCATATTTTTGACACCTTTTGAAGCTCTTCATATGTTTCACACCTTTTGAAGCTCTTCATGTTTTTTAAAACCGCTTCATGCTCCTCGTATTTTTCAGAGCGTTTCATGCTCCTCATATTTTTCACACCTTTTGAAGCTTCTCTTAATTTCACAGCTTTTCAGGCACTTCATGTTTTTCAACACCACTTAATGCTCCTCCTATTTTTCAGACCGTATCAGGCTCCTCATATTTTTGACAGCTTTTGAAGCTCTTCATATGTTTCACACCTTTTGAAATTCTTCATGTTTTTTAACACCGTTTCATGCTCCTCCTATTTTTCAGACCGTTTCATGCTCCTCATATGTTTCACACCTTTTGAAGCTCTTCATATTTTTCACACCTTTTCAGGCTCTTCATGTTTTTCAACACCGCTTCATGCTCCTCCCATTTTTCAGATCGTTTCATGCTCCTCCTATTTTGCAGACCGTTTCATGCTCCTCATATTTTTGACACCTTTTGAAGCTCTTCATATTTTTCACACGTTTTCAGGCTCTTCATGTTTTTCAACACCGCTTCATGCTCCTCCCATTTTTCAGATCGTTTCATGCTCCTCCTATTTTGCAGACCGTTTCATGCTCCTCCTATTTTTGACACCTTTTGAAGCTCTTCATATTTTTCACACCATTTCAGTCTCTTCATGTTTTTGAACACCGTTTAATGCTCCTCCTATTTTTCAGTCCGTTTCATGCTCCTCATATTTTTGCCACCTTTTGAAGCTCTTCATATTTTACCCACCTTTTCAGGCTCTTCATGTTTTTCAACACCGCTTCATGCTCGTCCTATTTTCCAGACCGTTTCAGGCTCCTCATAATTTTCACACATTATGAAGCTCTTCATATTTTTCACATCTTTTCCGGTTCTTCATGTTTTGAACACTGCTTCATGCTCCTCCTATTTTTCAGACCGTTTCATGCTCCTCATTTATTTCACACCTTTAGAAGGTGTTCATATTTTTCACAGCTTTTCAGGCTCTTCATGTTTTTGAACACCGTTTCATGCTTCTCCTATTTTTCAGACCATTTCATGCTCCTCATATTTTTGAGACCTTTTGAAGCTCTTCATATTTTTCACACCTTTTCAGGCTCCCCATGTTTTTCAACACGGCTTCATGATCCTCCTGTTTTTCAGACCGTTTCATGCTCCTCATATTTTGACGCGTTTTGAAGCTCTTCATATTTTTCACACCTTTTTAGGCTCTTCATGTTTTTCAACACCACTTCATGCTCCTCCTATTTTTCAGACCGTTTCATGCTCCTCATGTTTTTGACACCTTTTGAAGCTCTTCATATTTTTCACACCTTTTCAGGCTCGTCATAGTTTTGAACACCGTTTCATGCTCCTCCTATTTTTCAGACCATTTCATGCTCCTCATATTTTTGACACCTTTTGAAGCTCTTCATATTTTTCACACTTTTTCACGCTCTTCATGTTTTTGAACACTGTTTCATGCTCCTCCTATTTTTCAGACCGTTTCATGATCCTCATATATTTGTAACCTTTTGAAGCTCTTCATATTTTTCACACCATTTCAGGCTCTTCATGTTTTTCAAAACCAATTCATGCTCCTCCTATTTTTCAGACTGTTTCATGATCCTCATAATTTTGACATCTTTTGAAGCGCTTCATATTTTTCACACCTTTTCGGGCTCTTCATGTTCTTCAAACCCGCTTCATGCTCCTCCTATTTTTCAGACCGTTTCATGCTCCTCATGTTTTTGACACCTTTTGAAACGCTTCATATTTTTCACACCTTTTCAGGCTCTTCATGTTTTTCAAAACCGCTTCATGCTCCTCGTATTCTTCAGAAATTTTCATGATCCTCATATATTTGACATCTTTTGAAGCTCTGCATACTTTTCACACCTTCTCAGACTCTTCATGTTTTTCAACACCGCATCATACTCCTCCTATTTTTCAGACTGTTTCATGCTTTTCATATTTTTCACACCTTTTGAAGGTCTTCATATTTTTCACACCTTTTCAGGCTCTTCAGGTTTTTCAGCTCCACTTCATGCTCCTCCTATTTTTCAGACCGTTTCATGCTGCTCAAATTTTTTACACCTTTTGAAGCTCTTCATATTCTTCACACCTTTTCAGGCTCTTCATGTTTTTGAACACAGCTTCATGCTCCTCGTTTTTCCAGATCGTTTCATGCTCCTCCTATTTTCCGACCGTTTCTTGCTCCTCATATTTTTGACACTGTTTGATGCTCTTCATATTTTTCACACCTTTTCTGGCTCTTCATGTTTTTGAAAACAGCTTCATGCTCCTCCAATTTTTCAGACCGTTTCATGCTCGTCATATTTTTCACACCTTTTAAAGCTCTTCATATTTTTCTCACCTTTTCAGGCTCTTCATGTTTTTCAGCACCAGTTCATGCTCCTCCTATTTTTCAGACCGTTTCATGCTCATCTCATTTTTTACACATTTTGAAGATCTTCATATTTTGCACACCTTTTCAGGCACTTCATGTTTTTCAGCTCCACTTCATGCTCCTCCTATTTTTCAGACCGTTTCATGCTGCTCTCATTTTTTACACCTTTTGCAGCTCTTCATATTTTTCACACCTTTTCAGGCTCTTCATGTTTTTCAACACAGCTTCATGCTCCTCCTATTTTTCAGATCGTTTCATGCTCCTCCTATTTTCCGACAGTTTCTTGCTCCTCATATTTTTGACACTTTTTGAAGCTCTTCATATTTTTCACACCTTTTCTGGCTCTTCATGCTTTTGAACACAGCTTCATGCTCCTCCTATTTTTCAGACCATTTCATGCTCGTCATATTTTTCACACCTTTTAAAGCTCTTCATATTTTTCACACCTTTTCAGGCTCTTCATGTTTTTCAGCAACAGTTCATGCTCCTCCTATTTTACAGACCGTTTCATGCTCATCTCATTTTTTACACCTTTTGAAGCTCTTCATATTTTGCACACCTTTTCAGGCTCTTCATGTTTTTCAACACAGCTTCATGCTCCTCCTATTTTTCAGATCGTTTCATGCTACTCCTATTTTTCAGACCATTTCTTGCTCCTCATATTTTTGACCCTTTTTGAAGCTCTTCATATTTTTCACACCTTTTCAGGCTCTTCATGATTTTCAATACCACTTCATGCTCCTCCTATTTTTCAGACCGTTTCATGCTCATCTCATTTTTGATAACTTTTGATGCACTTCATATTTTTCGCACCTTTTGAAGCTCTTCGTATATTTCACACCTTTTCAGGCTCTTCATGTTTTCAACACCACTTCATGCTCCTCCTATTTTTCAGACCCTTTCATGCTAAACTAATTTTGACACCTTATGAAGCTCTTCATGTTTTTCACACCTTTTCATGCTCTTTATGTTTTTGAACACCGGTTCATGCTCCTTCTATTTTTCAACCCATTTCATGCTCCTCCTATTTTTGACACCTTTTGAAGCTCTTCATATTTTTTACACCTTTTGAAGCTCTTCATATATTTCACACCTTTTCAGGCTCTTCATGTTTTTGAACACCGCTTTATGCTCCTCCTATTTATCAACCCGTTTCATGCTCCTCCTATTTTTTACACCTTTTGAAGCTCTTCATATTTTTCACACTTTTTCAGGCTCTTCATGTTTTTCAACACAACTTCATGCTCCTCCTTTTTTTCAGACCGTTTCATGCTGCTCATATTTTTGACATCTTTTGAAGCTCTTCATATTTTTCACACCTTTTGAAGCTCTTCATATTTTTCACACCTTTTCAGGCTCTTCATGATTTTCAACACCGCTTCATGCTCCTCCTATTTTTCAGACGGTTTCATGCTCCTCATATTGTTGACACCTTTTGAAGCTCTTCATATTTTTCACACCTTTTAGGCTCTTCATATTTTTCAACACCACTTCATGCTCCTCGTATTTTTCAGACCGTTTCATTCTCCTCATATTTTTGACACCTTTTGAAGCTCTGCCTATTTTTCACACCTTTTCAGGCTCTTCATGATTTTCAACACCACTTCATGCTCCTCCTATTTTTCAGACCGTTTCATACTCATCTCATTTTTGACATCTTTTGAAGCTCTTCATATTTTTCACACCTTTTGAATTTTTTCATATTTTTCATATTTTTGAAGCTCTTCATATTTTTCACACGTTTTCAGGTTCTTCATGTTTTTCAATACCACTTCATGCTCCTCCTATTTTTCAGAACGTTTCATGCTCCTTATATTTTTCACACCTTTTGAAGCTCTTCATATTTTTCAGAACTTTTCAGGCTCTTCATGTTTTTGAACACCGTTTCATGCTCCTCCTATTTTTCAGACGGTTTCATGCTCCCCATATATTTGACACCTTTTGACGCTCTTCATATTTTTCACACCTTTTAAGGCTCTTCATGTTTTGAACACCGCTTCATGCTCCTCCTATTTTTTAGACCGTTTCATGCTCCTCAAATTTCTGACAACTTTTGAAGCTCTTCATATTTTTCACACCTTTTCAGGCTCTTCATGTTTTTCAACACCGCTTCATGCTCCTCCTATTTTTCAGACCGTTTCATGCTCTTCATATTTTTGACACCTTTTAAAGCTCTTCATATTTTACCCACCTTTTCAGCGGTTCATGTTTTTCAACACAGCTTCATGCTCCTCCTATATTTCAGACCGTTTCATGCTCCTCATGTATTTCCAACCATTTGAAGCTCTTCATATTTTTCACACCATTTCAGGCTCTTCATGTTTTTGAACACCGTTTAATGCTCCTCCTATTTTTCAGACCGTTTAATGCTCCTCATATTTTTGACACCTTTTGAAGCTCTTCATATTTTACCCACATTTTCAGGCTCTTCATGTTTTTCAACAGCGCTTCATGCTTCTCCTTTTTTCAGACCTTTTCATGCTCCTCATGTATTCCAACCTTTTGAAGCTCTTCATATTTTTGACACCTTTTCAGGCTCTTCATGTTTTTGAACACCGCTTCATGCTCCTCCTATTTTTCAGACCGTTTCATGCTCCTCGTAATTTTCACACCTTTTGAAGCCCTTCATATTTTTCACAACTTTTCATGCTCTTCATATTTTTGATCACCGTTTATTGCTCCTCCTAATTTTCAGGCCGTTTCATGCTCCTCATATTTTTGACACCTTTTGAAGCTCTTCATATTTTTCACACCTTTTCAGGCTCTTCATGTTTTTCAACACCGCTTCATGCTCCTCCCATTTTTCAGATCGTTTCATGCTCCTCCTATTTTTCAGACCGTTTCATGCTCCTCATATTTTTGACACCTTTTGAAGCTCTTCATATTTTTCACACGTTTTCAGGCTCTTCATGTTTTTCAACACCGCTTCATGCTCCTCCCATTTTTCAGATCGTTTCATACTCCTCCTATTTTGCAGACCGTTTCATGCTCCTCCTATTTTTGACACCTTTTGAAGCTCTTCATATTTTTTACACCATTTCAGTCTCTTCATGTTTTTGAACACCGTTTAATGCTCCTCCTATTTTTCAGACCGTTTCATGCTCCTCATATTCTTGCCACCTTTTGAAGCTCTTCATATTTTACCCACCTTTTCAGGCTCTTCATGTTTTTCAACACCGCTTCATGCTCGTCCTATTTTCCAGACCGTTTCATGCTCCTCATGTATTTCCAACCTTTTGAAGCTCTTCATATTTTTCACACCTTTTCAGGCTCTTCATGTTTTTGAACAGCCTTTCATGCTCCTCCTATTTTTAAAACCGTTTCATGCTCCTCATAATTTTCACACCTTATGAAGCTCTTCATATTATTCACATCTTTTCCGGTTCTTCATGTTTTGAACACTGCTTCATGCTCCTCCTATTTTTCATACCGTTTCATGCTCCTCATTTATTTCACACCTTTAGAAGGTGTTCATATTTTTCACAGCTTTTCAGGCTCTTCATGTTTTTGAACACCGTTTCATGCTTCTCCTATTTTTCAGACCATTTCATGCTCCACATATTTTTGAGACCTTTTGAAGCTCTTCATATTTTTCACACGTTTTCACGCTCTTCATGTTTTTGAACACTGTTTCATGCTCCTCCTATTTTTCAGACCGTTTCATGATCCTCATATATTTGTAACCTTTTGAAGCTCTTCATATTTTTCACACCTTTTCAGGCTCCCCATGTTTTTCAACACGGCTTCATGATCCTCCTGTTTTTCAGACCGTTTCATGCTCCTCATGTTTTTGACACCTTTTGAAGCTCTTCATATTTTTCACACCTTTTCAGGCTCTTCATATTTTTGAAAACCGTTTCATGCTCCTCCTATTTTTCAGACCATTTCATGCTCCTCATATTTTTGCCACCTTTTGAAGCTCTTCATATTTTACCCACCTTTTCAGGCTCTTCATGTTTTTCAACACCGCTTCATGCTCGTCCTATTTTTCAGACCGTTTCATGCTCCTAATGTATTTCCAACCTTTTGAAGCTCTTCATATTTTTCACACCTTTTCAGGCTCTTCATGTTTTTGAACAGCCTTTCATGCTCCTCCTATTTTTCAAACCGTTTCATTCTCCTCATAATTTTCACACCTTATGAAGCTCTTCATATTTTTCACATCTTTTCCGGTTCTTCATGTTTTGAACACTGCTTCATGCTCCTCCTATTTTTCAGACCGTTTCATGCTCCTCATTTATTTCACACCTTTAGAAGGTGTTCATATTTTTCACAGCTTTTCAGGCTCTTCATGTTTTTGAACACCGTTTCATGCTTCTCCTATTTTTCAGACCATTTCATGCTCCTCATATTTTTGAGACCTTTTGAAGCTCTTCATATTTTTCACACGTTTTCACTCTCTTCATGTTTTTGAACACTGTTTCATGCTCCTCCTATTTTTCAGACCGTTTCATGATCCTCATATATTTGTAACCTTTTGAAGCTCTTCATATTTCTCACACCTTTTTAGGCTCTTCATGTTTTTCAACACCACTTCATGCTCCTCCTATTTTTCAGACCGTTTCATGCTCCTCATGTTTTTGACACCTTTTGAAGCTCTTCATATTTTTCACACCTTTTCAGGCTCTTCATATTTTTGAAAACCGTTTCATGCTCCTCCTATTTTTCAGACCATTTCATGCTCCTCATATTTTTGACACCTTTTGAAGCTCTTCATATTTTTCACACGTTTTCACGCTCTTCATGTTTTTGAACACTGTTTCATGCTCCTCCTATTTTTCAGACTGTTTCATGCTCCTCATAATTTTGACATCTTTTGAAGCGCTTCATATTTTTCACACCTTTTCAGGCTCTTCATGTTCTTCAAACCCGCTTCATGCTCCTCCTATTTTTCAGACCGTTTCATGCTCCTCATGTTTTTGACACCTTTTGAAGCGCTTCATATTTTTCACACCTTTTCAGTCTATTCATGTTTTTCAAAACCGCTTCATGCTCCTCGTATTCTTCAGAAATTTTCATGATCCTCATATATTTGACATCTTTTGAAGCTCTGCATATTTTTCACACCTTCTCAGACTCTTCATGTTTTTCAACACCGCATCATACTCCTCCTATTTTTCAGACTGTTTCATGATTTTCATATTTTTCACAACTTTTGAAGCTCTTCATATTTTTCACACCTTTTCAACTCTTCATGCTTTCGAACACCGCTTCACGCTCCTCCTGTTTTTCAGACCGTTTCATGCTCCTCAAATTTTTGAGACCTTTTGAAGCTCTTCATATTTTTTCCACCTTTTCAGGCTCTTCATTTTTGTGAACTCCGCTTCATGTTCCTCCTATTTTTCAAACCGTTTCATGCTCCTCATATTTTTGACACCTTTTGAAGCTCTTCATATTTTTCACACATTTTCAGGCTCTTCATGTTTTTCAATACCACTTCATGCTCCTCTATTTTTCAGACCGTTTCATGCTCCTCATATATTTCACATATTTTCAGGCTCTTCAAGTTTTTGAACACCGCTTCATGCTCCTCCTATTTTTCAGACCGTTTCATACTCCTCATATTTTTCACACCTTTTGAAGCTCTTCATATTTTTCACACCTTTTCAGGCTCTTCATGCTTTTGAACACCGCTTCATGTTCCTTCTATTTTTCAGAACGTTTCATGTTACTATTATTTTTGACATCTTTTGAAGCTCTTCATATATTTCACACCTTTTCATGTGCTTCATGTTTTTCAACATCGCTTCATGCTTCTCCTATTTTTCAGACCGTCTCATGCTACTCATATTTTTGACACCTTTTGAAGCTCTTCATATTTTTCACACCTTTTAGGGTCTTCATGTTTTTTACACCGCTTCATGCTCCTCCTATTTTTCAGACCGTTTCATGCTCCTCCTATTTTTGACACGTTTTGAAGCTCTTCATATTTTTCACACCATTTCAGGCTCTTCATGTTTTTGAACACCGTTTAATGCTCCTCCTATTTTTCAAACCGTTTCATGCTCCTCATATGTTTGACACCTTTTGAAGCTGTTCATATTTTTCATACCTTTTCAGGCTCCCCATGTTTTTGAACACCGCTTCATAATCTTCCTATTTTTCAGATCGTTTCATGCTCATCTCATTTTTGACAAATTTTGAAGCTCTTCATATTTTTCACACCTTTTGAAGCTCTTCATATTTTTCACACCTTTTGAAGCTGTTCATATATTTCACACCTTTTCAGTTACTTCATGTTTTTCAACACCACTTCATGCTGCTCCTATTTTTCAGACCCTTTCATGCTAATCTAATTTTTGACACCGTTTGAAGCTCTTCATATTTTTCACACCTTTTGAAGCTCTTCATTCTTTTCACACCTTTTCAGGCTGTTCATGTTTTTGAACACCGCTTATGCTCCTCCTATATTTTAGACCGTTTCATGCTCCTCATATTTTTGACACCTTTTGAAGCTCTTCATATTTTTCACACCTTTTCAGGCTCTTCATGTTTTTCAACACCACTTCATGCTCCTCGTATTTTTCAGACCGTTTCATTCTCCTCATATTTTTGACACCTTTTGAAGCTCTGCCTATTTTTCACACCTTTTCAGGCTCTTCATGATTTTCAACACCGCTTCATGCTCCTCCTATTTATCAGACCGTTTCATGCTCATCTCATTTTTGACACCTTTTGAAGCTTTTCATATTTTTCACACCTTTTGAATCTCTTCATATTTTTCATATTTTTGAAGCTCTTGATAGTTTTCACACGTTTTCAGGCTCTTCATGATTTTCAACACCGCTTCATGCTCCTCCTATTTATCAGACCGTTTCATGCTCATCTCATTTTTGACATCTTTTGAAGCTCTTCATATTTTTCACACCTTTTGAATCTCTTCATATTTTTCATATTTTTGAAGCTCTTCATAGTTTTCACACGTTTTCAGGCTCTTCATGTTTTTCAATACCACTTCATGGTCCTCCTATTTTTCAGACCGTTTCATGCTCATCTCATTTTTGACAACTTTTGATGCACTTCATATTTTTCGCACCTTTTGAAGCTCTTCGTATATTTCACACCTTTTCAGGCTCTTCATGTTTTCAACACCACTTCATGCTCCTCCTATTTTTCAGACCCTTTCATGCTAAACTAAATTTGACACCTTATGAAGCTCTTCATGTTTTTCACACCTTTTCATGCTCTTTATGTTTTTGAACACCGGTTTATGCTCCTTCTATTTTTCAACCCGTTTCATGCTCCTCCTATTTTTTACACCTTTTGAAGCTCTTCATATTTTTCACAATTTTTCAGTCTCTGCATTTTTTTGAACACCGCTTCATGCTCCTCCTATTTTTTAGACCGTTTCATGCTCATCTCATTTTTGACACCTTTTGAAGCTCTTCATATTTTTTACACCTTTTGAAGCTCTTCATATTTTTCACACCTTTTCAGTCTCTTCATGTTTTTGAACACCGCTTTATGCTCCTCCTATTTTTCAACCCGTTTCATGCTCCTCCTATTTTTTACACCTTTTGAAGCTCTTCATATTTTTCACACCTTTTGAAGCTCTTCATATATTTCACACCTTTTCAGGCTCTTCATGATTTTCAACACCGCTTCATGCTCCTCCTATTTTTCAGACCGTTTCATGCTCATCTCATTTTTGACATCTTTTGAAGCTCTTCATATTTTTCACCCCTTTTGAATCTTTTCATATTTTTCATATTTTTGAAGCTCTTCATATTTTTCACACGTTTTCAGGCTCTCCATGTTTTTCAATACCACTTCATGCTCCTCCTATTTTTCAGAACGTTTCATGCTCCTTATATTTTTCACACCTTTTGAAGCTCTTCATGTTTTTCAGAACTTTTCAGGCTCTTCATGTTTTTGAACACCGTTTCATGCTCCTCCTATTTTTCAGACCGTTTCATGCTCCCCATATATTTGACACCTTTTGACGCTCTTCATATTTTTCACACCTTTTAAGGCTCTTCATGTTTTGAACACCGCTTCATGCTCCTCCTATTTTTCAGACCGTTTCATGCTCCTCAAATTTCTGACAACTTTTGAAGCTCTTCATATTTTTCACACCTTTTCAGGCTCTTCATGTTTTTCAACACCACTTCATGCTCCTCCTTTTTTTCAGACCGTTTCATGCTCCTCATTTATTTCACACCTTTAGAAGCTCTTCATATTTTTCAGAACTTTTCAGGATCTTCATGTTTTTCAACAACGTTTCATGCTCCTCCTACTTTTCAGACCGTTTCATCCTCCTCATATTTTTGACACCTTTTGAAGCTCTTCATATATTTCACACCTTTTCAGGCTCTTCATGTTTTTGAACACTGTTTCATGCTCCTCATATTTTTCAAACCGTTTAATGCTCCTCATGTATTTCACATCTTTTGAAGCTCTTCATATTTTTCACACATTTTCAGGCTCTTCATGTTTTTGAACACCGTTTCATGCTCCTCATATTTTTCAGACCTTTTAATGCTCCTCATGTATTTCACAGCTTTTGAAGCTCTTCTTATGTTTCACACATTGTGAAGCTATTCCTTTTTTTTAACACCGCTTCATGCTCTTCGTATTTTTCAGACCGTTTCATGCTCCTCATATTTTTCACACCTTTTGAAGCTTGTCTTAATTTCACAGATTTTCAGGCACTTCATGTTTTTCAACACCACTTACTGCTCCTCCTATTTTTCAGACCGTTTCATGCTCCTCATATTTTTGACACCTTTTGAAGCTCTTCATATTTTTCACAACTTTTCAGGCTCTTCATGTTTTTCAACAACGCTTCCTGCTCCTCCTATTTTTCAGACCGTTTCATGCTCCTCATATTTTTGACACCTTTTGAAGCTCTTCATATGTTTCACACCTTTTGAAGCTCTTCATGTTTTTTAACACCTTTTCATGCTCCTCCTATATTTCAGACAGTTTCATGCTCCTCATATTTTGACACCTTTTGAAGCTCTTCATATTTCTCACACATTTTCTGGCTCTTTATGTTTTTGAACACCATTTCTTGCTCCTCCTATTTTTCAGACAGTTTCATGCTCCTCATATTTTGACATCTTTTGAAGCTCTTCATATTTTTCACACCTTTTCAGGGTCTTCATGTTTTTCTACACCACTTCATGCTCCTCCTATTTTTCAGACTGTTTCCTGCTCCTCATATTTTTGACACCTTTTGAAGTTCTTTATATTTTTCACACCTTTTAGGGTCTTCATGTTTTTAAACACCGTTTCATGCTCCTCCTATTTTTCAGACCGTTTCATGCCCCTCATATTTTTGACACCTTTTGAAGCTCTTCATATATTTCACACCTTTTCAGGCTCTTCATGTTCTTTAACACAGCTTCATGCTTCTTCTATTTTTCAGACCGTTTCATGCCCCTATGTATTTCACACCTTTTGAAGCTCTTCATATTTTTCACACCTTTTCAGGCTCTTCATGTTTTTCAACACAGCTTCATGCTTCTTCTATTTTTCAGACCGTTTCATGCCCCTATGTATTTCACACCTTTTGAAGCTCTTCATATTTTTCACACCTTTTCAGGCCCTTCGTGTTTTTCAAAACCGTTTCATGCTCCTCCTATTTTTCAGACCGTTTCATGCTCCTCATATTTTTGACCTCTTTTGAAGCTCCTAATATTTTTCACACCTTTTGAAGCTCTTCATATTTTTCACACCTTTTCAGGCTCTTCATGTTTTTCAAAACCGTTTCATGCTCCTCCTATTTTCAGACAGTTTCTTGCTCCTCATAATTTTGACACCTTTGAATGTCTTCATATTTTTCACACCTTTTGAAGCTGTTCATATTTTTCACACCTTTTCAGGCCTTTCATGTTTTTCTACACTGCATCATGCTCCTCCAATTTTTCAGACTGTTTCATGCTCCTCTTATTTTTGACACTTTTTGAAGCTCTTCATATATTTCACATGTTTTCAGGCTCTTCATGTTTTTGAACACCGCTTCATGCTCCTCCTATTTTTCAGACGGTTTCATGCTCCTCATATTTCTGACACCTTTTGAAGCTCTTCATATTTTTCACACCTTTTCAGGCTCTTCATGTTTTTCTACACCGCTTCATGCTCCTCCTATATTTCAGACCATTTCATGCTCATCTCATTCTTGACACTTTTTGCAGATCTTCATATTTTTCACACGTTTTCAGACTCTTCATATTTTTCAACCCCGCTTCATGATCCTCCTATTTTTCAGACCGTTTTATGCTCCTCATGTATTTCACACCTTTTGAAGCTCTTCATATTTTTCAGACCTTTTCAGACTCTTCATATTTTTGAACACGGTTTCATGCTCCTCCTATTTTTCAGAACGTTTCATGCTCCTCATATTTTTACACCTTTGGAAGCTTTTCACATTTTTCACACCTTTTCAGGCTCTTCATGTTTTTCAACACAGCTTCTTGATCCTCCTATTTTTCAGACCGTTTCATGCTCCTCATATATTTCTCACCATTTGAAGCTCTTCATATTTTTCACACGTTTTGAAGCTCTTCATATATTTCACATCATTTCAGGCACTTCATGTTTTTGATCAGCACTTCATGCTCCTCCTATTTTTCAGACCGTTTCATGCTCATCTCATATTTGACACCTCTGGAAGCTCTTCATATTTTTCACACCTTTTGAAGCTCTTCATATTTTTCACAACTTTTCAGGCTCTTCATATTTTTCAACACCGCTTCATGATCGTCCTGTTTTTCAGACCGTTTCATGCTCCTCATATTATTGACAGCTTTTGAAGCTCTTCATATTTTTCACACCTTTTCAGGCTCTTCATGTTTATGAACACCGTTTAATGCTCCTCCTATTTTTCAGAGCATTTCATGCTGCTCATATTGTTGACACTTTTTAGAGCTCTTTATATTTTTCACACCTTTTCAGGCTCTTCATGTTTTTCAACACCACTTCATGCTCCTCCTATTTTTCAGACCTTTTCATGCTCCTCATATTTTGGACACCTTTTGAAGCTCTTCATATTTTTCACACCTTTTCAGGCTCTTCAATTTTTTCAACAATGTTACCATGCTCCTCCTATTTTTCAGACCGTTTCATTCTCCTCATATTTTTGACACCTTTTGAAGCTCTTCATATTTTTCACACCTTTTAAAACTATTCATATTTTTCACACCTTTTCAGGCTCTTCATGTTTGTCAACACCGCTTCATGATCCTCCAATTTTTCAGACCGTTTCATGCTCCTCATATTTGTGACATCTTTTGAAGCTTTTCTTACTTTTCACACCTTTTAGGCTCTTCATGTTTTTAAGCACCACTTCATGCTCCTCCTATTTCTCAGACAGTTTCATGCTCCTCATATTGTGGACACCTTTTGAAGCTCTTCATATTTTTCACAACTTTTCAGGCTCTTCATGTTTTCAACACCACTTCATGCTCGTCCTATTTTCCAAACCGTTACATGCTCCTCATAATTTTGACACCTTTGAATCTCTTCATATATTTCACACCTTTTCAGGCTCTTCATGTTTTTGAACACAGCTTCAAGCTCTTCCTATTTTTAGAAAGTTTCATGGTCCTCATATATTTCTCACCTTTTGAAGCTCTTCATATTTTTCACACCTTTTGAAGCTCTTCATATTTTTCACACCTTTCAGGCTCTTCATGTTTTTGAACACCGTTTCATGTTCCTCCTCTTTTTCAGACAGTTTCATGCTCCTCATATTTTTGACACCTTTTGAAGCACTTCATATTTTTCACACCTTTTCTGTTTCGTCATGTTTTTCAACACCGCTTCATGCTCCTCCTATTTTTCAGGCTGTTTCATGCTCCTCTTGTATTTCACACCTTTGGAAGCTCTTCATATTTTTCACACCTTTTCATGCTCTTCATGTTTTTGAACATCGCTACAATCCTCCTCCTATTCTTCAGACCGTTTCATGCTCCTCATATTTTTCACACCTTTTGAAGCTCTTCATATTTTTCACACCTTTTCAGGCTCTTCATATTTTTCAACACCGCTTCATGCTCCTCCTTTTTTTAAGACGGTTTCATGCTCCTCATATTTTTGACACATTTTGAAGCTCCTCATATTTTTCACACTTTTTGAAGCTCTTCATATATTTCACACATTTTCAGTATCTTCATGTTTTCAACACCACTTCATGCTCCTCCTATATTTCAGACCGTTTCATGCTCATCTCATTATTGACAGCTTTTGAAGCTCTTCATATATTTCACACCTTTTGAAGCTCTTCATATTTTTCACACCTTTTCAGGTTTTTCTTGTTTTTCAACACCGCTTCATGCTCCTCCTATTTTTCAGACCGTTTCATGTTCCTCATATTTTTGACACCTTTTGAAGCTCTTCATATATTTCATACCTTTTCAGACTCTTCATGTTTTTGAACACCGCTTCATGCTCCTCCTGTTTTTCAGAATGTTTCCTGTTCCTACTTTTTTTCAGATCATTTCATGCTCCTCATAATTTTCACACCTTTAAAGCTCTTCATATTTTTCACGCCTTTTAAGGTTCATCATATTCTTGAACACCACTTCATGCTCCTCCTATTTTTCAGACCGTTTCATGTTCCTGCAATTTTTCAGACCATTTCATGCTCCTGATATTTTTGACACCTTTTGAAGCTCTTCATATTTTTCACAGCTTTTCAGGCTCTTCATGTTTTTCAACACCGCTTCATGGTCCTCCTATTTTTCAGACCTTTTCATGCTCCTCATATTTTTGACTCCTTTTGAAGCTCTTCATTTTTTTCACACCTTTTCAGGCTCTTCATCTTTTTCAACACCACTTCATGCTCCTCCTATTTTTCAGACCGTTTCTTGCTCCTCAAATTTTTGACACATTTTGAAGCTCTTCATACTTTTGACACCTTTTCATGCTCTTCATGTTTTCAACACCGATTCATGCTCCTCCTATTTTTCAGACCGTTTCATGCTCCTCCTATTTTTCAGGCCTTTTCATGCTCCTCATATTTTGACACCTTTTGAAGCTCTTCATATTTTTCACACCATTTCAGGTTCTTCATTTTTTTGAACACGGCTTCATGCTCCTCCTATTTTTCAGACCGTTTCATGCACCTCATATTTTGACACCTTTTGAAGCTCTTCATATTTTTCTCACCTTTTCAGGCTCTTCATGTTTTTCAACACCGCTTCATGCTCCTCCTTTATTTCAGACATTTTCATTGTCCTCCCATTTTTCACACCTTTTGAAGCTCTTATTATATTTCACACCTTTTCAAGCTCGTCATGTTTTTGAACACTGCTTCATTCTCCTCCTCTTTTTCTTACCGTTTCATGGTCCTCGTATTTTTGACACCTTTTGAAGCTCTTCATATTTTTCACACCTTTTCAGGCTCTTCATGTTTTTGAACACCGCTTCATGCTCCTCCTATTTTTCAGACCGTTTCATGTTCCTGCAATTTTTCAGATCATTTCATGCTCCTGATATTTTTGACACCTTTTGAAGCTCTTCATATTTTTCACATCTTTTCAGGCTCTTCATGTTTTTGAACACCGCTTCATGCTCCTCCTATTTTTCTGACCGTTTCATGCTCCTCATATTTTTGACATCTTTTGAAACTCTTCATATATTTCACACCTTTTAAAGCTGTTCATGTTTTTGAACACCGGTTCATTCTCCTCCTATTTTTCAGATCGTTTCGTGCTCCTCATGTATTTCACACCTTTTGAAGCTCTTTATATATTTCACACATTTTCAGACTCTTCATGTTTTTCAACACCACTTCATGCTCCTCCTATTTTTTAGACCGTTTCATGCTCCTCATGTATTTCACACTTTTGAAGCTCTTCATATTTTTCACACCTTTCCAGCCTCTTCATGTTTTTGAACATCGTTTCCTGCTCCTCTTATTTTTCAGACCGTTTCATGCTCCTCATATTTCTGTCACATTTTGAAGCTCTTTATATTTTTCACACCTTTTCAGGCTCTTCATGTTTTTGAACACCGTTTCATGCTCCTCCTATTTTTCAGACCTTTTCATGCTCCTCATATTTTTGACTCCTTTTGAAGCTCTTCATATTTTTCACAGCTTTTCAGGCTCTTCATGTTTTTCAACACCGCTTTATGCTCCTCCTATTTTTCAGTCCGTTTCATTCTCCTCATATTTTTGACACAATTTGAAGCTCTTCATATTTTTCACACCTTTTCATGCTCTTCATGTTTTTGAACATCGCTACAATCCTCCTCCTAGTCTTCACACCGTTTCATGCTCCTCATATTTTTCACACCTTTTGAAGCTCTTCATATTTTTCACACCTTTTCCGGCTCTTCATGTTTTTCACACCTTTTCAGGCTCTTCATGTTTTTGAACACCATTTGATGCTCCTCCTATTTTTCAGACCGTTTCATGCTACTCATATTTTTGACACCTTTTGAAGCTCTTCATATTTTTCACACCTTTTCAGGCTCGTCATATTATTGAACATCGCTTAATGCTCCTCCAATTTTTCAGGCAGTTTCATGCTCCTCATAATTTTGACACCTTTTGAAGCTCTTCATATGTTTCACACATTTTCAGGCTCTTCATTTTTTTCAACAACACTTCATGCTCCTCCTATTTTTCAGAGCTTTTCATGCTCATCTCATTTTTTACACATTTTGAAGCTCTTCATATTTTTCACACCTTTTGATGCTCTTCATATTTTTCACACTTTTTCAGGCTCTTCAAGTTTTCAACACCGCTTCATGCTCCTCCTATTTTTCAGACCGTTTCATGCTCCTCATATTTTTGACACCTTTTGAAGCTCTTCATATTTTTCACACCTTTTCAGGCTCTTCATGTTTTTGACACCTTTTCAGGCTCTTCATGTTTTTGAACACCATTTCATGCTTCTCCTATTTTGCAGACCTTTTCATTCTCCTCATATTTTTGACAACTTTTGAAGCTCTTCATATATTTCACACCTTTTCAGGCTTTTCATTTTTTTCAACACCACTTCATGCTCTTCCTATTTTTCAGACCGTTTCATGCACCTCCTATTTTTCAGGCCTTTTCATGCTCCTCATATTTTGACACCTTTTGAAGCTCTTCATATTTTTCACACCATTTCAGCCTCTTCATGTTTTTGAACACGGCTTCATGCTCTTCCTATTTTTCAGACCATTTCATGCTCCTCATATTTTGACACCATTTGAAGCTCTTCATATTTTTCACACCATTTCAGGCTCTTCATGTTTTTCAACACCGCTTCATGCTCCTCCTTTATTTCAGACAGTTTCATTCTCCTCCCATTTTTCACACCTTTTGAAGCTCGTATTATATTTCACACCTTTTCAATCTCGTCATGTTTTTGAACACTGCTTCATTCTCCTCCTCTTTTTCTGACCGTTTCATGGTCCTCGTATTTTTGACACCTTTTGAAGCTCTTCATATTTTTCACACCTTTTCAGGCTCTTCATGTTTTTGAACACCGCTTCATGCTCCTCCTATTTTTCAGACCGTTTCATGTTCCTGCAATTTTTCAGATCATTTCATGCTCCTGATATTTTTGACACCTTTTGAAGCTCTTCATATTTTTCACATCTTTTCAGGCTCTTCATGTTTCTGAACACCGCTTCATGCTCCTCCTATTTTTCAGACCGTTTCATGCTCCTCATATTTTTGACATCTTTTGAAACTCTTCATATATTTCACACCTTTTAAAGCTGTTCATGTTTTTGAACACCGGTTCATTCTCCTCCTATTTTTCAGATCGTTTCGTGCTCCTCATGTATTTCACACCTTTTGAAGCTCTTTATATGTTTCACACATTTTCAGACTCTTCATGTTTTTCAACACCACTTCATGCTCCTCCTATTTTTTAGACCGTTTCATGCTCCTCATGTATTTCACACTTTTGAAGCTCTTCATATTTTTCACACCTTTCCAGCCTCTTCATGTTTTTGAACATCGTTTCCTGCTCCTCTTATTTTTCAGACCGTTTCATGCTCCTCATATTTCTGTCACATTTTGAAGCTCTTTATATTTTTCACACCTTTTCAGGCTCTTCATGTTTTTGAACACCGTTTCATGCTCCTCCTATTTTTCAGACCTTTTCATGCTCCTCATATTTTTGACTCCTTTTGAAGCTCTTCATATTTTTCACAGCTTTTCAGGCTCTTCATGTTTTTCAACACCGCTTCATGCTCCACCTATTTTGCAGACCTTTTCATGCTCCTCATATTTTTGACTCCTTTTAAGCTCTTCATATTTTTCACACCTTTTCATGCTCTTCATGTTTTTCAACACTGCTTCAAGATCCTCCTATTTTTCATACCGTTTCATGCTCCTCATAATTTTGAGACCTTTTGAAGCTCTTCATATTTTTCACACCTTTTCTGTTTCGTCATGTTTTTCAACACCGCTTCATGCTCCTCCTATTTTTCAAGCTGTTTCATGCTCCTCTTGTATTTCACACCTTTGGAAGCTCTTCATATTTTTCACACCTTTTCATGCTCTTCATGTTTTTGAACATCGCTGCAATCCTCCTCCTATTCTTCAGACCGTTTCATGCTCCTCTTGTATTTCACACCTTTGGAAGCTCTTCATATTTTTCACACCTTTTCATGCTCTTCATGTTTTTGAACATCGCTGCAATCCTCCTCCTATTCTTCAGACCGTTTCATGCTCCTCATATTTTTCACACCTTTTGAAGCTCTTCATATTTTTCACACCTTTTCAGGCTCTTCATATTTTTCAACACCGCTTTATGCTCCTCCGTTTTTTAAGACCGTTTCTTGCTCCTCATATTTTTGACACATTTTGAAGCTCCTCATATATTTCACACTTTTTCAGTATCTTCATGTTTTCAACACCACTTCATGCTCCTCCTATTTTTCAGACCGTTTCATGCTCATCTCATTATTGACAGCTTTTGAAGCTCTTCATATATTTCACACCTTTTGAAGCTCTTCATATTTTTCACACCTTTTCAGGCTCTTCATATATTTGAACATCGTTTCATGCACCTCCTATTTTTCAGACCATTTCATGCTCCTCATATTTTTGACACCTTTTGAAGCTCTTCATATTTTACACACCTTTTCAGGCTCTTCATGTTTTTCAACACTGCTTCATTATCCTCCTATTTTTAAGACAGTTTCATGCTCCTCTCACTTCTGAAACCTTTTGAAGCGCTTCATATATTTCAAACATTTTCAGGCTCTTCATGTTTTTCAACACTACTTCATGCTCCTCATATTTTTCAGACCGTTTCATGCTCCTCATATTTTTGACACCTTTTGAAGCTCTTCATATTTTTCACACCTTTTCATGCTCTTCATGTTTTTGAACAACGCTACAATCCTCCTCCTATTCTTCAGACCGTTTCATGCTCCACATATTTTTCACACCTTTTGAGCTGTTCATATTTTTCACACCTTTTCAGGCTCTTCATGTTTTTGAATATCGTTTCATGCTCCTCCTATTTTTCAGACCGTTTCATGCTCCTCATATTTTGGACCCCTTTGAATCTCTTCATATTTTGCACACCTTTTAAAGCGCTTCATATATTTCAAACATTTTCAGGCTCTTCATGTTTTTCAACACTGCTTCATGCTCCTCATATTTTTGAGTCCGTTTCATTCTCCTCATATTTTTGACACAGTTTGAAGCTCTTCATAATTTTCACACCTTTTCATGCTCTTCATGTTTTTGAACATCGCTACAATCCTCCTCCTAGTCTTCACACCGTTTCATGCTCCTCATATTTTTCACACCTTTTGAAGTTCTTCATATTTTTCACACCTTTTCAGGCTCTTCATGTTTTTGAACACCGCTTCATGATCCTCCTATATTTCAGACCGTTTCATGCTCCTCATATTTTTGACATCTTTTGAAGCTATTCAAATTTTTCACACCTTTTCAAGCTCTTCATATTGTTCCACTCCGCTTCATGCTGATCCTATTTTTCAGACCGTTTCATGCTCCTCATATTTTTGAAGCTTTTGAAGCTCTTCATATTTTTCACACCTTTTCAGGCTCTGCATGTTTTTGAACACCGCTTCATGCTACTCCTATTTTTCAGACCGTTTCATGCTCCTCATATTTTTGACAACTTTTGAAGCTATTCATATTTTGCACACCTTTTCAGGATCTTCATGTTTTTCACAACCACTTCATGCTCCTCCTATTTTTCAGACCGTTTCATGCTCCTCTTATTTTTGACACCTTTTGAAGCTCTTCATATTTGTCACCCCTTTTCAGGCTGTTCATGTTTTTCAACACCGCTTCATGCTCCTCCTATTTTTCAGACCGTTTCATGCTCCTCATTTATTTCACACCTTTTGTAGCTCTTCATATTTTTCACACCCTTTCAAGCTCTTCATATTTTTCCACTCTGCTTCATGCTGATCCTATTTTTCAGACCGTTTCATGCTCCTCATATTTTTGACAACTTTTGAAGCTTTTCAAATTTTGCACACCTTTTCAGGATCTTCATATTTTTCACAACCACTTCATGCTCCTCCTATTTTTCAGACGGTTTCATGCTCCTTATATTTTTGACACATTTTGAAGCTCTTCATATTTTTCACACCTTTTCAGTCTCTTCATGTTTTTAAACACCACTTATTGCTCCTCCTATTTTTCAGTCCGTTTCATGCACATCTCATTTTTTACACCTTTTGAAGCTCTTCATATTTTTCACACTTTATGAAGCTCTTCATATTTTTCACACCTTTTCAAGCTCTTAATGTTTTTCAACACCGCTTCATGGTCCTCCTATTTTTCAGACCGTTTCATGCCCCTCATATTTTTCACACCTTTTGAAGTTCTTCATATTTTCCACACCTTTTCAGGCTCTTCATGTTTTTGAACACAGCTTTATGCTCCTCCTATATTTCAGACCGTTTCATGCTCCTCATGAATTTCACACATTTTGAAGCTCTTCATATTTTTCACAACTTTTGAAGCTCTTCATATATTTCACACGTTTTCAGGCTCTCATGTTTTTCAACACAACTTCATGCTCCTCCTATTTTTCAGACCTTTTCATGCTCCTCATATTTTTGACATCTTTTGAAGCTTTTCATGTTTTTCACACCTTTTCAGGCTCTTCATGTTTTTCAACACGACTTCATGCTCCTCCAGGTTTGCAGACCTTTTCATGCTCCTCATATTTTTCACACCTTTTGAAGCTCTTCATATTTTTCACACCTTTTCACGCTTTTCATGTTTTTTAACACCGCTTCATTCTCCTCCTATTTTTCAGACCGTTTCATGCTCCTCATATTTTTGACACCTTTTGAAGCTCTTCATATTTTTCTCACCTTTTCAGGCTCTTCATGTTTTTGAACACCGCTTCATGCTCCTGCTATATTTCAGACCGTTTCATGCTCCTCACATTTTTGAAGCTTTTGAAGCTCTTCATTTTTTTCACACCTTTTCAGGCTCTGCATGTTTTTGAACACCGCTTCATGCTACTCCTATTTTTCAGACCGTTTCATGCTCCTCATATTTTTGACAACTTTTGAAGCTATTCATATTTTGCACACCTTTTCAGGATCTTCATGTTTTTCACAACCACTTCATGCTCCTCCTATTTTTCAGACCGTTTCATGCTCCTCTTATTTTTGACACCATTTGAAGCTCTTCATATTTGTCACCCCTTTTCAGGCTGTTCATGTTTTTAAACACCGCTTCATGCTCCTTCTATTTTTCAGACTGTTTCATGCTCCTCATATTTTTCACACCTTTGAAGCTCTTGATATTTTTCACACCTTTTCAGGCTCTTCATGTTTCTCAACACCGCTTCATGCTCCTCCTATTTTTCAGACCGTTTCATGCTCCTCATTTATTTCACACCTTTTGTAGCTCTTCATATTTTTAACACCCTTTCAAGCTCTTCATATTTTTCCACTCCGCTTCATGCTGATCCTATTTTTCAGACCGTTTCATGCTCCTCATATTTTTGACAACTTTTGAAGCTTTTCAAATTTTGCACACCTTTTCAGGATCTTCATATTTTTCACAACCACTTCATGCTCCTCCTATTTTTCAGACCGTTTCATGCTCCTTATATTTTTGACACATTTTGAAGCTCTTCATATTTTTCACACCTTTTCAGTCTCTTCATGTTTTTAAACACCACTTATTGCTCCTCCTATTTTTCAGTCCGTTTCATGCACATCTCATTTTTTACACCTTTTGAAGCTCTTCATATTTTTCACACTTTATGAAGCTCTTCATATTTTTCACACCTTTTCAAGCTCTTCATGTTTTTCAACACCGCTTCATGGTCCTCCTATTTTTCAGACCGTTTCATGCCCCTCATATTTTTCACACCTTTGAAGTTCTTCATATTTTCCACACCTTTTCAGGCTCTTCATGTTTTTGAACACAGCTTTATGCTCCTCCTATATTTCAGACCGTTTCATGCTCCTCATGAATTTCACACATTTTGAAGCTCTTCATATTTTTCACAACTTTTGAAGCTCTTCATATATTTCACACGTTTTCAGGCTCTCATGTTTTTCAACACAACTTCATGCTCCTCCTATTTTTCAGACCTTTTCATGCTCCTCATATTTTTGACATCTTTTGAAGCTTTTCATGTTTTTCACACCTTTTCAGGCTCTTCATGTTTTTCAACACGACTTCATGCACCTCCAGGTTTGCAGACCTTTTCATGCTCCTCATATTTTTCACACCTTTTGAAGCTCTTCATATTTTTCACACCTTTTCACGCTTTTCATGTTTTTTAACACCGCTTCATTCTCCTCCTATTTTTCAGACCGTTTCATGCTCCTCATATTTTTGACACCTTTTGAAGCTCTTCATATTTTTCTCACCTTTTCAGGCTCTTCATGTTTTTGAACACCGCTTCATGCTCCTGCTATATTTCAGACCGTTTCATGCTCCTCACATTTTTGAAGCTTTTGAAGCTCTTCATTTTTTTCACACCTTTTCAGGCTCTGCATGTTTTTGAACACCGCTTCATGCTACTCCTATTTTTCAGACCGTTTCATGCTCCTCATATTTTTGACAACTTTTGAAGCTATTCATATTTTGCACACCTTTTCAGGATCTTCATGTTTTTCACAACCACTTCATGCTCCTCCTATTTTTCAGACCGTTTCATGCTCCTCTTATTTTTGACACCTTTTGAAGCTCTTCATATTTGTCACCCCTTTTCAGGCTGTTCATGTTTTTCAACACCGCTTCATGCTCCTTCTATTTTTCAGACTGTTTCATGCTCCTCATATTTTTCACACCTTTGAAGCTCTTGATATTTTTCACACCTTTTCAGGCTCTTCATGTTTTTGAACACCTCTTCATGCTCCTCCTATATTTCAGACCGTTTCATGCTCCTCATATTTTTGACATCTTTTGAAGCTTTCATATTTTTCACACCTTTTCAGTCTCTTCATCTTTTTCAAAAACGCTTCTTGCTCCTCCTATTTTTCAGACCGTTTCATGCTCATCTCTATTTTTGACACGTTTTGAAGCTCTTCATATTTTTCACAGCCTTTGAAGCTCTTCATATTTTTCACACGTTATCAGGCTCTTCATGTTTTGAACACCGCTTCTTGCGACTCCTATTTTTCAGACCGTTTCATGCTCCTCTTATTTTTGACACCTTTTGAAGCTCTTCATATTTTTCACCCCTTTTCAGGCTGTTCATGTTTTTCAACACCGCTTCATGCTCCTCCTATTTTTCAGAGAGTTTCATGCTCCTCATATTTTTGACACCTTTTGAAGCTCTTCATATTTTTCACACCTTTTCAGCTCTTCGTGTTTTGAACACCGTTTCATGCTCCTCCTATTTTTCAGACCGTTTCATTCTCCTATATTTTTGACACCTTTTGAAGCTCTTCATATTTTTCACACCTTTTCAAGCTCTTCATTTTTTTCAACAGCGCTTCATGCTCCTCCCATTTTTCAGCCCGTTTCATGCTCCTCATAGTTTTGACACCTTTTGAAGCTTTTCATATATTCACACCTTTACAGGCTATTCACCTTTTTCAACACCACTTCATGCTCCTCCTATTTTTCAGAGAGTTTCATGCTCGTCATGTATTTCACACCTTTTGAAACTTTTCATATTTTTCACACCTTTTGAAACTCTTCATATATTTCACACCTTTCCAGGCTATTCATGTTTTCAATACCACTTCATGCTACTAATATTTTTCAAACCGTATCATGCTCATCACATTTTTGACACCTTTTGAAGCTTTTCAGATTTTTCACACCTTTTCAGGCTCTTCATGTTTTTCCACACCACTTCAAGCTCCTCCAGGTTTTCAGACCGTTTCATGCTCCTCATATTTTTCACACCTTTTGAAGCTCTTCATATTTTTCTCACCTTTTCAGGCTCTTCATGTTTTTGAACACCGCTTCATGCTCCTGCTATATTTCAGACCGTTTCATGCTCCTCATATATTTGACATCTTTTGAAGCTTTTCATATTTTTCACCTTTTCAGGCTTTTCATGTTTTTCAACACCGCTTCATGCTCCTGCAGGTTTGCAGACCGTTTCATGCTCCTCGTATTTTTCACACCTTTTGAAGCTCTTCATATTTTTCACACCTTTTCAGGCTCTTCATGTTTTTGAACACCGCTTCATGATCCTCCTATATTTCAGACCGTTTCATGCTCCTCATATTTTTGACATCTTTTGAAGCTCTTCAAATTTTTCACACCTTTTCAAGCTCTTCATATTGTTCCACTCCGCTTCATGCTGATCCTATTTTTCAGACCGTTTCATGCTCCTCATATTTTTGAAGCTTTTGAAGCTCTTCATATTTTTCACACCTTTTCAGGCTCTGCATGTTTTTGAACACCGCTTCATGCTACTCCTATTTTTCAGACCGTTTCATGCTCCTCATATTTTTGACAACTTTTGAAGCTCTTCATATTTTGCACACCTTTTCAGGATCTTCATGTTTTTCACAACCACTTCATGCTCCTCCTATTTTTCAGACCGTTTCATGCTCCTCTTATTTTTGACACCTTTTGAAGCTCTTCATATTTGTCACCCCTTTTCAGGCTGTTCATGTCTTTCAACACCGCTTCATGCTCCTTCTATTTTTCAGACTGTTTCATGCTCCTCATATTTTTCACACCTTTGAAGCTCTTGATATTTTTCACACCTTTTCAGGCTCTTCATGTTTCTCAACACCGCTTCATGCTCCTCCTATTTTTCAGACCGTTTCATGCTCCTGATTTATTTCACACCTTTTGTAGCTCTTCATATTTTTCACACCCTTTCAAGCTCTTCATATTTTTCCACTCCGCTTCATGCTGATCCTCTTTTTCAGACCGTTTCATGCTCCTCATATTTTTGACAACTTTTGAAGCTTTTCATATTTTGCACACCTTTTCAGGATCTTCATATTTTTCACAACCACTTCATGCTCCTCCTATTTTTCAGAACGTTTCATGCTCCTTATATTTTTGACACATTTTGAAGCTCTTCATATTTTTCACACCTTTTCAGTCTCTTCATGTTTTTAAACACCACTTATTGCTCCTCCTATTTTTCAGTCCGTTTCATGCACATCTCATTTTTTACACCTTTTGAAGCTCTTCATATTTTTCACACTTTATGAACCTCTTCATATTTTTCACACCTTTTCAAGCTCTTCATGTTTTTCAACACCGCTTCATGGTCCTCCTATTTTTCAGACCGTTTAATGCCCCTCATATTTTTCACACCTTTTGAAGTTCTTCATATTTTCCACACCTTTTCAGGCTCTTCATGTTTTTGAACACAGCTTTATGCTCCTCCTATATTTCAGACCGTTTCATGCTCCTCATGAATTTCACACATTTTGAAGCTCTTCATATTTTTCACAACTTTTGAAGCTCTTCATATATTTCACACATTTTCAGGCTCTCATGTTTTTCAACACCACTTCATGCTCCTCCAGGTTTGCAGACCGTTTCATGCTCCTCCTATTTTTTACACCTTTTGAAGCTCTTCATATTTTTCTCACCCTTTCAGGCTCTTCATGTTTTTGAACACCGCTTCATGATCCTCCTATATTTCAGACCGTTTCATGCTCCTCATATTTTTGACATCTTTTGAAGCTTTTCATATTTTTCACACCTTTTCAGGCTCTTCATGTTTTTCAACACGACTTCATGCTCCTCCAGGTTTGCAGACCGTTTCATGCTCCTCATATTTTTCACACCTTTTGAAGCTCTTCATATTTTTCACACCTTTTCACGCTTTTCATGTTTTTGAACACCGCTTCATTCTCCTCCTATTTTTCAGACCGTTTCATGCTCCTCATATTTTTGACACCTTTTGAAGCTCTTCATATTTTTCTCACCTTTTCAGGCTCTTCATGTTTTTGAACACCGCTTCATGCTCCTGCTATTTTTCACACCGTTTCATGCTCCTCTCATTTTTGACACCTTTTCAAGCTCTTCATATTTTTCACACCTTTTCAAGCTCTTCATATTTTTCACACCTTTTGAAGCTCTTCATATTTTTCACAACTTTTAAGGCTCTTCATGTTTTTCAACACCGCTTCATGCTCCTCCTATTTTTCAGACCGTTTCATGCTCCTCATATTTTTGACACCTTTTGAAGCTCATCATATATTTCACACCATTTCAGGCTCTTCATGTTTTTCAACATGGCATCATGCTCTTCCTATTTTTCAGATAGTTTCATGCTCCTCAATGTATGACAAGTTTTGAAGCTCTTCATATTTTTCATACCTTTTCAGGCTCTTCATGTTTTGAACACCGTTTCATGCTCCTCCTATTTTTCAGAAAGTTACATGCTCCTCATATATTTGAGACCTTTTGAAGCTCTTCATATATTTCACACCTTTTCAGGCACTTCTTGTTTTTAAACACCGCTTCATGCTCCTCCTTTTTTTTGGCACATTTTGAAGCTCTTCATATTTTTCACACCTATTCACGCTCTTAATGTATTTGAACACTGTTTCATTATCCTCCTTTTTTTTGACACATTTTGAAGCTCTTCATAATTTTCACACCTTTTCAGGCTCTTCATATTTTTCAACACCACTTCATGCTCCTCCTATTTTTCAGATCGTTTCATGTTCCTCATGTATTTGACACCTTTTGTAGCTCTTCATTTTTTTCACACCTTTTCAGGCTCTTCATGTTTCTCAACATCACTTCATGCTTCTTCTATTTTTCACACCGTTTCATGCTCCTCATATTTTTGACACCGTTTCAAGCTCTTCATATATTTCACACCTTTTCAGGCTCTTAATGTTTTCAACACCGCTTCATGCTCATCCTATTTTTCGGACCGCTTCATGCTCCTCATATTTTTGACATCTTTGGAGCACTTCATATTTTTCACACGTTTTCAGCCTCTTCATATTTTTCAACACTGCATCATGCTCTCCCTATATTTCAGATCCTTTCATGCTCCTCAATGTTTGACACGTTTTGAAGCTCTTCATATTTTTCACACCTTTTCAGTCTCTTCATGTTTTTAAACACCACTTATTGCTCCTCCTATTTTTCAGTCCGTTTCATGCAAATCTCATTTTTTACACCTTTTGAAGCTCTTCATATTTTTCACACTTTATGAACCTCTTCATATTTTTCACACCTTTTCAAGCTCTTCATGTTTTTCAACACCGCTTCATGGTCCTCCTATTTTTCAGACCGTTTCATGCCCCTCATATTTTTCACACCTTTTGAAGTTCTTCATATTTTCCACACCTTTTCAGGCTCTTCATGTTTTTGAACACAGCTTTATGCTCCTCCTATATTTCAGACCGTTTCATGCTCCTCATGAATTTCACACATTTTGAAGCTCTTCATATTTTTCACAACTTTTGAAGCTCTTCATATATTTCACACATTTTCAGGCTCTCATGTTTTTCAACACAACTTCATGCTCCTCCTATTTTTAAAACCTTTTCATGCTCCTCATATTATTGACATCTTTTGAAGCTTTTCATGTTTTTCACACCTTTTCAGGCTCTTCATGTTTTTCAACACCACTTCATGCTCCTCCAGGTTGCAAACCGTTTCATGCTCCTCCTATTTTTGACACCTTTTGAAGCTCTTCATATTTTTCTCACCCTTTCAGGCTCTTCATGTTTTTGAACACCGCTTCATGATCCTCCTATATTTCAGACCGTTTCATGCTCCTCATATTTTTGACATCTTTTGAAGCTTTTCATATTTTTCACACCTTTTCAGGCTCTTCATGTTTTTCAACACGACTTCATGCTCTTCCAGGTTTGCAGACCGTTTCATGCTCCTCATATTTTTAACACCTTTTGAAGCTCTTCATATTTTTCACACCTTTTCCCGCTTTTCATGTTTTTGAACACCGCTTCATTCTCCTCCTATTTTTCAGACCGTTTCATGCTCCTCATATTTTTGACACCTTTTGAAGCTCTTCATATTTTTCTCACCTTTTCAGGCTCTTCATGTTTTTGAACACCGCTTCATGCTCCTGCTATATTTCAGACCGTTTCATGCTCCTCATATTTTTGACATCTTTTGAAGCTTTTCATATTTTTCACACCTTTTCAGGCTCTTCATGTTTTTCAACACGACTTCAAGCTCCTCCAGGTTTTCAGACCGTTTCATGCTCCTCATATTTTTCACACCTTTTGAAGCTTTTCATATTTTTCACACCTTTTCAGTCTCTTCATGTTTTTCAAAAACGCTTCTTGCTCCTCCTGTTTTTCAGACGGTTTCATGCTCCTCATATTTTTGACACCTTTTGAAGCTCTTCATATTTTTCACACCTTTTCAGGCTTTTCATGCTTTTCAACACCGCTTCATGCTCCTCCTATTTTTCAGACCGTTTCATGCTCCTCATATTTTTCACACCTTTTGAAGCTCTTCAGATTTTTCACACCTTTTCAGGCTCTTCATGTTTTTCAACACCGCTTCATGCTCCTTCTATTTTTCAGACCGTTTCATGCTCCTCATTTATTTCACACCTTTTGAAGCTCTTCATATTTTTCACACCTTTTCAAGCTCTTCATATTTTTCCACTCCGCTTCATGCTGGTCCTATTTTTCAGACCTTTTCATGCTCCTCATATTTTTCACACCTTTTGAAGCTCTTCATATTTTTCACATCTTTTGAAGCTCTTCATATATTTCACACCTTTTCCGGCTCTTCATGTTTTTTAAACACCTCTTCATGCTCCTCCTATTTTTGAGGCCGTTTCATGCTCATCTAATTTTTGACACCTTTTGAAGATTTTCATATTTTTCACACCTTTTGAAGCTCTTCATATTTTCCACACTTTTTCAGGCTCTTCATGTTTTTGAACACAGCTTTATTCTCCTCGTATTTTTCAGACCGTTTCATGCTCCTCATGTATTTAACACCTTGCGAAGCTCTTCATATTTTTCACACCTTTTCATCCTCTTCCTCTTTTTCAAAAAAGTTTCATGCTCATCCTATGTTTCATACTGTTTCATGCTCCTAATATTTTTGACACCTTTTGAAGCTCTTTATATTTTTCACACCTTTTCAGGCTCTTCATGTTTTTGACCACCGCATCATCCTCCTCCTATTTTTCAGTCGTTTCATGCCTCTCATATTTTTTACACCTTTTGAAGCTCTTCATGTTTTTCACACCTTTTCATGCTCTTCATCTTTTTCTAAACCGTCTCATTCTCATCCTATTTTAAAGACTGTTTCATGCTCCTCATATTTTTGACACCTTTAGAACCTCTTCATATTTTTCACACCTTTTCATCTCTTCATGTTTTCAACACCGTTTCATGCTCCTCCTATTTTTCAGACCGTTTCATTCTCCTATATTTTTGACACCTTTTGAAGCTCTTCATATTTTTCACACTTTTTCAGGCTCTTCATTTTTTTCAACACCGCTTCATGGTCCTCCTATTTTTCAGACCTTTTCATGCTCCTCATAGTTTTGACACCTTTTGAAGCTCTTCATATATTCTCACCTTTTCAGGCTATTCACGTTTATCAACAACACGTCGTGCTCCTCCTATTTTTCAGACCGTTTCATGCTCCTCATATTTTTGACACGTTTTGAAGCTCTTCATATTTCTCACACCTTTTCAGGCTCTTCATGTTTTGAACACCACTTCATGCTTCTCCTATTATTCAGAGAGTTTCATGCTCCTCATGTATTTCACACCTTTTGAAGCTCTTCATATTTTTCACACCTTTTGAATCTCTTCATATATTTCACACCTTTTCAGGCTCTTCATGTTTTTTTAACAACGTTTCATCCTCCTCCTATTTTTGACACATTTTGAAGCTCTTCATATTTTTCACATCTTTTAAGACTCTTCATGTTTTTCAACACCGCTTCATGCTCCTCGTATTTTTCAGACCGTTTCCTGCTCCTCATGTTTTGACACCTTTTGAAGCTCTTCATATTTTTTGCACCTTTTTAGGCTCTTCAAGTTTTCAACACCGCTTCATGCTCCTCAGTTTTTTCAGACGGTTGCATGCTCCTCATATTTTTGACACCTTTTGAAGCTCTTCATATTTTTCACAAATTTTCAGGCTCTTCATGTTTTTGAACACCGCTTTATGCTTCTCCTATTTTTCAAACTGTTTCATGCTCCTCTTATTTTTCACACGTTTTGAAGCACTTCATATTTTTCACACCTTTTCAGGCTCTTCATGTTTTTGAAAACCTTTTCACACTCTTAATGTTTTTCAACACCGCTTCATGCTCCTCCTATTTTTCAGACCATTTCATGCTCCTCATATATTTGACACCTTTTGAAGCTCTTCAAATTGTTCACAGCTTTTCAGGCTCTTCATGTTTTTCAACACAGCTTCATGCTCCTCCTATTTTTCACACCGTTTCATGCTCCTCTCATTTTTGACACCTTTTGAAGCTCTTCATATTTTTCACACCTTTTGAAGCTCTTCATATTTTTCACAAGTTTTAAGGCTCTTCATGTTTTTCAACACCGCTTCATGCTCCTCCTATTTTTCAGACCGTTTCATGCTCCTCATATTTTTGACACCTTTTGAACCTCATCATATATTTCACAGCTTTTCAGGCTCTTCATGCTTTTCAACACGGCATCATGCTCTTCCTGTTTTTCAGATAGTTTCATGCACCTCAATGTTTGACAAGTTTTGAAGCTCTTCATATTTTTCACACCTTTTCAGGCTCTTCATGTTTTGAACACCGTTTCATGCTCCTCCTATTTTTCAGAAAGTTACATGCTCCTCATATATTTGAGACCTTTTAAAGCTCTTCATATTTTTCACACTTTTTCAGGCTCTTCATGTTTTTCAACACTACTTCATGCTCCTCCTATTTTTCACACCGTTTCATGCTCCTCATATTTTTGACACCTTTTGAAGCTCTTCATATATTTCACACCTTTTCAGGCACTTCTTGTTTTTAAACATCGCTTCATGCTCCTCCCTTTTTTTTGGACACGTTTTGAAGCTCTTCATATTTTTCACAGCTTTTGAAGCTCTTCATATTTTTCACACGTTTTCAGGCTCTTCATGTTTTTCAACACCGCTTCTTGCGACTCCTATTTTTCAGACCGTTTCATGCTCCTCATATTTTTGACACCTTTAGAACCTCTTCATATTTTTCACACCTTTTCATCTCTTCATGTTTTCAACACCGTTTCATGCTCCTCCTATTTTTCAGACGGTTTCATTCTCCTATATTTTTGACACCTTTTGAAGCTCTTCATATTTTTCACACTTTTTCAGGCTCTTCATTTTTTTCAACACCGCTTCATGGTCCTCCTATTTTTCAGACCTTTTCATGCTCCTCATAGTTTTGACACCTTTTGAAGCTCTTCATATATTCTCACCTTTTCAGGCTATTCACGTTTTTCAACAACACGTCGTGCTCCTCCTATTATTCAGACCGTTTCATGTTCCTCATATTTTTGACACGTTTTGAAGCTCTTCATATTTTTCACACCTTTTCAGGCTCTTCATGTTTTGAACAACGTTTCATGCTCCTCCTATTTTTCAGAAAATTTCATTCTCCTCATATATTTGAGACCTTTTAAAGCTCTTCATATTTTTCACAGCTTTTCAGCTCTTCATGTTTGTCAACACCACTTCCTGCTCCTCCTATTTTTCAGACCGTTTCCTTCTCCTCATATTTTTGACACCTTTTGAAGCTCTCATATATTTCACACATTTTCAGGCTCTTCATCTTTTTGCACACCGCTTCATGCTCCTCCTATTTTTCACACCGTTTCATGCTGCTCTCATTATTGACACATTTCGAAGCTATTCATATTTTTCACACCTTTGGAAGCTCTTCACATTTTTCACACATTTTCAGGCTTTTCATGTTTTCAACACCGCTTCATACTCCTCCTTTTTTTCAGACCGTTTCATGTTCCTCATATTTTTCACACCATTTAATGCTCTTCATATTTTGCACACCTTTTCAGGCTCTTCATGTTTTTCAACACCGCTTCATGCTCCTCCCATTTTTCAGACTGTTTCATGCTCCTCATATTTTTGACACCTTTTGAAGCTGTTCATATTTTTCACACCTTTTCAGGCTCTTCATGTTTTTCAACCGTGCTTCATGTTCCTCCTATTTTTCAGACCGTTTCATGCTCCTCATATTTTTGACACCTTTTGAAGATCTTAATATTTTTCACACCTTTTCAGGCTCTTCATGTTTTTGAACACCATTTCATGCTTCTCCTTTTTTTTTGACACATTTTGAAGGTCTTCATAATTTTCACACCTTTTCAGGCTCTTCATGCTTTTTAACACCGTTTCATGCTCCTCCTATTTTTCAGATCATTTCATGCTCCTCGTATATTTCACATCTTTTGTAGCTCTTCATATTTTTCACACCTTTTCAGTCTCTTCAGGTTTCTCAACATCACTTCATGCTTCTCCTATTTTTCACACCGTTTCATGCTCGTCATATTTTTGACACCTTTTCAAGCTCTTTATATATTTCCCACCTTTTCAGGCTCTTTATGATTTCAACACTGCTTCATGCTCATCCTATTTTTCAGACCGCTCCATGCTCCTCATATTTTTGACATCTTTTGAAGCTCTTCATATTATTCACACCTTTTCAGGCTCTTCATGTTTTCAACACCGCTTCATGCTCCTCCTATTTTTCAGACCGTTTCATGCTCCTCATATTTTTAACACCTTTTGAAGCTCTTCATATTTTTCACACCTTTTCAGGCTTTTCATGTTTTTGCACACCGTTTCATGCTCCTCCTATTTTTCACACCGTTTCATGCTCCTCTCATTATTGACACATTTCCAAGCTATTCATATTTTTCACACCTTTGGAAGCTCTTCATATTTTTCACACATTTTCAGGCTTTTCATGTTTTCAACACCGCTTCATGCTCCTCCTTTTTTTCAGACCGTTTCATGCTCCTCACATTTTTCACACCTTTTAATGCTCTTTATATTTTTCACACTTGTCATGCTCTTCATGTTTTCAACACTGTTTCATGCTTCTCCTATTTTTCAAACTGTTTCATGCTCCTCATATTTTTCACAGCTTTTGAAGCTGTTCATATTTTTCACGTCTTTTCAGGCTCTTCATGTTTTGGAACACCGTTTCAAGCCCCTCCTATTTTTCAGACCGTTTCATGCTCCTCATATTTTTGACACCTTTTGAACCTCCTCATTTTTTCACAACTTTTGAAGCTCTTCATGTTTTTCCACACCATTCCATGCTGCCTCTATTTTTCAGACCGTTTCCTGCTTCTCCTATTTTTCAAACCGTTTCATTCTCCTCATATTTTTGACACCTTTTGAAGCTCTTCATGTCTTTCAACACCGTTTCATGCTGCTCCTATTTTTCAGACCGTTTCATGATCCTCTTATTTTTCAGACCGTTTCATGCTCCTCATATTATTGACACTTTTGAAGCTCTTCATGTCTTTCAACACTGTTTCATGCTGCTCCTATTTTTCAGACCGTTTCATGTTCCTCATATTTTTCACACCTTTTGAAGCTCTTCATATTTTACAAAACTTTTCAGGTTCTTCATGTTTTTGACGACTGCTTCATGCTCCTCCTATTTTTCAGACCGTTTCATGCTCCTCATATATTTGACACCTTGTGAAGCTCTTCCTATTTTTCACACCTTTTCAGGCTCTTCATGTTTTTCAACACCGTTTCATTCTCTTCCTATTTTTCAGACCGCTTCAGGCTCCTCATATTTTTGACACCTTTTGAAGCTCTTCATATTTTTCACACCTTTTCAGGCTCTTCATGTTTTTCAACACCACTTCATGCTCCTCCTATATTTCAGACCGGTTCATGCTCCTCATATTTTTGACACCTTTCGTAGCTCTTCATATATTTCACACCTTTTGAAGCTCTTCATATTTTTCACACGTTTTCAGGCTCTTCATGTTTTTCAACGCCGCTTCGTGCTCCTACTATTTTCAGACCGTTTCGACCTCCTCATGTATTTCACACCTTTTGAAGCTCTTCATATATGTCACACTTTTTAGGCTCTTCGTCTTTTTAAAACCGTTTCATGCTCATCCTATTTTCACACTGTTTCATGCTCCTCATATATTTGACACCTTTTGAAGCTCTTCATATTTTACACACCTTTTCAGGCTCTTCATGTTTATCAACACAGTTTCATGCTCTTCCTAATTTTCAGACCGTTTCATGCTCCTCATATTGTTGACACTTTTTGAAGCTCTTCATATTTTTCTACCTTTTCAGGCTTTTCATGTTTTTCAACACCGCTTCATGCTTCTCCTATTTTTCAGACCGTTTCATGCTCCTCATATTTTTGACAACTTTTGAAGCTCTTCATACATTTCACACCTTTTCAGGCTCTTCATGTTTTTCAACACCGCTTCATGCTCCTTCAATTTTTCAGAAAGTTTCATGCTCCTCATATTTTTAACATCTTTTGAAGCTCTTCATATTTTTCACACCTTTTCATGCTCTTCATCTTTTTCAAAAAAGTTTCATGCTCATCCTATGTTTCATACTGTTTCATGCTCCTAATATTTTTGACACCTTTTGAAGCTCTTTATATTTTTCACACCTTTTCAGGCTCTTCATGTTTTTGACCACCGCATCATGCTCCTCCTATTTTTCAGTCGTTTCATGCCTCTCATATTTTTTTACACCTTTTGAAGCTCCTCATGTTTTTCACACCTTTTCATGCTCTTCATCTTTTTCAAAACCGTCTCATTCTCATCCTATTTTAAAGACTGTTTCATGCTCCTCATATTTTTGACACCTTTAGAACCTCTTCATATTTTTCACACCTTTTCATCTCTTCATGTTTTCAACACCGTTTCATGCTCCTCCTATTTTTCAGACCGTTTCATTTTCCTATATTTTTGACACATTTTGAAGCTCTTCATATTTTTCACACCTATTCACGCTCTTAATGTATTTGAACACTGTTTCATTATCCTCCTTTTTTTTGACACATTTTGAAGCTCTTCATAATTTTCACACCTTTTCAGGCTCTTCATATTTTTCAACACCACTTCATGCTCCTCCTATTTTTCAGATCGTTTCATGTTCCTCATGTATTTGACACCTTTTGTAGCTCTTCATTTTTTTCACACCTTTTCAGGCTCTTCATGTTTCTCAACATCACTTCATGCTTCTTCTATTTTTCACACCGTTTCATGCTCCTCATATTTTTGACACCGTTTCAAGCTCTTCATATATTTCACACCTTTTCAGGCTCTTAATGTTTTCAACACCGCTTCATGCTCATCCTATTTTTCGGACCGCTTCATGCTCCTCATATTTTTGACATCTTTGGAGCACTTCATATTTTTCACACGTTTTCAGCCTCTTCATGTTTTTCAACACTGCATCATGCTCTCCCTATATTTCAGATCCTTTCATGCTCCTCAATGTTTGACATGTTTTGAAGCTCTTTATATTTTTCACACCTTTTCAGGCTCTTCATGTTTTGAACAACGTTTCATGCTCCTCCTATTTTTCAGAAAATTTCATGCTCCTCATATATTTGAGACCTTTTAAAGCTCTTCATATTTTTCACAGCTTTTCAGCTCTTCATGTTTGTCAACACCACTTCATGCTCCTCCTATTTTTCAGACCGTTTCTTTCTCCTCATATTTTTTACACCTTTTGAAGCTCTTCATATATTTCACACATTTTCAGGCTCTTCATCTTTTTGCACATCGCGTCATGCTCCTCCTATTTTTCACACCGTTTCATGCTGCTCTCATTATTGACACATTTCGAAGCTATTCATATTTTTCACACCTTTGGAAGCTCTTCATATTTTTCACACCTTTTCAGGCTCTTCATGTTTTTCAACAATGCTTCATGCTCCTCCTATTTTTCAGACTGTTTCATGCTCCTCATATTTTTGACACCTTTTGAAGCTCTTCATATTTTTTGCACCTTTTTAGGCTCTTCAAGTTTTCAACACCGCTTCATGCTCCTCGGTTTTTTCAGACCATTGCATGCTCCTCATATTTTTGACACCTTTTGAAGCTCTTCATATTTTTCACAAATTTTCAGGCTCTTCATGTTTTTGAACACCGCTTTATGCTTCTGCCATTTTTCAAACTGTTTCATGCTCCTCTTATTTTTCACACGTTTTGAAGCTCTTCATATTTTTCACACCTTTTCAGGCTCTTCATGTTTTTGAAAACCTTTTCACACTCTTAATGTTTTTCAACACCGCTTCATGCTCCTCCTATTTTTCAGACCATTTCATGCTCCTCATATATTTGACACCTTTTGAAGCTCTCCAAATTGTTCACAGCTTTTCAGGCTCTTCATGTTTTTCAACACAGCTTCATGCTCCTCCTATTTTTCACACCATTTCATGCTCCTCTCATTTTTGACACCTTTTGAAGCTCTCCAAATTGTTCACAGCTTTTCAGGCTCTTCATGTTTTTCAACACCGCTTCATGCTCCTCCTATTTTTCAGACCATTTCATGCTCCTCATATATTTGACAACTTTTGAAGCTCTCCAAATTGTTCACAGCTTTTCAGGCTCTTCATGTTTTTCAACACAGCTTCATGCTCCTCCTATTTTTCAGACCATTTCATGCTCCTCATATATTTGACACCTTTTGAAGCTCTCCAAATTGTTCACAGCTTTTCAGGCTCTTCATGTTTTTCAACACCGCTTCATGCTCCTCCTATTTTTCAGACCATTTCATGCTCCTCATATATTTGACACCTTTTGAAGCTCTCCAAATTGTTCACAGCTTTTCAGGCTCTTCATGTTTTTCAACACAGCTTCATGCTCCTCCTATTTTTCACACCGTTTCATGCTCCTCTCATTTTTGACACCTTTTGAAGCTCTTCATATTTTTCACACCTTTTGAAGCTCTTCATATTTTTCACAACTTTTAAGGCTCTTCATGTTTTTCAACACCGCTTCATGCTCCTCCTATTTTTCAGACCGTTTCATGCTCCTCATATTTTTGACACCTTTTGAAGCTCATCATATATTTCACACCTTTTCAGGCTCTTCATGCTTTTCAACACTGCATCATGCTCTTCCTATTTTTCAGATAGTTTCATGCACCTCAATGTTTGACAAGTTTTGAAGCTCTTCATATTTTTCACACCTTTTCAGGCTCTTCATGTTTTGAACACCGTTTCATGCTCCTCCTATTTTTCAGAAAGTTACATGCTCCTCATATATTTGAGACCTTTTAAAGCTCTTCATATTTTTCACACTTTTTCAGGCTCTTCATGTTTTTCAACACTACTTCATGCTCCTCCTATTTTTCAGACCGTTTCATGCTCCTCATATTTTTGACACCTTTTGAAGCTTTCATATATTTCACACCTTTTCAGGCACTTCTTGTTTTTAAACACCGCTTCATGCTCCTCCTTTTTTTTTGACACATTTTGAAGCTCTTCATATTTTTCACACCTATTCACGCTCTTAATGTATTTGAACACTGTTTCATTATCCTCCTTTTTTTTGACACATTTTGAAGCTCTTCATAATTTTCACACCTTTTCAGGCTCTTCATATTTTTCAACACCACTTCATGCTCCTCCTATTTTTCAGATCGTTTCATGCTCCTCATGTATTTGACACCTTTTGTAGCTCTTCATTTTTTTCACACCTTTTCAGGCTCTTCATGTTTCTCAACATCACTTCATGCTTCTTCTATTTTTCACACCGTTTCATGCTCCTCATATTTTTGACACCGTTTCAAGCTCTTCATATATTTCACACCTTTTCAGGCTCTTAATGTTTTCAACACCGCTTCATGCTCATCCTATTTTTCGGACCGCTTCATGCTCCTCATATTTTTGACATCTTTGGAGCACTTCATATTTTTCACACGTTTTCAGCCTCTTCATGTTTTTCAACACTGCATCATGCTCTCCCTATATTTCAGATCCTTTCATGCTCCTCAATGTTTGACATGTTTTGAAGCTCTTTATATTTTTCACACCTTTTCAGGCTCTTCATGTTTTGAACAACGTTTCATGCTCCTCCTATTTTTCAGAAAATTTCATGCTCCTCATATATTTGAGACCTTTTAAAGCTCTTCATATTTTTCACAGCTTTTCAGCTCTTCATGTTTGTCAACACCACTTCATGCTCCTCCTATTTTTCAGACCGTTTCTTTCTCCTCATATTTTTTACACCTTTTGAAGCTCTTCATATATTTCACACATTTTCAGGCTCTTCATCTTTTTGCACATCGCGTCATGCTCCTCCTATTTTTCACACCGTTTCATGCTGCTCTCATTATTGACACATTTCGAAGCTATTCATATTTTTCACACCTTTGGAAGCTCTTCATATTTTTCACACCTTTTCAGGCTCTTCATGTTTTTCAACAATGCTTCATGCTCCTCCTATTTTTCAGACTGTTTCATGCTCCTCATATTTTTGACACCTTTTGAAGCTCTTCATATTTTTTGCACCTTTTTAGGCTCTTCAAGTTTTCAACACCGCTTCATGCTCCTCGGTTTTTTCAGACCATTGCATGCTCCTCATATTTTTGACACCTTTTGAAGCTCTTCATATTTTTCACAAATTTTCAGGCTCTTCATGTTTTTGAACACCGCTTTATGCTTCTGCCATTTTTCAAACTGTTTCATGCTCCTCTTATTTTTCACACGTTTTGAAGCTCTTCATATTTTTCACACCTTTTCAGGCTCTTCATGTTTTTGAAAACCTTTTCACACTCTTAATGTTTTTCAACACCGCTTCATGCTCCTCCTATTTTTCAGACCATTTCATGCTCCTCATATATTTGACACCTTTTGAAGCTCTCCAAATTGTTCACAGCTTTTCAGGCTCTTCATGTTTTTCAACACAGCTTCATGCTCCTCCTATTTTTCACACCATTTCATGCTCCTCTCATTTTTGACACCTTTTGAAGCTCTCCAAATTGTTCACAGCTTTTCAGGCTCTTCATGTTTTTCAACACCGCTTCATGCTCCTCCTATTTTTCAGACCATTTCATGCTCCTCATATATTTGACAACTTTTGAAGCTCTCCAAATTGTTCACAGCTTTTCAGGCTCTTCATGTTTTTCAACACAGCTTCATGCTCCTCCTATTTTTCAGACCATTTCATGCTCCTCATATATTTGACACCTTTTGAAGCTCTCCAAATTGTTCACAGCTTTTCAGGCTCTTCATGTTTTTCAACACCGCTTCATGCTCCTCCTATTTTTCAGACCATTTCATGCTCCTCATATATTTGACACCTTTTGAAGCTCTCCAAATTGTTCACAGCTTTTCAGGCTCTTCATGTTTTTCAACACAGCTTCATGCTCCTCCTATTTTTCACACCGTTTCATGCTCCTCTCATTTTTGACACCTTTTGAAGCTCTTCATATTTTTCACACCTTTTGAAGCTCTTCATATTTTTCACAACTTTTAAGGCTCTTCATGTTTTTCAACACCGCTTCATGCTCCTCCTATTTTTCAGACCGTTTCATGCTCCTCATATTTTTGACACCTTTTGAAGCTCATCATATATTTCACACCTTTTCAGGCTCTTCATGCTTTTCAACACTGCATCATGCTCTTCCTATTTTTCAGATAGTTTCATGCACCTCAATGTTTGACAAGTTTTGAAGCTCTTCATATTTTTCACACCTTTTCAGGCTCTTCATGTTTTGAACACCGTTTCATGCTCCTCCTATTTTTCAGAAAGTTACATGCTCCTCATATATTTGAGACCTTTTAAAGCTCTTCATATTTTTCACACTTTTTCAGGCTCTTCATGTTTTTCAACACTACTTCATGCTCCTCCTATTTTTCAGACCGTTTCATGCTCCTCATATTTTTGACACCTTTTGAAGCTTTCATATATTTCACACCTTTTCAGGCACTTCTTGTTTTTAAACACCGCTTCATGCTCCTCCTTTTTTTTTGACACATTTTGAAGCTCTTCATATTTTTCACACCTATTCACGCTCTTAATGTATTTGAACACTGTTTCATTATCCTCCTTTTTTTTGACACATTTTGAAGCTCTTCATAATTTTCACACCTTTTCAGGCTCTTCATGTTTTTTTTAACAACGTTTTATCCTCCTCCTATTTTTGACACATTTTGAAGCTCTTCATATTTTTCACATCTTTTAAGACTCTTCATGTTTTTCAACACCGCTTCATGCTCCTCGTGTTTTTCAGACCGTTTCCTGCTCCTCACATTTTGACACCTTTTGAAGCTCTTCATATTTTTTGCACCTTTTTAGGCTCTTCAAGTTTTCAACACCGCTTCATGCTCCTCGGTTTTTTCAGACCGTTGCATGCTCCTCATATTTTTGACACCTTTTGAAGCTCTTCATATATTTCACACCTTTTCAGGCTCTTCATGTTTTTTTTAACAACGTTTTATCCTCCTCCTATTTTTGACACATTTTGAAGCTCTTCATATTTTTCTCATCTTTTAAGACTCTTCATGTTTTTGAACACCGCTTTATGCTTCTCCTATTTTTCAAACTGTTTCATGCTCCTCTTATTTTTCACACGTTTTGAAGCTCTTCATATTTTTCACACCTTTTCAGGCTCTTCATGTTTTTCAACACCGCTTCATGCTCCTCCTATTTTTCAGACTGTTTCATGCTCCTCATATTTTTGACACCTTTTGAAGCTGTTCATATTTTTCACACCTTTTCAGGCTCTTCATATTTTTCAACCGTGCTTCATGTTCCTCCTATTTTTCAGACAGTTTCATGCTCCTCATATTTTTGACACCTTTTGAAGCTGTTCATATTTTTCAGACCTTTTCAGGCTCTTCATGTTTTGAACACCATTTCATGCTCCTCCTTTTTTTTGACACATTTTGAAGGTCTTCATAATTTTCACACCTTTTTAGGCTCTTCATGTTTTTCAACACCGTTTCATGCTCCTCCTATTTTTCAGATCATTTCATGCTCCTCATATATTTCACATCTTTTGTAGCTCTTCATATTTTTCACACCTTTTCAGTCTCTTCAGGTTTGTCAACATCACTTCATGCTTCTCCTATTTTTCACACCGTTTCATGCTCCTCATATTTTTGACACCTTTTCAAGCTCTTTATATATTTCCCACCTTTTCAGGCTCTTAATGTTTTCAACACCGCTTCATGCTCATCCTATTTTTCGGACCGCTTCATGCTCCTCATATTTTTGACATCTTTTGAAGCTCTTCATATTTTTCACACCTTTTCAGGCTCTTAATCTTTTCAACACTGCTTCATGCTCATCCTATTTTTCAGACCGTTTCATGCTCCTCATATTTTTGACACTTTTGAAGCTCTTCATGTCTTTCAACACTGTTTCATGCTGCTCCTATTTTTCAGACCGTTTCATGTTCCTCATATTTTTCACACCTTTTGAAGCTCTTCATATTTTACAAAACTTTTCAGGTTCTTCATGTTTTTGACGAATACTTCATGCTCCTCCTATTTTTCAGACCGTTTCATGCTACTCATATATTTGACATCTTGTGAAGCTCTTCCTATTTTTCACACCTTTTCAGGCTCTTCATATTTTTCAACACCGTTTCATGCTCCTCCTATTTTTCAGACCGCTTCAGGCTCCTCATATTTTTGACACCTTTTGAAGCTCTTCATATTTTTCACACCTTTTCAGGCTCTTCATGTTTTTCAACAACACTTCATGCTCCTCCTATATTTTAGACCAGTTCATGCTCCTCATATTTTTGACACCTTTTGTAGCTCTTCATATATTTCACACCTTTTGAAGCTCTTCATATTTTTCACACGTTTTCAGGCTCTTCATGTTTTTCAACGCCGCTTCATGCTCCTACTATTTTCAGACCGTTTCGACCTCCTCATGTGTTTCACACCTTTTGAAGCTCTTCATATATGTCACACTTTTTAGGCTCTTCGTCTTTTTAAAACCGTTTCATGCTCATCCTATTTTTCACACTGTTTCATGCTCCTCATATATTTGACACATTTTGAAGCTCTTCATATTTTTCACACCTTTTCAGGCTCTTCATGTTTTTCAACGCCGCTTCATGCTCCTACTATTTTCAGACCGTTTCGACCTCCTCATGTGTTTCACACCTTTTGAAGCTCTTCATATATGTCACACTTTTTAGGCTCTTCGTCTTTTTAAAACCGTTTCATGCTCATCCTATTTTTCACACTGTTTCATGCTCCTCATATATTTGACACATTTTGAAGCTCTTCATATTTTTCACACCTTTTCAGGCTCTTCATGTTTATCAACACAGTTTCATGCTCTTCCTAATTTTCAGACCGTTTCATGCTCCTCATATTGTTGACACTTTTTGAAGCTCTTCATATTTTTCACACTTTTTCAGGCTCTTCATGTTTTTCAACCGTGCTTCATGTTCCTCCTATTTTTCAGACCGTTTCATGCTCCTCATATTTTTGACACCTTTTGAAGATCTTAATATTTTTCACACCTTTTCAGGCTTTTCATGTTTTTCAACACCGCTTCATGTTTCTCCTATTTTTCAGACCGTTTCATGCTCCTCATATTTTTGACAACTTTTGAAGCTCTTCATACATTTCACACCTTTTCAGGCTCTTCATGTTTTTCAACACCGCTTCATGCTCCTCCAATTTTTCAGAAAGTTTCATGCTTCTCATATTTTTAACATCTTTTGAAGCTCTTCATATTTTTCACACCTTTTCATGCTCTTCATCTTTTTCAAAAAAGTTTCATGCTCATCCTATGTTTCATACTGTTTCATGCTCCTAATATTTTTGACACCTTTTGAAGCTCTTTATATTTTTCACACCTTTTCAGGCTCTTCATGTTTTTGACCACCGCATCATGCTCCTCCTAATTTTCAGTCGTTTCATGCCTCTCATATTTTTTACACCTTTTGAAGCTCTTCATGTTTTTCACACCTTTTCATGCTCTTCATGTTTTTCAACACTGATTCATGCTCCTCCTATTTTTCAGACCGTTTCATGCTCATCTCATTTTTGACAGCTTTTGAAGCTTTTCATATTTTCCACAACTTTTTAGGCTCTTCATGTTTTTGAACAACACTTCATGCTCCTCCTATTTTTCAGAGAGCTTCATGCTCCTATTGTATTTCACACCTTTTGAAGCTCTTCATATTTTTCACACCTTTTCAGGCTCTTCATGTTTTTCCACACCATTTCATGCTTCTCGTATTTTTCAGCCCGTTTCATGCTCCTCTTGTATTTCACACCTTTTGAAGCTCTTCATATTTTTCACACCTTTTCAGGCTCTTCATGTTTTTCCACACCACTTCATGCTTCTCCTAATTTTCAGGCCGTTTCATGCTCCTCATGTATTTCACACCTTTTGAAGCTCTTCATATTTTTCACACCTTTTCAGGCTCGTCATGTTTTAATCACCGTTTCATGCTCCTCCTATTTTTCAGACCGTTTCATGCTCATCATATTTGACACATTTTGAAGCTCTTCATATTTTTCATACCTTTTCATGCTCATCAGGTTTTTGAACACGACTACATGATCCTCCTATTGTGCAGACCGTTTCATACTCCTCATATTTTTGACACCTTTTGAAGGTCTTCATATTTTTCACAACTTTTCAGTCTCTTAATGTTTTTCAACACCACTTCATGCTCCTCCTATTTTTCAGACCGTTTAATGCTCCTCATATTTTTGACACCTTTAGAAGCTCTTCATATTTTTCACACCTTCTCAGGCACTTCATGTTTTTCAACACCGCTTCATGCTCCTCCTATTTTTCAGACCGTTTCATGCTCATCTCATTTTTGACAACTTTTGAAGTTTTTCATATTTTTCACACCTTTTCAAGCTCTTCATGTTTTTGAACACCGTTTCATGCTTCTCATATTTTTGACACCTTTTGAAGCTCTTCATATTTTTCACACGTTTTCAGCTCTTCATGTTTTTCAACACCGCTTCATGCTCCTCCTATTTTTCAAACCGTTTCATGCTCATCTCATTTTTGACAACTTTTGAAGTTTTTCATATTTTTCACACCTTTTCAAGCTCTTCATGTTTTTGAACACCGTTTCATGCTCCTCATATTTTTGACACCTTTTGATGCTCTTCATATTTTTCACACCTTTTCAGTCTCTTCTTTTTTTTCAACACCACTTCATGCTCCTCCTATTTTTCAGACCGTTTCATGCTCATCTCATTTTTGACACATTTGAAGCTCTTCATATTTTTCACACCTTTTGAAGCTCTTCATATTTTTCACACGTTTTCAGGCTCTTCATGTTTTTCAACACCGCTTCATGCTCCTCCTATTTTTCAGACCGTTTCATGCTCCTCATATTTTTGACACTTTTTGAAGCTGTTCATATTTTTCACACCTTTTCAGGCTCTTCATGTTTTTCAACACCGTTTCATGCTCCTCATATTTTTGACACCTTTTGAATCTCTTCATATTTTTCACACCTTTTGAAGCTCTTCATATTTTTCACACGTTTTCAGGCTCTTCATGTTTTTCAACACCGCTTCGTGCTCCTCCTATTTTTCAGACCGTTTCATGCTCCTCATATTTTTGACACTTTTTGAAGCTCTTCATATTTTTCACACCTTTTCAGACTATTCATGTTTTGGAAAACCGCTTCATGCTCCTCCTTTTTTTCAGACCGTTTAATGCTCCTCATGTATTTCACACCTTTTGAAGCTCTTCATATTTTTCACACCTTTTCAGGCTCTTGATGATTTTCAACACCGCTTCATTCTCCGCCTGTTTTTCAGACCGTTTCATGCTCATCTCATTTTGACACCATTTTAAATTCTTCATATTTTTCACACCTTTTGAACCTCTTCATATTTTTCACACCTTTTGAAGCTCTTCATATTTTTCATATTTTTGAAGCTCTTCATATTTTTCACACCTTTTCAGGCTCTTCGTGTTTTTCAACAGCACTTCATGCTCCTCCTATTTTTCAGACCGTTTCATGCTCCTCATAATTTTGACACCTTTTGAAGCTTTTCATATTTTTCACACCTTGTCAGGCTCGTCATGTTTTTCCACACCACTTCATGCTTCTCCTATTTTTCAGCCCGTTTCATGCTCCTCATGTATTTCACACCTTTTGAAGCTCTTCATATTTTTCACACCTTTTCAGTCTCTTCATGTTTTTGATCACCGTTTCAGGTTCCTCCTATTTTTCAGACCGTTTCATGCTCCTCACATTTTTGACACCTTTTGAAGCTCTTCATATTTTTCACACGTTTTCAGGCTCGTCATGTTTTTGAACATCGCTTCATTCTCCTCCTATTTTTCAGACCGTTTCATGCTCCGCATATTTTTACCACCTTTTGAAGCTTTTCATATTTTTCACACATTTTCTGGCTGTTCAAGTTTTTCAACACCACTTCATGCTCCTCCTTTTTTGCAGACCGGTTCATGCTCCCCATATTTTTTACACCTTTTGAAGCTCTTCATATTTTCCACACGTTTTCAGGCTCTTCATGTTTTTCAAGACTGCTTCATGCTCCTCCTATTTTTCAGACCGTTTCATGCTCCTCATATTTTTGACACTTTTTGAAGCTCTTCATATTTTTCACAACTTTTCCGACTCTTCATGCTTTTGAACACCACTACATGCTCCTCCTATTTGTCAGAGAATTTCATGCTCTTCATGTATTTCACACCTTTTGAAGCTCTTCATATTTTTCACACCTTTTCAGGCTCTTCATGTTTTTCCACACCACTTCATGCTTCTCCTATTTTCAGACCATTTCATGCTCCTCATGAACTTCACACCTTTGAAGCTCTTCATATTTTTCACACGTTTTCAGGCTCTTCATATTTCTGATCACCGTTTCATGCTCCTCCTATTTTTCAGACCGTTTCATGCTCATCTCATTTTTGACACCTTTTGAAGCTCTTCATATATTTCACACCTTTTGAAACTCTTCATATTTTTCATACGTTTGCAGGCTCTTCATGTTTTTCAACACCGTTTCATGCTGCCTCTGTTTTTCAGACGGTTTCATGCTCCTCATATTTTTCACAGCTTTTAATGCTCTTCATATTTTTCACACCTTTTCAGGCTCTTCATGTTTTTAACACAGCTTCATGCTCCTCCTATTTTTCAGAGAGTTTCATGCTCCTCATGTATATCACACCTTTTGAAGCTCTTCATATTTTTCACAAGTTTTCAGGCTCTTCATGTTTTTGAACACTGCTTCTTGCTCCTCCTAATTTTCAGAGAGTTTCATGCGCCTCATGTATTTCACACCTTTCGAAGCTCTTCATATTTTTCACAAGTTTTCAGGCTCTTCATATTTTTGAACACTACTTCTTGCTCCTCCTAATTTTCAGAGAGTTTCATGCGCCTCATGTATTTCACACCTTTTGAAGCCTTTCATATTTTTCACACCTTTTCACGCTCTTCATGTTTTTCCACACCACTTCATGGTTCACCTATTTTTCAGCCCGTTACATGCTCCTCATGTATTTCACGCCTTTTGAAGCTCTTCATATTTCTCACACCTTTTCAGGCTCTTCATGTTTTTGATCACCATTTCATGCTTCTCCTATTTTTCAGACCGTTTCCTGCTCCTCATATTTTTGACACCTTTTAAAGCTCCTCATATTTTTCACACCTTTTCAGGCTCTTCATGTTTTCAACACAGCTTTATGCTCCTCCTATTTTTCAGACCGTTTCATTCTCCTCATATTTTTGACACCTTTTGAAGCTCTTCATATTTTTCACACCTTTTCAGGCTTGTCATGTTTTTGAACACCGCTTCATGCGCCTCCTATTTTTCAGACCGTTTCATGCTCCTCATATTTTTGACAGATTTTGAAGCTTTTCATATTTTTCACACCTTTTCAGGCGCCTCAAGTTTTTCACCATCACTTCATGCTCCTCCTTTTTGCAGACCTTTTCATGCTCCTCATATTTTTCAAACCTTTTGATGATCCTCATATTTTTCACACCTTTTCAGTCTCTTCTTTTTTTTCAACACCACGTCATGCTCCTCCTATTTTTCAAACCGTTTCATGCTCATCTCATTTTTGACACCTTTTGAAGTTATTCATATTTTTCAAACCTTTTCAGGCTCTTCATGTTTTTGAACACCGTTTCATGCTCCTCATATTTTTGACACCTTTTGATGCTCTTCATATATTTCACACCTTTTCAGTCTCTTTTTTTTTTTCAACACCACTTCATGCTCCTCCTAATTTTCAGACCGTTTCATGCTCCTCATATTTTTGACACCTTTTGAAGCTCTTCATATTTTTCACACCTTTTCAGGCTCTTCATGTTTTTGAACACCACTTCATGCTCCTCCTATTTTTCAGACCGTTTCATGCTCCTCATATTTTTGACACCTTTTGAAGCTTTTCATCTTTTTCACACCTCTTCAGGCTCTTCATTTTTTTCAACACCACTTCATGCTCCTCCTATTTTTCAGACCGTTTCTAGGCTCATCTAATATTTGACACCATTTGAAGCTTGTCATATTTTTCACACCTTTTGAAGCTCTTCATATTTTTCACATGTTTTCAGGCTCTTCATGTTTTTCAACACCGCTTCATTCTCCTCCTATTTTTCTGACCGTTTCATGCTCATCTCATTTTCACACCTTTTGAAGCTCTTCTTATTTTTCACACATTTTGAGGCTCTTCATATTTTTCACACGTTTTCAGGCTCTTCATGTTTTTCAACACCGCTTCATGCTCCTCCTATGTTTCAGACCGTTTAATCCTCCTCATGTATTTCACAAATTTTGAATCACTTCATATTTTTCACACCTCTTCAGGCTCTTCATGTTTTTGAACACCATTTCATGCTCTTCCTATTTTTCAGACCATTTCATGCTCCTCATATTTTGATACCTTTTGAAGCTATTCATATTTTTCACACCTTTTCAGGCTCTTCATATTTTCCAACACCACTTCATGCGCTTCCTATTTTTCAGACCGTTTCATGCTCATCTCATTTTTGACACCTTTTGAAGCTTTTCATATTTTTCAAAACATTTCAGCTCTTCATGTTTTTAAAAACCGCTTCATGCTCCTCCTATTTTTCAGAGAGTTTCATGCTCCTCATGTATTTCACACCTTTTGAAGCTCTTCAAATTTTTCACACATTTTCAGGCTCTTCATGTTTTTCCACTCCAACTCATGCTTCTCCTATATTTCATCCCCTTTCATGCTCCTCATGTATTTCACACCTTTTGAAGCTATTCATATTTTTCACACGTTTTCAGGCTCTTCATGTTTTCCAACACCGCTTCATGCTCTTCCTATTTTTCTGACCGTTTCATGCTCATCTAATTTTTGACACCCTTTGAAGCTTTTCATATTTTTCAAAACATTTCATCTCTTCATGTTTTTGATCACTGTTTCATGATCCTCCTATTTATCTGACGGTATCATGCTCCTCATATTTTTCACACCTTTTGAACCTCTTCAGATAATTCACAACTTTTCAGGCTCTTCATGTTTTTGAACACCTCTTCATGCTCCTCCTATTTTTCAGACCGTTTAATGCTCCTCATGTATTTCAAACCTTTTGAAGCTCTTCATATTTTTCACAACTTTTCAGGCTCTTCATGTTTTTGAACAGCGCTTCATGCTCCTCCTATTTTTCAGACCGTTTCAAGCTCCTCATATTTTTAACACCTTTTGAAGCTCTTCATATTTTTCACACCTTTTCAGGCTTTTCATGTGTTTGAACACGCTTCATGCTTCTCCTTGTTTTCAGACCGTTCTTTGCTCCTCCTATTTTTGACACCTTTTGAAGCTCTTCATATTTTCCACACGTTTTCAGCTCTTCATGTTTTTCAACACCGCTTCATGCTCTTCCTATTTTTCAGACTGTTTCAAGCTCATCTCATTTTTGACAACTTTTGAAGCTTTTCATATTTTTAACAACATTTCAGGCTCTTCATGTTTTTGAACACTGCTTCATGCTCCTCCTAATTTTCAAAGAGTTTCATGCTCCTCATGTATTTCACACCTTTTGAAGCTCTTCATATTTTTCACACCTTTTCAGGCTCTTCATGTTTTTCACACCACTTCATGCTTCTCCTATTTTTCAGCCCGTTTCATGCTCCTCATGTATTTCACACCTTTTGAAGCTCTTCATATTTTTCACACCTTTTCAGGCTCTTCATGTTTTTGATCACTCTTCCATTCTCCTCCTATTTTTCAGACCGTTTCATGCTCATCATATTTGACACATTTTGAAGCTCTTCATATTTTTCATACCTTTTCATGCTCATCAGGTTTTTGAACACGACTACATGATCCTCCTATTGTGCAGACCGTTTCATACTCCTCATATTTTTGGCACCTTTTGAAGGTCTTCATATTTTTCACAACTTTTCAGTCTCTTAATGTTTTTCAACACCACTTCATGCTCCTCCTATTTTTCAGACCGTTTAATGCTCCTCATATTTTTGACACCTTTAGAAGCTCTTCATATTTTTCACACCTTCTCAGGCACTTCATGTTTTTCAACACCGCTTCATGCTCCTCCTATTTTTCAGACCGTTTCATGCTCATCTCATTTTTGACAACTTTTGAAGTTTTTCATATTTTTCACACCTTTTCAAGCTCTTCATGTTTTTGAGCACCGTTTCATGCTTCTCATATTTTTGACACCTTTTGAAGCTCTTCATATTTTTCACACGTTTTCAGCTCTTCATGTTTTTCAACACCGCTTCATGCTCCTCCTATTTTTCAAACCGTTTCATGCTCATCTCATTTTTGACAACTTTTGAAGTTTTTCATATTTTTCACACCTTTTCAAGCTCTTCATGTTTTTGAACACCGTTTCATGCTCCTCATATTTTTGACACCTTTTGATGCTCTTCATATTTTTCACACCTTTTCAGTCTCTTCTTTTTTTTCAACACCGCTTCATGCTCCTCCTATTTTTCAGACCGTTTCATGCTCATCTCATTTTTGACACATTTGAAGCTCTTCATATTTTTCACACATTTTGAAGCTCTTCATATTTTTCACACGTTTTCAGGCTCTTCATGTTTTTCAACACCGCTTCATGCTCCTCCTATTTTTCAGACCGTTTCATGCTCCTCATATTTTTGACACTTTTTGAAGCTGTTCATATTTTTCACACCTTTTCAGGCTCTTCATGTTTTTCAACACCGTTTCATGCTCCTCATATTTTTGACAACTTTTGAATCTCTTCATATTTTTCACACCTTTTGAAGCTCTTCATATTTTTCACACGTTTTCAGGCTCTTCATGTTTTTCAACACCGCTTCGTGCTCCTCCTATTTTTCAGACCGTTTCATGCTCCTCATATTTTTGACACTTTTTGAAGCTCTTCATATTTTTCACACCTTTTCAGACTATTCATGTTTTGGAAAACCGCTTCATGCTCCTCCTTTTTTTCAGACCGTTTAATGCTCCTCATGTATTTCACACCTTTTGAAGCTCTTCATATTTTTCACACCTTTTCAGGCTCTTGATGATTTTCAACACCGCTTCATTCTCCGCCTGTTTTTCAGACCGTTTCATGCTCATCTCATTTTGACACCATTTTAAATTCTTCATATTTTTCACACCTTTTGAACCTCTTCATATTTTTCACACCTTTTCAGGCTCTTCATGTTTTTCAACACCGTTTCATGCTCCTCATATTTTTGACACCTTTTGAATCTCTTCATATTTTTCACACCTTTTGAAGCTCTTCATATTTTTCACACGTTTTCAGGCTCTTCATGTTTTTCAACACCGCTTCGTGCTCCTCCTATTTTTCAGACCGTTTCATGCTCCTCATATTTTTGACACTTTTTGAAGCTCTTCATATTTTTCATACCTTTTCATGCTCATCAGGTTTTTGAACACGACTACATGATCCTCCTATTGTGCAGACCGTTTCATACTCCTCATATTTTTGGCACCTTTTGAAGGTCTTCATATTTTTCACAACTTTTCAGTCTCTTAATGTTTTTCAACACCACTTCATGCTCCTCCTATTTTTCAGACCGTTTAATGCTCCTCATATTTTTGACACCTTTAGAAGCTCTTCATATTTTTCACACCTTCTCAGGCACTTCATGTTTTTCAACACCGCTTCATGCTCCTCCTATTTTTCAGACCGTTTCATGCTCATCTCATTTTTGACAACTTTTGAAGTTTTTCATATTTTTCACACCTTTTCAAGCTCTTCATGTTTTTGAACACCGTTTCATGCTTCTCATATTTTTGACACCTTTTGAAGCTCTTCATATTTTTCACACGTTTTCAGCTCTTCATGTTTTTCAACACCGCTTCATGCTCCTCCTATTTTTCAAACCGTTTCATGCTCATCTCATTTTTGACAACTTTTGAAGTTTTTCATATTTTTCACACCTTTTCAAGCTCTTCATGTTTTTGAACACCGTTTCATGCTCCTCATATTTTTGACACCTTTTGATGCTCTTCATATTTTTCACACCTTTTCAGTCTCTTCTTTTTTTTCAACACCGCTTCATGCTCCTCCTATTTTTCAGACCGTTTCATGCTCATCTCATTTTTGACACATTTGAAGCTCTTCATATTTTTCACACATTTTGAAGCTCTTCATATTTTTCACACGTTTTCAGGCTCTTCATGTTTTTCAACACCGCTTCATGCTCCTCCTATTTTTCAGACCGTTTCATGCTCCTCATATTTTTGACACTTTTTGAAGCTGTTCATATTTTTCACACCTTTTCAGGCTCTTCATGTTTTTCAACACCGTTTCATGCTCCTCATATTTTTGACAACTTTTGAATCTCTTCATATTTTTCACACCTTTTGAAGCTCTTCATATTTTTCACACGTTTTCAGGCTCTTCATGTTTTTCAACACCGCTTCGTGCTCCTCCTATTTTTCAGACCGTTTCATGCTCCTCATATTTTTGACACTTTTTGAAGCTCTTCATATTTTTCACACCTTTTCAGACTATTCATGTTTTGGAAAACCGCTTCATGCTCCTCCTTTTTTTCAGACCGTTTAATGCTCCTCATGTATTTCACACCTTTTGAAGCTCTTCATATTTTTCACACCTTTTCAGGCTCTTGATGATTTTCAACACCGCTTCATTCTCCGCCTGTTTTTCAGACCGTTTCATGCTCATCTCATTTTGACACCATTTTAAATTCTTCATATTTTTCACACCTTTTGAACCTCTTCATATTTTTCACACCTTTTCAGGCTCTTCATGTTTTTCAACACCGTTTCATGCTCCTCATATTTTTGACACCTTTTGAATCTCTTCATATTTTTCACACCTTTTGAAGCTCTTCATATTTTTCACACGTTTTCAGGCTCTTCATGTTTTTCAACACCGCTTCGTGCTCCTCCTATTTTTCAGACCGTTTCATGCTCCTCATATTTTTGACACTTTTTGAAGCTCTTCATATTTTTCACACCTTTTCAGACTATTCATGTTTTGGAAAACCGCTTCATGCTCCTCCTTTTTTTCAGACCGTTTAATGCTCCTCATGCATTTCACACCTTTTGAAGCTCTTCATATTTTTCACACCTTTTCAGGCTCTTGATGATTTTCAACACCGCTTCATTCTCCGCCTGTTATTCAGACCGTTTCATGCTCATCTCATTTTGACACCATTTTAAATTCTTCATATTTTTCACACCTTTTGAACCTCTTCATATTTTTCACACCTTTTGAAGCTCTTCATATTTTTCACACCTTTTCAGGCTCTTCATGTTTCTGATCACCGTTTCATGCTCCTCCTATTTTTCAGACCGTTTCATGCTCATCTCATTTTTGACACATTTGAAGCTCTTCATATTTTTCACACCTTTTGAAGCTCTTCATATTTTTCAAACGTTTTCAGGCTCTTCATGTTTTTCAACACCGCTTCATGCTCCTCCTATTTTTCAGACCGTTTCATGCTCCTCATATTTTTGACACTTTTTGAAGCTGTTCATATTTTTCACACCTTTTCAGGCTCTTCATATTTTTCAACACCGTTTCATGCTCCTCATATATTTGACATCTTTTGAATCTCTTCATATTTTTCACACCTTTTCAGGCTCTTCATGTTTTTCAACACCTCTTCATGCTCCTCTTATTTTTCAGACCGTTTCATACTCCTCATATTTTTGACACCTTTTGAAGGTCTTCATATATTTCACACCTTTTCAGGCTCTTCTTTTTTTTAAACTCCACTTCTTGCTCCTCTTATTTTTCAGACCGTTTCATGCTCATCTCATTTTGACACATTTGAAGCTCTTCATATTTTTCACACCTTTCGAAGCTCTTCATATTTTTCACACGTTTTCAGGCTCTTCATGTTTTTCAACACCGCTTCATGCTCCTCCTATTATTCAGAACGTTTCATTCTCCTCATATTTTTGACACCTTTTGAAGGTCTTCATATATTTCACAGTTTTTCAGCCTCTTCTTTTTTTTCAACAGCACTTCATGCTCCTCTTATTTTTCAGACCGTTTCATGCTCATCTCATTTTTGACACATTTGAAGCTCTTCATATTTTTCAAACCTTTTGAAGCTCTTCATATTTTTCACAACTTTTCAGGCTCTTCATGTTTTTCAACACCACTTCATGCTCCTCCTATTTTTCAGACCGTTTAATGCTCCTCATATATTTGACACCTTTTGAAGCTCTTCATATTTTTCACACCTTTTCAGGCTCTTCATATTTTTCAACACCACTTCAGGCTCCTCCTATTTTTAAGACCGTTTCATGCTTATCTCTTTTTGACACCTTTTGAAGCTCTTCATATTTTTCACACCTTTTGAAGCTCTTCATATTTTTCACACGTTTTCAGCCTCTTCATGGTTTTCAACACCGCTTCATGCTCCTCTTATTTTTCAGACCGTTTCATGCTCCTCATATTTTTTACACCTTTTGAGGCTCTTCATATTTTTCACACCTTTTCAGGCTCTTCATGTTTTTGAACACCGTTTCATGCCCCTCCTATTTTTTAAACCGTTTCCTGCTCCTCATAGTTTTGACAATTTTTGAAGTTGTTCATATTTTTCACACCTTTTCAGGCTCTCCATGTTTTTGAACACCGCTTCATGCTCCTCCTAATTTTCAGACCGTTTCATGCTCCTCATATTTTTGACACCTTTTGAAGCTCTTCATATTTTTCACACCTTTTCAGGCTCTTCATGTTTTTCAACACCAGTTCATGCTCCTCCTATTTTTCAGACCGTTTCATGCTCCTAATATTTTTGACAACTTTTGAAGCTCTTCATAGTTTTCACACTTTTTCAGGCTCTTCATGTTTTTCAACAGCACTTCATGCTCCTCCTATTTTTCACACCGTTTCATGCTCCTCATAATTTTGACACCTTTTGAAGTTTTTCATATTTTTCACACCTTTTCAGGCTCTTCATGTTTTTGATCACCGTTTCATGTTCCTCCTATTTTTCAGACCGTTTCATGCTCCTCATATATTTGACACCTTTTGAAGCTCTTCATATTTTTCACACCTTTTCAGTCTCGTCATGTTTTTGAACACCGCTTCGTGCGTCTCCTATTTTTCAGACCGTTTCATGCTCCTCATATTTTTGACAGACTTTGAAGCTTTTCATATTTTTCACACCTTTTCAGGCTCTTCAAGTTTTTCACCACCACTTCATGCTCCTCCTTTTTGCAGACCTTTTCATGGTCCTCATATTTTTCACACATTTTGATGATCCTCATATTTTTCACACCTTTTCAGTCTCTTCATGTTTTTCCACACCACTTCATGCTTCTCCTATTTTTCAGACCGTTTCATGCTCCTCATGAATTTCATGCCTTTGAAGCTCTTCATATTTTTCACACCTTTTCAGGCTCTTCATGTTTCTGATCACCGTTTCATGCTCCTCCTATTTTTCAGACCGTTTCATGCTCATCTCATTTTTGACACCTTTTGAAGCTCTTCATATATTTCACACCTTTTGAAGCTCTTCATATTTTTCACAACTTTTCACGCTCTTCATGTTTTTCAACATCGATTCATGCTCCTCCTCTTTTTCAGACCGTTTCATGCTCCTCATATTTTGACACATTTTGAAGCTCTTCATATTTCTCACACCTTTTCAGGCTCTTCATGTATTTTAACACCGGTTCATGCTCCTCCGATTTTTCAGACCATTTCATGCTCCTCATATTTTTTACACCTTTTGAAGCTCTTCATATTTTTCACACGTTTTCAGGCTCTTCATGTTTTTCAAGACCGCTTCGTGCTCCTCCTATTTTTAAGACCGTTTCATGCTCCTCATATTTTTGACACTTTTTGAAACTCTTCATATTTTTTACACCTTTTCAGACTCTTCATGTTTTTGAAAACCGTTTCCTGCTCCTCCTATTTTTCAGACCGTTTCATGCTCCTAATATTTTTGACAACTTTTGAAGCTCTTCATAGTTTTCACACTTTTTCAGGCTCTTCATGTTTTTCAACAGCACTTCATGCTCCTCCTATTTTTCACACCGTTTCATGCTCCTCATAATTTTGACACCTTTTGAAGCTTTTCATATTTTTCACACCTTTTCAGGCTCTTCATGTTTTTGATCACCGTTTCATGTTCCTCCTATTTTTCAGACCGTTTCATGCTCCTCATATATTTGACACCTTTTGAAGCTCTTCATATTTTTCACACCTTTTCAGTCTCGTCATGTTTTTGAACACCGCTTCATGCGCCTCCTATTTTTCAGACCGTTTCATGCTCCTCATATTTTTGACAGACTTTGAAGCTTTTCATATTTTTCACACCTTTTCAGGCTCTTCAAGTTTTTCACCACCACTTCATGCTCCTCCTTTTTGCAGACCTTTTCATGCTCCTCATATTTTTCACACCTTTTGATGATCCTCATATTTTTCACACCTTTTCAGTCTCTTCTTTTTTTTCAACACCACTTCTTGCTCCTCCTATTTCTCAAACCGTTTCATGCTCATCTCATTTTTGACACCTTTTGAAGTTTTTCATATTTTTCACAACTTTTCGGGCTCTTCATGATTTTGAACACCACTTCATGCTCCTCCTATTTTGCAGACCGTTTCATGCTCATCTCATTTTTGACACATTTGAAGCTCTTCATATTTTTCACACCTTTTGAAGCTCTTCATATTTTTCACACCTTTTGAAGCTCTTCATATTTTTCACACCTTTTCAGGCTCTTCAAGTTTTTCACCATCACTTCATGCTCCTCCTTTTTGCAGACCTTTTCATGCTCCTCATATTTTTCACACCTTTTGATGATCCTCATATTTTTCACACCTTTTCAGTCTCTTCTTTTTTTTCAACACCACTTCATGCTCCTCCTATTTTTCAAACCGTTTCATGCTCATCTCATTTTTGACACATTTGAAGCTCTTCATATTTTTCACACCTTTTGAAGCTCTTCATATTTTTCAAACGTTTTCAGGCTCTTCATGTTTTTCAACACCGCTTCATGCTCCTCCTATTTTTCAGACCGTTTCATGCTCCTCATATTTTTGACACTTTTTGAAGCTGTTCATATTTTTCACACCTTTTCAGGCTCTTCATATTTTTCAACACCGTTTCATGCTCCTCATATATTTGACATCTTTTGAATCTCTTCATATTTTTCACACCTTTTCAGGCTCTTCATGTTTTTCAACACCTCTTCATGCTCCTCTTATTTTTCAGACCGTTTCATACTCCTCATATTTTTGACACCTTTTGAAGGTCTTCATATATTTCACACCTTTTCAGGCTCTTCTTTTTTTTAAACTCCACTTCTTGCTCCTCTTATTTTTCAGACCGTTTCATGCTCATCTCATTTTGACACATTTGAAGCTCTTCATATTTTTCACACCTTTCGAAGCTCTTCATATTTTTCACACGTTTTCAGGCTCTTCATGTTTTTCAACACCGCTTCATGCTCCTCCTATTATTCAGAACGTTTCATTCTCCTCATATTTTTGACACCTTTTGAAGGTCTTCATATATTTCACAGCTTTTCAGCCTCTTCTTTTTTTTCAACAGCACTTCATGCTCCTCTTATTTTTCAGACCGTTTCATGCTCATCTCATTTTTGACACATTTGAAGCTCTTCATATTTTTCAAACCTTTTGAAGCTCTTCATATTTTTCACAACTTTTCAGGCTCTTCATGTTTTTCAACACCACTTCATGCTCCTCCTATTTTTCAGACCGTATAATGCTCCTCATATATTTGACACCTTTTGAAGCTCTTCATATTTTGCACACCTTTTCAGGCTCTTCATTTTTTTCAACACCGCATCATGCTCCTCCTATTTTTCAGACCGTTTCTTGCTACTCATGTATTTCCCACTTTTTGAAGCTCTTCAAATTTTCATACATTTTCAGGCTCTTCATGTTTTTCATCACCACTTCATGCTCCTCCTATATTTCAAACCGTTTCATGCTCCTCATAATTTGACACCTTTTGAAGCTCTTCATATTGTTCACACCTTTTCAGGCTTTTCATGCTTTTCAACACCACTTCATGCTCCTCATATATTTCAGATCGTTTCATGCTCCTCATAATTTTGACACCTTTTGAAGCTCTTCATATTTTTCACTCCTTTTCAGGCTCTTCATGTTTTTGAGCCCATATTCATGCTCCTCCTATTTTTCAGACCGTTTCATGCTCCTTATGTATTTCACACCCTTTGAAGCTCTTCATATTTTTCACACCTTTTCAGGCTCTCATGATTTTAAGACCGTTTTATGCTCCTCTCATTTTTCAGACCGTTTCCTGCTCCTCATATTTTTGACACCTTTTGAAGTTCTTCATATTTCTCACACCTTTTCAGGCTCTTCATGTTTTTCAACACCGTTTCATGATCCTCCTATTTTTCAGACCATTTCATGCACCTCATATTTTTCACACCTTTTGAAGCTCTTCATATTTTTCACACCATCTCAGGCTCTTCATGTGTTTCAACACCACTTCATGCTCCTCCTATTTTTCAGACCGTTTCATGCTCACCTCATTTTTGACACCTTTTGAAGCTCTTCGTATTTTTCACAGCTTTTGAAGCTCTTCATATTTTTCACACCTTTTCAAGCTCCTCATGTTTCTCAACTCCAATTCATGCTCCTCGTATTTTTCAGACCGTTTCATGCTCCTCATATTTTTGACACCTTTTAAAGCTCTTCATAGTTTTCACACCTTTTCAGGGTCTTCATGTTTTTCAACACCGCTTCATCCTCCTTCTATTTTTCAGACAGTTCATGCTCCTCATATTTTTGACAACTTTTGAAGCTTTTCATATTTTTCACACCTTTTCAGGCTCTTCATGTTTTTGATCACCGTTTCATGTTCCTCCTATTTTTCAGACCGTTTCATTCTCCTCATATATTTGACACCTTTTGAAGCTCTTCATATTTTTCACACCTTTTCAGTCTCGTCATGTTTTTGAACACCGCTTCATGCGCCTCCTATTTTTCAGACCGTTTCATGCTCCTCATATTTTTGACAGACTTTGAAGCTTTTCATATTTTTCACACCTTTTCAGGCTCTTCAAGATTTTCACCACCACTTCATGCTCCTCCTTTTTGCAGACCTTTTCATGCTCCTCATATTTTTCACACCTTTTGATGATCCTCATATTTTTCACACCTTTTCAGTCTCTTCTTTTTTTTCAACACCACTTCTTGCTCCTCCTATTTCTCAAACCGTTTCATGCTCATCTCATTTTTGACACCTTTTGAAGTTTTTCATATTTTTCACAACTTTTCGGGCTCTTCATGATTTTGAACACCACTTCATGCTCCTCCTATTTTGCAGACCGTTTCATGCTCATCTCATTTTTGACACATTTGAAGCTCTTCATATTTTTCACACCTTTTGAAGCTCTTCATATTTTTCACACCTTTTCAGGCTCTCATGATTTTAAGACCGTTTTATGCTCCTCTCATTTTTCAGACCGTTTCCTGCTCCTCATATTTTTGACACCTTTTGAAGTTCTTCATATTTCTCACACCTTTTCAGGCTCTTCATGTTTTTCAACACCGTTTCATGATCCTCCTGTTTTTCAGACCATTTCATGCACCTCATATTTTTCACACCTTTTGAAGCTCTTCATATTTTTCACACCATCTCAGGCTCTTCATGTGTTTCAACACCACTTCATGCTCCTCCTATTTTTCAGACCGTTTCATGCTCACCTCATTTTTGACACCTTTTGAAGCTCTTCGTATTTTTCACAGCTTTTGAAGCTCTTCATATTTTTCACACCTTTTCAAGCTCCTCATGTTTCTCAACTCCAATTCATGCTCCTCGTATTTTTCAGACCGTTTCATGCTCCTCATATTTTTGACACCTTTTAAAGCTCTTCATAGTTTTCACACCTTTTCAGGGTCTTCATGTTTTTCAACACCGCTTCATCCTCCTTCTATTTTTCAGACAGTTCATGCTCCTCATATTTTTGACAACTTTTGAAGCTCTTCATATTTTTCACACCTTTTCAGGCTCTTCAGGTTTTTGAACACCGTTTCTTGCTCCTCCTATTTTTCAGACCGTTTCTAGCTCCTCATATTTTTGACACTTTTTGAAGCTCTTCATATTTTTCACAACTTATCAGGCTCTTCATGTTTTTGAACACCACTTCATGCTCCTCCTAATTTTCAGACCGTTACATGCTCCTCATATTTTTGACACCTTTTGAAGCTCTTCAAATTTTTCACACCTTTTCAGACTCATCATGAGTTTCAACACCGCTTCATGCTCCTCCTATTTTTCAGACCGTTTCTAGGCTCATCTAATATTTGACACCATTTGAAGCTCGTCATATTTTTCACACCTTTTGAAGCTCTTCATATTTTTCACATGTTTTCAGGCTCTTCATGTTTTTCAACACCGCTTCATTCTCCTCCTATTTTTCTGACCGTTTCATGCTCATCTCATTTTCACACCTTTTGAAGCTCTTCTTATTTTTCACACATTTTGAGGCTCTTCATATTTTTCACACTTTTTCAGGCTCTTCATGTTTTTCAACACCGCTTCATGCTCCTCCTATGTTTCAGACCGTTTAATCCTCCTCATGTATTTCACAAATTTTGAATCACTTCATATTTTTCACACCTCTTCAGGCTCTTCATGTTTTTGAACACCATTTCATGCTCTTCCTATTTTTCAGACCATTTCATGCTCCTCATATTTTGATACCTTTTGAAGCTATTCATATTTTTCACACCTTTTCAGGCTCTTCATATTTTCCAACACCACTTCATGCGCTTCCTATTTTTCAGACCGTTTCATGCTCATCTCATTTTTGACACCTTTTGAAGCTTTTCATATTTTTCAAAACATTTCAGCTCTTCATGTTTTTGAAAACCGCTTCATGCTCCTCCTATTTTTCAGAGAGTTTCATGCTCCTCATGTATTTCACACCTTTTCAAGCTCTTCAAATTTTTCACACATTTTCAGGCTCTTCATGTTTTTCCACTCCAACTCATGCTTCTCCTATATTTCATCCCCTTTCATGCTCCTCATGTATTTCACACCTTTTGAAGCTATTCATATTTTTCACACGTTTTCAGGCTCTTCATGTTTTCCAACACCGCTTCATGCTCTTCCTATTTTTCAGACCGTTTCATGCTCATCTAATTTTTGACACCCTTTGAAGCTTTTCATATTTTTCAAAACATTTCAGCTCTTCATGTTTTTGATCACTGTTTCATGATCCTCCTATTTATCTGACGGTATCATGCTCCTCATATTTTTCACACCTTTTGAACCTCTTCAGATAATTCACAACTTTTCAGGCTCTTCATGTTTTTGAACACCTCTTCATGCTCCTCCTATTTTTCAGACCGTTTAATGCTCCTCATGTATTTCAAACCTTTTGAAGCTCTTCATATTTTTCACAACTTTTCAGGCTCTTCATGTTTTTGAACAGCGCTTCATGCTCCTCCTATTTTTCAGACCGTTTCATGCTCCTCATATTTTTAACACCTTTTGAAGCTCTTCATATTTTTCACACCTTTTCAGGCTTTTCATGTGTTTGAACACGCTTCATGCTTCTCCTTGTTTTCAGACCGTTCTTTGCTCCTCATATTTTTGACACCTTTTGAAGCTCTTCATATTTTCCACACGTTTTCAGCTCTTCATGTTTTTCAACACCGCTTCATGCTCTTCCTATTTTTCAGACTGTTTCAAGCTCATCTCATTTTTGACAACTTTTGAAGCTTTTCATATTTTTAACAACATTTCAGGCTCTTCATGTTTTTGAACACTGCTTCATGCTCCTCCTAATTTTCAAAGAGTTTCATGCTCCTCATGTATTTCACACCTTTTGAAGCTCTTCATATTTTTCACACCTTTTCAGGCTCTTCATATTTTTCACACCACTTCATGCTTCTCCTATTTTTCAGCCCGTTTCATGCTCCTCATGTATTTCACACCTTTTGAAGCTCGTCATATTTTTCACACCTTTTCAGGCTCTTCATGTTTTTGATCACTCTTCCATTCTCCTCCTATTTTTCAGACCGTTTCATGCTCATCATATTTGACACATTTTGAAGCTCTTCATATTTTTCATACCTTTTCATGCTCATCAGGTTTTTGAACACGACTACATGATCCTCCTATTGTGCAGACCGTTTCATACTCCTCATATTTTTGACACCTTTTGAAGGTCTTCATATTTTTCACAACTTTTCAGTCTCTTAATGTTTTTCAACACCACTTCATGCTCCTCCTATTTTTCAGACCGTTTAATGCTCCTCATATTTTTGACACCTTTAGAAGCTCTTCATATTTTTCACACCTTCTCAGGCACTTCATGTTTTTCAACACCGCTTCATGCTCCTCCTATTTTTCAGACCGTTTCATGCTCATCTCATTTTTGACAACTTTTGAAGTTTTTCATATTTTTCACACCTTTTCAAGCTCTTCATGTTTTTGAACACCGTTTCATGCTTCTCATATTTTTGACACCTTTTGAAGCTCTTCATATTTTTCACACGTTTTCAGCTCTTCATGTTTTTCAACACCGCTTCATGCTCCTCCTATTTTTCAAACCGTTTCATGCTCATCTCATTTTTGACAACTTTTGAAGTTTTTCATATTTTTCACACCTTTTCAAGCTCTTCATGTTTTTGAACACCGTTTCATGCTCCTCATATTTTTGACACCTTTTGATGCTCTTCATATTTTTCACACCTTTTCAGTCTCTTCTTTTTTTTCAACACCACTTCATGCTCCTCCTATTTTTCAGACCGTTTCATGCTCATCTCATTTTTGACACATTTGAAGCTCTTCATATTTTTCACACCTTTTGAAGCTCTTCATATTTTTCACACGTTTTCAGGCTCTTCATGTTTTTCAACACCGCTTCATGCTCCTCCTATTTTTCAGACCGTTTCATGCTCCTCATATTTTTGACACTTTTTGAAGCTGTTCATATTTTTCACACCTTTTCAGGCTCTTCATGTTTTTCAACACCGTTTCATGCTCCTCATATTTTTGACACCTTTTGAATCTCTTCATATTTTTCACACCTTTTGAAGCTCTTCATATTTTTCACACGTTTTCAGGCTCTTCATGTTTTTCAACACCGCTTCGTGCTCCTCCTATTTTTCAGACCGTTTCATGCTCCTCATATTTTTGACACTTTTTGAAGCTCTTCATATTTTTCACACCTTTTCAGACTATTCATGTTTTGGAAAACCGCTTCATGCTCCTCCTTTTTTTCAGACCGTTTAATGCTCCTCATGTATTTCACACCTTTTGAAGCTCTTCATATTTTTCACACCTTTTCAGGCTCTTGATGATTTTCAACACTGCTTCATTCTCCGCCTGTTTTTCAGACCGTTTCATGCTCATCTCATTTTGACACCATTTTAAATTCTTCATATTTTTCACACCTTTTGAACCTCTTCATATTTTTCACACCTTTTGAAGCTCTTCATATTTTTCATATTTTTGAAGCTCTTCATATTTTTCACACCTTTTCAGGCTCTTCGTGTTTTTCAACAGCACTTCATGCTCCTCCTATTTTTCAGACCGTTTCATGCTCCTCTTAATTTTGACACCTTTTGAAGCTTTTCATATTTTTCACACCTTGTCAGGCTCGTCATGTTTTTCCACACCACTTCATGCTTCTCCTATTTTTCAGCCCGTTTCATGCTCCTCATGTATTTCACACCTTTTGAAGCTCTTCATATTTTTCACACCTTTTCAGTCTCTTCATGTTTTTGATCACCGTTTCAGGTTCCTCCTATTTTTCAGACCGTTTCATGCTCCTCATATTTTTGACACCTTTTGAAGCTCTTCATATTTTTCACACGTTTTCAGGCTCGTCATGTTTTTGAACATCGCTTCATTCTCCTCCTATTTTTCAGACCGTTTCATGCTCCGCATATTTTTACCACCTTTTGAAGCTTTTCATATTTTTCACACATTTTCTGGCTGTTCAAGTTTTTCAACACCACTTCATGCTCCTCCTTTTTTGCAGACCGGTTCATGCTCCCCATATTTTTTACACCTTTTGAAGCTCTTCATATTTTCCACACGTTTTCAGGCTCTTCATGTTTTTCAAGACTGCTTCATGCTCCTCCTATTTTTCAGACCGTTTCATGCTCCTCATATTTTTGACACTTTTTGAAGCTCTTCATATTTTTCACAACTTTTCCGACTCTTCATGTTTTTGAACACCACTACATGCTCCTCCTATTTGTCAGAGAATTTCATGCTCTTCATGTATTTCACACCTTTTGAAGCTCTTCATATTTTTCACACCTTTTCAGGCTCTTCATGTTTTTCCACACCACTTCATGCTTCTCCTATTTTCAGACCATTTCATGCTCCTCATGAACTTCACGCCTTTGAAGCTCTTCATATTTTTCACACGTTTTCAGGCTCTTCATATTTCTGATCACCGTTTCATGCTCCTCCTATTTTTCAGACCGTTTCATGCTCATCTCATTTTTGACACCTTTTGAAGCTCTTCATATATTTCACACCTTTTGAAACTCTTCATATTTTTCATACGTTTGCAGGCTGTTCATGTTTTTCAACACCGTTTCATGCTGCGTCTGTTTTTCAGACGGTTTCATGCTCCTCATATTTTTCACAGCTTTTAATGCTCTTCATATTTTTCACACCTTTTCAGGCTCTTCATGTTTTTAACACAGCTTCATGCTCCTCCTATTTTTCAGAGAGTTTCATGCTCCTCATGTATATCACACCTTTTAGAGCTCTTCATATTTTTCACAAGTTTTCAGGCTCTTCATGTTTTTGAACACTGCTTCTTGCTCCTCCTAATTTTCAGAGAGTTTCATGCGCCTCATGTATTTCACACCTTTCGAAGCTCTTCATATTTTTCACAAGTTTTCAGGCTCTTCATATTTTTGAACACTGCTTCTTGCTCCTCCTAATTTTCAGAGAGTTTCATGCGCCTCATGTATTTCACACCTTTTGAAGCCTTTCATATTTTTCACACCTTTTCACGCTCTTCATGTTTTTCCACACCACTTCATGGTTCACCTATTTTTCAGCCCGTTACATGCTCCTCATGTATTTCACGCCTTTTGAAGCTCTTCATATTTCTCACACCTTTTCAGGCTCTTCATGTTTTTGATCACCATTTCATGCTTCTCCTATTTTTCAGACCGTTTCCTGCTCCTCATATTTTTGACACCTTTTAAAGCTCCTCATATTTTTCACACCTTTTCAGGCTCTTCATGTTTTTCAACACCGCCTCATGCTGCTCCTATTTTTCAGACCGTTTCATGCTCCTCATATTTTTGACACTTTTTAAAGCTCCTCATATTTTTCACACCTTTTCAGGCTCTTCATGTTTTCAACACAGCTTCATGCTCCTCCTATTTTTCAGACCGTTTCATTCTCCTCATATATTTGACACCTTTTGAAGCTCTTCATATTTTTCACACCTTTTCAGGCTCGTCATGTTTTTGAACACCGCTTCATGCGCCTCCTATTTTTCAGACCGTTTCATGCTCCTCATATTTTTGACAGATTTTGAAGCTTTTCATATTTTTCACACCTTTTCAGGCTCCTCAAGTTTTTCACCATCACTTCATGCTCCTCCTTTTTGCAGACCTTTTCATGCTCCTCATATATTTCAAACCTTTTGATGATCCTCATATTTTTCACACCTTTTCAGTCTCTTCTTTTTTTTCAACACCACTTCATGCTCCTCCTATTTTTCAAACCGTTTCATGCTCATCTCATTTTTGACACCTTTTGAAGTTATTCATATTTTTCAAACCTTTTCAGGCTCTTCATGTTTTTGAACACCGTTTCACGCTCCTCATATTTTTGACACCTTTTGATGCTCTTCATATATTTCACACCTTTTCAGTCTCTTTTTTTTTTTCAACACCACTTCATGCTCCTCCTATTTTTCAGACCGTTTCATGCTCATCTCATTTTTGACACATTTGAAGCTCTTCATATTTTTCACAACTTTTGAAGCTCTTCATATTTTTCACACGTTTTCAGGCTCTTCATGTTTTTCAACACCGCTTCATCCTCCTCCTATTTTTCAGACCGTTTCATGCTCCTCATATTTTAACACATTTTTAAGCTCTTCATATTTTTCACACCTTTTCAGGCTCTTCATGTTTTTCAACACCGCTTCAAGCTCCTCCTATTTTTCAGACCGTTTCATGCTCCGCATATTTTTACCACCTTTTGAAGCTTTACATACTTTTCACACATTTTCTGGCTGTTCAAGTTTTTCAACACCACTTCATGCTCCTCCTTTTTTGCAGACCGTTTCATGCTCCCCATATTTTTTACACCTTTTGAATCTCTTCATATTTTTCACACGTTTTCAGGCTCTTCATGTTTTTCAAGACCGCTTCATGCTCCTCCTATTTTTCTGACCGTTTCATGCTCCTCATATTTTTGACACTTTTTGAAGCTGTTCATATTTTTCACACCTTTTCAGGCTCTTCATATTTTTCAACACCGTTTCATGCTCCTCATATATTTGACATCTTTTGAATCTCTTCATATTTTTCACACCTTTTCAGGCTCTTCATGTTTTTCAACACCTCTTCATGCTCCTCTTATTTTTCAGACCGTTTCATACTCCTCATATTTTTGACACCTTTTGAAGGTCTTCATATATTTCACACCTTTTCAGGCTCTTCTTTTTTTTAAACTCCACTTCTTGCTCCTCTTATTTTTCAGACCGTTTCATGCTCATCTCATTTTGACACATTTGAAGCTCTTCATATTTTTCACACCTTTCGAAGCTCTTCATATTTTTCACACGTTTTCAGGCTCTTCATGTTTTTCAACACCGCTTCATGCTCCTCCTATTATTCAGAACGTTTCATTCTCCTCATATTTTTGACACCTTTTGAAGGTCTTCATATATTTCACAGCTTTTCAGCCTCTTCTTTTTTTTCAACAGCACTTCATGCTCCTCTTATTTTTCAGACCGTTTCATGCTCATCTCATTTTTGACACATTTGAAGCTCTTCATATTTTTCAAACCTTTTGAAGCTCTTCATATTTTTCACAACTTTTCAGGCTCTTCATGTTTTTCAACACCACTTCATGCTCCTCCTATTTTTCAGACCGTTTAATGCTCCTCATATATTTGACACCTTTTGAAGCTCTTCATATTTTGCACACCTTTTCAGGCTCTTCATTTTTTTCAACACCGCATCATGCTCCTCCTATTTTTCAGACCGTTTCTTGCTACTCATGTATTTCCCACTTTTTGAAGCTCTTCATATTTTCATACATTTTCAGGCTCTTCATGTTTTTCATCACCACTTCATGCTCCTCCTATATTTCAAACCGTTTCATGCTCCTCATAATTTGACACCTTTTGAAGCTCTTCATATTGTTCACACCTTTTCAGGCTTTTCATGCTTTTCAACACCACTTCATGCTCCTCATATATTTCAGATCGTTTCATGCTCCTCATAATTTTGACACCTTTTGAAGCTCTTCATATTTTTCACTCCTTTTCAGGCTCTTCATGTTTTTGAGCCCATATTCATGCTCCTCCTATTTTTCAGACCGTTTCATGCTCCTTATGTATTTCACACCCTTTGAAGCTCTTCATATTTTTCACACCTTTTCAGGCTCTCATGATTTTTAAGACCGTTTTATGCTCCTCTCATTTTTCAGACCGTTTCCTGCTCCTCATATTTTTGACACCTTTTGAAGTTCTTCATATTTCTCACACCTTTTCAGGCTCTTCATGTTTTTCAACACCGTTTCATGATCCTCCTATTTTTCAGACCATTTCATGCACCTCATATTTTTCACACCTTTTGAAGCTCTTCATATTTTTCACACCATCTCAGGCTCTTCATGTGTTTCAACACCACTTCATGCTCCTCCTATTTTTCAGACCGTTTCATGCTCACCTCATTTTTGACACCTTTTGAAGCTCTTCATATTTTTCACAGCTTTTGAAGCTCTTCATATTTTTCACACCTTTTCAAGCTCCTCATGTTTCTCAACTCCAATTCATGCTCCTCGTATTTTTCAGACCGTTTCATGCTCCTCATATTTTTGACACCTTTTAAAGCTCTTCATAGTTTTCACACCTTTTCAGGGTCTTCATCTTTTTCAACACCGCTTCATCCTCCTTCTATTTTTCAGACCGTTCATGCTCCTCATATTTTTGACAACTTTTGAAGCTCTTCATATTTTTCACACCTTTTCAGGCTCTTCAGGTTTTTGAACAACGTTTCTTGCTCCTCCTATTTTTCAGACCGTTTCTAGCTCCTCATATTTTTGACACTTTTTGAAGCTCTTCATATTTTTCACAACTTTTCAGGCTCTTCATGTTTTTGAACACCACTTCATGCTCCTCCTAATTTTCAGACCATTACATGCTCCTCATATTTTTGACACCTTTTGAAGCTCTTCAAATTTTTCACACCTTTTCAGACTCATCATGAGTTTCAACACCGCTTCATGCTCCTCCTATTTTTCAGACTGTTTCATGCTCATCTCATATTTGACACCTTTTGAAGCTCTTCATATTTTCACACCTTTTGAAGCTCTTCATATTTTTCACACATTTTCAGTTTCGTCATGTGTTTCAACACCGCTTCATGCTCTTCCTATTTTTCAGACCGTGTCATGCTCCTCATATTTTTGACACCTTTTGAAGCTCTTCATATTTTTCACACCTTTTCAGGCTCTTCATATTTTTCAACACCACTTCAGGCTCCTCCTATTTTTAAGACCGTTTCATGCTTATCTCTTTTTGACACCTTTTGAAGCTCTTCATATTTTTCACACCTTTTGAAGCTCTTCATATTTTTCACACGATTTCAGCCTCTTCATGGTTTTCAACACCGCTTCATGCTCCTCTTATTTTTCAGACCGTTTCATGCTCCTCATATTTTTTACACCTTTTGAGGCTCTTCATATTTTTCACACCTTTTCAGGCTCTTCATGTTTTTGAACACCGTTTCATGCCCCTCCTATTTTTTAAACCGTTTCCTGCTCCTCATAGTTTTGACAACTTTTGAAGTTGTTCATATTTTTCACACCTTTTCAGGCTCTCCATGTTTTTGAACACCGCTTCATGCTCCTCCTAATTTTCAGACCGTTTCATGCTCCTCATATTTTTGACACCTTTTGAAGCTCTTCATATTTTTCACACCTTTTCAGGCTCTTCATGTTTTTCAACACCGGTTCATGCTCCTCCTATTTTTCAGACCGTTTCATGCTCCTAATATTTTTGACAACTTTTGAAGCTCTTCATAGTTTTCACACTTTTTCAGGCTCTTCATGTTTTTCAACAGCACTTCATGCTCCTCCTATTTTTCACACCGTTTCATGCTCCTCATAATTTTGACACCTTTTGAAGCTTTTCATATTTTTCACACCTTTTCAGGCTCTTCATGTTTTTGATCACCATTTCATGTTCCTCCTATTTTTCAGACCGTTTCATGCTCCTCATATATTTGACACCTTTTGAAGCTCTTCATATTTTTCACACCTTTTCAGTCTCGTCATGTTTTTGAACACCGCTTCGTGCGCCTCCTATTTTTCAGACCGTTTCATGCTCCTCATATTTTTGACAGACTTTGAAGCTTTTCATATTTTTCACACCTTTTCAGGCTCTTCAAGTTTTTCACCACCACTTCATGCTCCTCCTTTTTGCAGACCTTTTCATGGTCCTCATATTTTTCACACATTTTGATGATCCTCATATTTTTCACACCTTTTCAGTCTCTTCATGTTTTTCCACACCACTTCATGCTTCTCCTATTTTTCAGACCGTTTCATGCTCCTCATGAATTTCATGCCTTTGAAGCTCTTCATATTTTTCACACCTTTTCAGGCTCTTCATGTTTCTGATCAGCGTTTCATGCTCCTCCTATTTTTCAGACCGTTTCATGCTCATCTCATTTTTGACACCTTTTGAAGCTCTTCATATATTTCACACCTTTTGAAGCTCTTCATATTTTTCACAACTTTTCACGCTCTTCATGTTTTTCAACATCGATTCATGCTCCTCCTCTTTTTCAGACCGTTTCATGCTCCTCATATTTTGACACATTTTGAAGCTCTTCATATTTCTCACACCTTTTCAGGCTCTTCATGTATTTGAACACCGGTTCATGCTCCTCCGATTTTTCAGACCGTTTCATGCTCCTCATATTTTTTACACCTTTTGAAGCTCTTCATATTTTTCACACGTTTTCAGGCTCTTCATGTTTTTCAAGACCGCTTCGTGCTCCTCCTATTTTTAAGACCGTTTCATGCTCCTCATATTTTTGACACCTTTTGAAGCTCTTCATATTTTTTACACCTTTTCAGACTCTTCATGTTTTTGAAAACCGTTTCCTGCTCCTCCTATTTTTCAGACCGTTTCATGCTCCTAATATTTTTGACAACTTTTGAAGCTCTTCATAGTTTTCACACTTTTTCAGGCTCTTCATGTTTTTCAACAGCACTTCATGCTCCTCCTATTTTTCACACCGTTTCATGCTCCTCATAATTTTGACACCTTTTGAAGCTTTTCATATTTTTCACACCTTTTCAGGCTCTTCATGTTTTTGATCACCGTTTCATGTTCCTCCTATTTTTCAGACCGTTTCATGCTCCTCATATATTTGACACCTTTTGAAGCTCTTCATATTTTTCACACCTTTTCAGTCTCGTCATGTTTTTGAACACCGCTTCATGCGCCTCCTATTTTTCAGACCGTTTCATGCTCCTCATATTTTTGACAGACTTTGAAGCTTTTCATATTTTTCACACCTTTTCAGGCTCTTCAAGTTTTTCACCACCACTTCATGCTCCTCCTTTTTGCAGACCTTTTCATGCTCCTCATATTTTTCACACCTTTTGATGATCCTCATATTTTTCACACCTTTTCAGTCTCTTCTTTTTTTTCAACACCACTTCTTGCTCCTCCTATTTCTCAAACCGTTTCATGCTCATCTCATTTTTGACACCTTTTGAAGTTTTTCATATTTTTCACAACTTTTCGGGCTCTTCATGATTTTGAACACCACTTCATGCTCCTCCTATTTTGCAGACCGTTTCATGCTCATCTCATTTTTGACACATTTGAAGCTCTTCATATTTTTCACACCTTTTGAAGCTCTTCATATTTTTCACACCTTTTGAAGCTCTTCATATTTTTCACACCTTTTCAGGCTCTTCAAGTTTTTCACCATCACTTCATGCTCCTCCTTTTTGCAGACCTTTTCATGCTCCTCATATTTTTCACACCTTTTGATGATCCTCATATTTTTCACACCTTTTCAGTCTCTTCTTTGTTTCAACACCACTTCATGCTCCTCCTATTTTTCAAACCGTTTCATGCTCATCTCATTTTTGACACATTTGAAGCTCTTCATATTTTTCACACCTTTTGAAGCTCTTCATATTTTTCAAACGTTTTCAGGCTCTTCATGTTTTTCAACACCGCTTCATGCTCCTCCTATTTTTCAGACCGTTTCATGCTCCTCATATTTTTGACACTTTTTGAAGCTGTTCATATTTTTCACACCTTTTCAGGCTCTTCATATTTTTCAACACCGTTTCATGCTCCTCATATATTTGACATCTTTTGAATCTCTTCATATTTTTCACACCTTTTCAGGCTCTTCATGTTTTTCCACACCTCTTCATGCTCCTCTTATTTTTCAGACCGTTTCATACTCCTCATATTTTTTACACCTTTTGAAGGTCTTCATATATTTCACACCTTTTCAGGCTCTTCTTTTTTTTAAACTCCACTTCTTGCTCCTCTTATTTTTCAGACCGTTTCATGCTCATCTCATTTTGACACATTTGAAGCTCTTCATATTTTTCACACCTTTCGAAGCTCTTCATATTTTTCACACGTTTTCAGGCTCTTCATGTTTTTCAACACCGCTTCATGCTCCTCCTATTATTCAGAACGTTTCATTCTCCTCATATTTTTGACACCTTTTGAAGGTCTTCATATCTTTCACAGCTTTTCAGCCTCTTCTTTTTTTTCAACAGCACTTCATTCTCCTCTTATTTTTCAGACCGTTTCATGCTCATCTCATTTTTGACACATTTGAAGCTCTTCATATTTTTCAAAACTTTTGAAGCTCTTCATATTTTTCACAACTTTTCAGGCTCTTCATGTTTTTCAACAACGCTTCATGCTCCTCCTATTTTTCAGACCGTTTCATGCTCCTCATATTTTGACACATTTTTAAGCTCTTCATATTTTTCACACCTTTTCAGGCTCTTCATGTTTTTCAATACCAGTTCATGCTCCTCATATTTTTCAGACCGTTTCAGGCTCCTCATATGTTTCACACATTTTGAAGCTCTTCATATTTTTCACACCTTTTCAGGCTATTCATGTTTTGAACACCGCTTAATGCTCCTCGTATTTTTCAGGTCGTTTCATGCTCCTCATATTTTTGACACCTTTTGAAGCTCTGCATATTTTTCACACCTTTTGATGCTGCCAGTTTTATTTAAGACTTTACATGTCTGAATAATCAGTTAAAAAGCAAATGTTCATTTTTAGAATTGCACAAAAGGAAAATAATAGGAAAAGTGATGGCTGGCTTATGATGTGGGGCCAATTTCCATAAGTTAAATAAAAAATCTAAGTTTTAGAACCTGGGGCTCTAAAAATAGCACTTGTAATTAGTACTGTTCTTCACATTCATAGTTTAAGGAAGTCACTACATTTTATTTCTTGATGTTATAGATTTAACAACATATTGGTAGCAACATGTAACTTCTCACATGGATTAGACATCAAGAGACCAGTTTATGTATATAAACTTAAACACTGAAAATGAATATATTCAGCTATTATGTAATTTATAGCAAATACAAACTTGTTAACAACTTTCCAAAAGGCACAAAAGACAGTGTTAATAAAGAGTGGTCTTTTGCATCATTTTCAAAAATTCTTCCTTGTTTATTTCTCCATCCCCATCATGATCAGCCTCATCAAGCATTTCCTGAAGTTCATCATCTGTTAAATTTTCCCCTAGCTCCTTAGCAACCCTCTTGATATTGTTCAATGATATTCTTCCTGTATCATCATCATCAAATAGTTTGAAAGCCTTCAATATTTCTTCTTTTTCATCCTTTTCACTCATTTTTACACTCATTATGGCAAAAAATTCTTCAAAATTCATGGTGCCAATTCCTTCTTTGTCAGTTTCAGCTATCATCTTTTTATTTCCTTCTTTCTTTGGCTCAAATAGTAAGGCCCACATTGCTATCATGTCTCCAACCGGCGCCCCCGGCCGTGACCTCCCAGCTTTACCCGCCAGCCTGAAGCTCTTCATATTTTTGACACGTTTTCAGGCTTTTCATGTTTTTCAACACCGTTTCATGAGCCTCCTATTTTTCAGACCGTTTCATGCTCCTCATATTTTTGACACCTTTTGAAGCTCTTCATAATTTTCACACCTTTTCAGGCTCTTCATGTTTTTCACACGTTTTCAGGCTCTTCTTGTTTTTGAACACCGTTTCATGCTCCTCCTATTTTTCAGACCGTTTCAAGTTCCTCATATTTTTGACACCTTTTGAATCTCTTCATATTTTTCACACCTTTTCAGGCTCTTCATGTTTTTGAGCCCAGCTTCATGCTCCTCTTTTTTTTCAGACCGTTTCATGGTCATCTCATTTTTGAACACCTTTTGAAGCTCTTCATATTTTTCACACCTTTTGAAGCTCTGCATATTTTTCACACCTTTTCAGGCTCTTCATGTTTTTGAACACCGCTTCATGCTCCTCCTATTTTTCAGACCGTTTAATGCTCCTCCTGTATTTCACATCTTTTGAATCTCTTCATATTTTTCACAACTTTTCAGGCTCCTCATGTTTTTCAAGACCACCTCATGCTCCTCCTAATTTTCAGACCGTTCATGCTCCTCTTATTTTTGACACCTTTTGAAGCTTTCATATTTTTAACACCTTTTCAGGCTCTTCATGTTTTTCAACTCCGCTTCTTCCTCCTCCTATTTTTCAGACCGTTTCATGCTCCTCATATTTTTGACACCTTTGGATGCTCTTCATATTTTTCACATGTTTTCAGGCTCTTCATGTTTTTCAACACTGCTTCATGCTCCTCCTAATTTTCAGACCGTTTAATGCTCCTCATATTTTTCACACCTTTTGAAGCTCTTCATATTTTTCACACCTTTTCAAGCTCTTCATGTTTGTCAATACCACTTCATGCTCCTCCTATTTTTCAGACCGTTTCATGCTCCTCATATTTTTCACACCTTTTGAAGCTCTTCATGTATTTCACAACTTTTCAGACTCTTCATGTTTTTGAACACCGTTTCATGCTCCTCCTATTTTTCAGACAGTTTCATGCTCATCTCATTTTGACACCTTTTGAAGCTCTTCATATTTTTCACACCTTTTGATGCTGCCAGTTTTATTTAAGACTTTACATGTCTGAATAATCAGTTAAAAAGCAAATGTTCATTTTTAGAGTTGCACAAAAGGAAAATAATAGGGAAAGTGATAGCTGGCTTATGATGTGGGGCCAATTTCCATAAGTTAAATAAAAAATCTAAGTTTTAGAACCTGGGGCTCTAAAAATAGCACTTGTAATTAGTACTTTTCTTCACATTCATAGTTTAAGGAAGTCACTACATTTTATTTCTTGATGTTATAGATTTAACAACATATTGGTAGCAACATGTAACTTCTCACATGGATTAGACATCAAGAGACCAGTTTATGTATATAAACTTAAAAACTGAAAATGAATATATTCAGCTATTATGTAATTTATAGCAAATACAAACTTGTTAACAACTTTCCAAAAGGCATAAAAGACAGTGTTAATAAAGAGTGGTCTTTTGCATCATTTTCAAAAATTCTTCCTTGTTTATTTCTCCATCCCCATCATGATCAGCCTCATCAAGCATTTCCTGAAGTTCATCATCTGTTAAATTTTCCCCTAGCTCCTTAGCAACCCTCTTGATATTGTTCAATGATATTCTTCCTGTATCATCATCATCAAATAGTTTGAAAGCCTTCAATATTTCTTCTTTTTCATCCTTTTCACTCATTTTTACACTCATTATGGCAAAATATTCTTCAAAATTAATGGTGCAAATTCCTTCTTTGTCAGTTTCAGCTATCATCTTTTTAATTTCTTCTTTCTTTGGCTCAAATCCTAAGGCCCACATTGCTATCATGTCTCCAACCGGCGCCCCCGGCCGGGACCTCCCAGCTTTACCTGCCAGCCTGAAGCTCTTCATATTTTTGACACGTTTTCAGGCTTTTCATGTTTTTCAACACCGTTTCATGAGCCTCCTATTTTTCAGACCGTTTCATGCTCCTCATATTTTTGACACCTTTTGAAGCTCTTCATAATTTTCACACCTTTTCAGGCTCTTCATGTTTTTCACACGTTTTCAGGCTCTTCTTGTTTTTGAACACCGTTTCATGCTCCTCCTATTTTTCAGACCGTTTCACGTTCCTCATATTTTTGACACCTTTTGAAGCTCTTCATATTTTTCACACCTTTTCAGGCTCTTCATGTTTTTGAGCCCAGCTTCATGCTCCTCTTTTTTTTCAGACCGTTTCATGGTCATCTCATTTTTGAACACCTTTTGAAGCTCTTCATATTTTTCCCACCTTTTGAAGCTCTGCATATTTTTCACACCTTTTCAGGCTCTTCATGTTTTTTAACACCAGTTCATGCTCCTCCTATTTTTCCGACCGTTTCATGCTCCTCATATTTTTGACACCTTTTGAAGGTCTTCATTTTTTTCAAACCTTTTCAGGCTCTTCATGTTTTTCAACACCACTTCATTCTCCTCCTGTTTTTCAGACCGTTTCATGCTCATCTTATTTATGACACCTTTTGAAGCTCTTCATATTTTTCACACGTTTTGAAACTCTTCATATTTTTCACACGTTATCAGGCTCTTCATGTTTTTCAACACCGATTCATGCTCCTCCTACATTTCAGACCGTTCATCCTCCTCATATTTTTGAACATTTTGAAGCTCTTCATATTTTTCACACCTTTTCAGGCTCTTCATGTTTTTCAAGACTGCTTCATGCTCTTCCTAATTTTCAGAACGTTCATGCTCCTCTTATTTTTGACACCTTTTGAAGCTCTTCATTTTTTTTAACACATTTTCAGGCTCTTCATGTTTTTCAACACCGCTTCATGCTCCTCCTATTTTTCAGACCGTTTCATGCTATTCATGTATTTCACACTTTTTGAAGGTCTTCATATTTTTCATACCTTTTAGGCTCTTCATGTTTTTGAACACCGTTTCAAGCTCTTCCTATTTTTCAGACCGTTTCATGCTCCTCATATTTTTGACACCTTTTGAAGCTCTTCATATTGTTCACACCTTTTCAGGCTCTTCATGTTTTTCAACACCACTTCATGCTCCTCCTATTTTTCAGACCGTTTAATGCTCCTCATATATTTGACACCTTTTGAAGCTCTTCATATTTTGCACACCTTTTCAGGCTCTTCATTTTTTTCAACAACGCATCATGCTCCTCCTATTTTTCAGACCGTTTCTTGCTACTCATGTATTTCCCACTTTTTGAAGCTCTTCATATTTTTCATACATTTTCAGGCTCTTCATGTTTTTCATCACCACTTCATGCTCCTCCTATATTTCAAACCGTTTCATGCTCCTCATAATTTGACACCTTTTGAAGCTCTTCATATTGTTCACACCTTTTCAGGCTTTTCATGCTTTTCAACACCACTTCATGCTCCTCATATATTTCAGATCGTTTCATGCTCCTCATAATTTTGACACCTTTTGAAGCTCTTCATATTTTTCACTCCTTTTCAGGCTCTTCATGTTTTTGAGCCCATATTCATGCTCCTCCTATTTTTCAGACCGTTTCATGCTCCTTATGTATTTCACACCCTTTGAAGCTCTTCAATTTTTCACACCTTTTCAGGCTCTCATGATTTTTAAGACCGTTTTATGCTCCTCTCATTTTTCAGACCGTTTCCTGCTCCTCATATTTTTGACACCTTTTGAAGTTCTTCATATTTCTCACACCTTTTCAGGCTCTTCATGTTTTTCAACACCGTTTCATGATCCTCCTATTTTTCAGACCATTTCATGCACCTCATATTTTTCACACCTTTTGAAGCTCTTCATATTTTTCACACCATCTCAGGCTCTTCATGTGTTTCAACACCACTTCATGCTCCTCCTATTTTTTAGATCGTTTCATGCTCACCTCATTTTTGACACCTTTTGAAGCTCTTCGTATTTTTCACAGCTTTTGAAGCTCTTCATATTTTTCACACCTTTTCAAGCTCCTCATGTTTCTCAACTCCGATTCATGCTCCTCGTATTTTTCAGACCGTTTCATGCTCCTCATATTTTTGACACCTTTTAAAGCTCTTCATAGTTTTCACACCTTTTCAGGGTCTTCATGTTTTTCAACACCGCTTCATCCTCCTTCTATTTTTCAGACCGTTCATGCTCCTCATATTTTTGACAACTTTTGAAGCTCTTCATATTTTTCACACCTTTTCAGGCTCTTCAGGTTTTTGAACACCGTTTCTTGCTCCTCCTATTTTTCAGACCGTATCTAGCTCCTCATATTTTTGACACTTTTTGAAGCTCTTCATATTTTTCACAACTTTTCAGGCTCTTCATGTTTTTGAACACCACTTCATGCTCCTCCTAATTTTCAGACCGTCACATGCTCCTCATATTTTTGACACCTTTTGAAGCTCTTCAAATTTTTCACACCTTTTCAGACTCATCATGAGTTTCAACACCGCTTCATGCTCCTCCTATTTTTCAGACTGTTTCATGCTCATCTCATATTTGACACCTTTTGAAGCTCTTCATATTTTCACACCTTTTGAAGCTCTTCATATTTTTCACACATTTTCAGGTTCTTCATGTGTTTCAACACCGCTTCATGCTCTTCCTATTTTTCAGACCGTGTCATGCTCCTCATATTTTTGACACCTTTTGAAGCTCTTCATATTTTTCACACCTTTTCAGGCTCTTCATATTTTTCAACACCACTTCAGGCTCCTCCTATTTTTAAGACCGTTTCATGCTTATCTCTTTTTGACACATTTTGAAGCTCTTCATATTTTTAACACCTTTTTAGTGTCTTCATGTTTATCAACACCGCTTCATTCTCCTCCTATTTTTCAGACCGTTCATGCTCCTCATATTTTTGAAACATTTTGAAGCTCTTCATTATTTTCACACCTTTTCAGGCTCTTCATGTTTTGCACACGTTTTCAGGCTCTTCATGTTTTTGAACACCATTTCCTGCTCCTCATATTTTTGACACTTTTTGAAGCTCTTCATATTTTTCACACCTTTTCAGGCTCTTCATGTTTTTCAACACCGCATCATGCTCCTCCTAGATTTCAGTCCGTTTCATGCTCCTCATATTTTTGACACCTTTTCATATTCTTCATATTTTTCACAGCTTTTCAGGCTCTTCATGTTTTTCAACACCGCTTCATGCTCCTCATATTTTTCCGACCGTTTCATGCTCCTCATATTTTTGACACCTTTTGAAGCTCTTCATATTTTTCACACCTTTTTAAGCTCTTCATGTTTTTGAACAAGGCTTCATGCTCCTACTATTTCTCAGACCCTTTCATACTCCTCCTATTTTTGACACCTGTTGAAGCTCTTCATATTTTTCACACCTTTTCAGGCTATTCATGTTTTTCAACACCCCTTCATGCTCCTCCTATTTTTCAGACCGTTTACTGCTCCTCATGTATTTCACACCTTTTGAAGCTCCTCATATTTTTCACACATTTTCAGGCTCTTCATGTTTTTGAACACGGCTTCATGCTCCTCCTGTTTTTCAGACCGTTTCATGCTCCTCATATATTTGACACCTTTTGAAGCTCTTCATATTTTTCACACCTTATCAGGAACTTTTTATTTTTGAACACTGCTTCATGCTCCTCCTATTTTTGAGACAGTTTCATGCTCCTCATATTTTTGACACCTTTTGAGGCTTTCCATATTTTTCACACCTTTTCAGGCTCTTCATTATTTTCAACATCACTTCATGCTCCTCCTATTTTTCAGACCGTTTCATGCTCATCTAATTTTTGACACCTTTTGAAGCTCTTCATATTTTTCACACCTTTTGAAGCTCTTCATATTTTTCACACATTTTCAGGCTCTTCATGTTTTTCAACACCACTTCATGCTTCTCCTATTTTTCAGACCATTTCATGCACCTCATATTTTTGACACGTTTTGAAGCTCTTCATATTTTTCACTCCTTTTCAGGCTCTTCATGTTTTTCAACAACGGTTCATCCTCCTCCTATTTTTCAGACCGTTTAATCCTCCTCATGTATTTCACAGTTTTTGAACCCCTTCATATTTTTCAAACCTTTTGAAGCTCTTCATATTTTTCACACATTTCAGGCTCTTCATGTTTTTCAACACCACTTCATGCTCCTCCTATTTTTCAGACCGTTTCATGCTCCTCATGTATTTCACACCTTTTGAAGCTCTTCATATTTTTCACACCTTTTCAGGCTCTTCATGTTTTTCAACACCACTTCTTGCTCCTCCTATTTTTCAGACCGTTTCATGCTCATCTCTTTTCTTACACCTTTTGAAGCTCTTCATATTTTTCACACCTTTTCAGGCTCTTCATGTTTTTCAACACCACTTCTTGCTCCTCCTATTTTTCAGACCGTTTCATGCTCATCTCTTTTCTTACACCTTTTGAAGCTCTTCATATTTTTCACACCTTTTCAGGCTCTTCATGTTTTTCAACACCACTTCTTGCTCCTCCTATTTTTCAGACCGTTTCATGCTCATCTCTTTTCTTACACCTTTTGAAGCTCTTCATATTTTTAACACCTTTTCAGGCTCTTCATATTTTTCAACACCACTTCTTGCTCCTCCTATTTTTCAGACCGTTTCATGCTCATCTCTTTTCTTACACCTTTTGAAGCTCTTCATATTTTTCACACCTTTTCAGGCTCTTCATGTTTTTCAATACCGCTTCATGCTACTCCTATTTTTCAGACCGTTTCATTCTCCAAATATTTTTCACACCTTTATAGCTCTTCATATTTTCCACACGTTTTCAGGGTCTTCATGTTTTTCAACACCGCTTCATGCTCCTCTTATTTTCCAGTCCGTTTCATGCTCCTCATATTTTGGACACCTTTTGAAGCTCTTCATATTTTTCACACCTTTTCAGGCTCAGCATGTTTTTCAACACTTCTTCATGCTCCTCCTATATTCAGACCGTTTCATGCTCATCTCATTTTTGACACCTTTTGAAGCTCTTCATATTTTTCACACCTTTTCAGGCTCTTCATGTTTTTCAACACCGCTTCATGCTCCTCATATTTTTCAGACCGTTTCATGCTCCTCATATTTTTGACACCTTTTGAAGGTCTTCATATTTTTCACACCTTTTCAGGCAATTCAAGTTTTTGAACACCACTTCATGCTACTTCTATTTTTCAGAGAGTTTCATGCTCCTCATGTATTTCACACCTTTCGAAGCTCTTCATATTTTTCACACCTTTTCAGGGTCTTGATATTTTTCAACACCGCTTCATGCTCCTCATGTTATCCCGACCGTTTCATGTTCCTCATGTATTTCACACCTTTTTAAGCTCTTCATATTTTTTACACCTTTTCAGGCTCTTCATGTTTTTGAACACCCCTTCATGCTCCTCCTATTTATCAGACCGTTTCATGCTCCTCATATTTTTGACATCTTTTGAAGCTCTTCATAGTTTTCACACCTTTTCAGGCTCTTCATGTTTTTCAACACCAGTTCATGCTCCTCCTATTTTTCAGACCGTTTCATGCTCCTCATATTTTTGACACCTTTTGAAGCTCTTCATATTTTTCACACCTTTTCAGGAACTTCTTGTTTTTGAACACTGCTTCATGATCCTCCTATTTTTGAGACAGTTTCATGCTCATCTAATTTTTGACACCTTTTGAAGCTCTTCATATCTTTCACAATTTTGAAGCTCTTCGTATTTTTCACACCTTTTCAGACTCTTCATGTTTTTCAACAACGCCTCATGCTCCTCCTATTTTTCAGACCGTTTAATCCTCCTCATGTATTTCACAGTTTTTGAAGCTCTTCCTATTTTTCAAACCTTTTGAAGCTCTTGATATTTTTCACACATTTCAGGCTCTTCATGTTTTTAAACACAGCTTCATGCTCCTCCTATTTTTCAAACCGTATCATGCTCCTCATATTTTTCACACTTTTTGAAGCTCTTCATATTTTTCACACGTTTTCAGGCCTCCATGTTTTTCAACACCGCTTCATGTTCCTCCTATTTTCCAGACCGTTTAATCCTCCTCACGTATTTCACACTTTTTGAAGCTGTTCATATTTTTCACACCTTTTCAGCCTCTTCATGTTTTTCAAGAGCACTTCATGCCCCTCCTATTTTTCAGACCGTTTTATGCTCCTCATGTATTTCACACCATTTGAAGCTCCTCATAATTTTCTCACCATTTCAGGCTCTTCATGTTTTTGAACACGGCTTCATGCTCCTCCTTTTTTTCAGACCATTTCATGCTCCTCGACACCTTTTGAAGCTCTTCATATTTTGCACACCTTTTCAGGCTCTTCATTTTTTTCAACAACACTTCATGCTCCTCCTATATTTCAGATCGTTTCATGGTCCTCTAATTTTTGACACCTTTTGAAGCTCTTCATATTTATCACACTTTTTGAAACTCTTCATGTTTTTCACACGTTTTCAGGCCTTCATGTTTTTCAACACCGCTTCATGTTCCTCTTATTTTCCAGACCCTTTAATCCTCCTCACGTATTTCACACTTTTTGAAGCTCTTCATATTTTTCACACCTTTTCAGGCTCTTCATGTTTTTCAACACTGCTTCATGCTCCTCATATTTTTCCGACCGTTTCATGCTCCTCATATTTTTGACACCTTTTGAAGCTCTTCATATTTTACACACTTTTTTAAGCTCTTCATGTTTTTGAACACCGCTTCATGCTCCTCCTATTTTTCAGACCGTTTAATCCTCCTCATGTATTTCACACTTTTTGAAGCTCTTCATATTTTTCAAACCTTTTGAAGCTCTTCATAATTTTCTCACATTTCAGGCTCTTCAAGTTTTTCAACACCGCTTCATGCTCCTCCTATTTTTCAGACCGTATCATGCTCCTCATATTTTTCACACTTTTGAAGCTCTTCATATTTTTCACACCTTTTCAGGCTATTCATGTTTTTGAACACCACTTCATACTCCTTCTTATTTCAGAGAGTTGCAAGCTCCTCATGTATTTCACATCTTTTGAAGCTGTTCATATTTTTCACATCTTTTCAGGCTATTCATGTTTTTGAACACCGCTTCATGCTCCTCCTATTTTTCAGAAAATTTCATGCTCCTCATATTTTTGACACCTTTTGAAGCTCTTCATATTTTTCACACCTTTTGAGGCTCTTCATGTTTTTCAACACCAGTTCATGCTCCTCCTATTTTTCATACCGTTTCAAGTTCCTCATATTTTTGACACTTTTAGAAACTCTTCAAGATTTTCACACATTTTCAGGCTCTTCATGTTTTTGAACACCGCTTCATGCTCCTCCTATTTTTCAGACCGTTCCATGCTCCTGATATTTTTGACACCTTTTGAAGCTTTCCATAATTTTCACACCTTTTCAGGCTTTTCATTTTTTTCAACACCACTTCATGCTCCTCCTATTTTTCAGACCGTATCATGCTCATCTAATTTTTGACACCTTTTGAAGCTCTTCATATTTTTCACACCTTTTGAAGCTCTTCATATTTTTCACACGTTTTCAGGCTCTTCATCTTTTTCAACACCGCTTCATGCTCCTCCTCCTTTTCAGTCCGTTTCATGCTCCTCATATTTTTGACACCATTTGAAGCTCTTCATATTTTTCACACCTTTTGAAGCTGTTCATATTTTTCACACTTTCAGGCTCTTCATGTTTTTCAACACCGCTTCATGCTCCTCCTAGTTTCAGACCGTTTAATGCACCTCAGATTTTTCACACCTTTTGAAGCTCTTCATATTTTTCACAGCTTTTCAGGCTCTTCATGTTTTTCAACACCGCTTCATGCTCCTCATATTTTTCCGACCGTTTCATGCTCCTCATATTTTTGACACCTTTTGAAGCTCTTCATATTTTTCACACCTTTTTAAGCTCTTCATGTTTTTGAACAAGGCTTCATGCTCCTACTATTTCTCAGACCCTTTCATACTCCTCCTATTTTTGACACCTGTTGAAGCTCTTCATATTTTTCACACCTTTTCAGGCTATTCATGTTTTTCAACACCCCTTCATGCTCCTCCTATTTTTCAGACCGTTTACTGCTCCTCATGTATTTCACACCTTTTGAAGCTCCTCATATTTTTCACACATTTTCAGGCTCTTCATGTTTTTGAACACGGCTTCATGCTCCTCCTGTTTTTCAGACCGTTTCATGCTCCTCATATATTTGACACCTTTTGAAGCTCTTCATATTTTTCACACCTTATCAGGAACTTTTTATTTTTGAACACTGCTTCATGCTCCTCCTATTTTTGCGACAGTTTCATGCTCCTCATATTTTTGACACCTTTTGAGGCTTTCCATATTTTTCACACCTTTTCAGGCTCTTCATTATTTTCAACATCACTTCATGCTCCTCCTATTTTTCAGACCGTTTCATGCTCATCTAATTTTTGACACCTTTTGAAGCTCTTCATATTTTTCACACCTTTTGAAGCTCTTCATATTTTTCACACATTTTCAGGCTCTTCATGTTTTTCAACACCACTTCATGCTTCTCCTATTTTTCAGACCATTTCATGCACCTCATATTTTTGACACGTTTTGAAGCTCTTCATATTTTTCACTCCTTTTCAGGCTCTTCATGTTTTTCAACAACGGTTCATCCTCCTCCTATTTTTCAGACCGTTTAATCCTCCTCATGTATTTCACAGTTTTTGAACCCCTTCATATTTTTCAAACCTTTTGAAGCTCTTCATATTTTTCACACATTTCAGGCTCTTCATGTTTTTCAACACCACTTCATGCTCCTCCTATTTTTCAGACCGTTTCATGCTCCTCATGTATTTCACACCTTTTGAAGCTCTTCATATTTTTCACACCTTTTCAGGCTCTTCATGTTTTTCAACACCACTTCTTGCTCCTCCTATTTTTCAGACCGTTTCATGCTCATCTCTTTTCTTACACCTTTTGAAGCTCTTCATATTTTTCACACCTTTTCAGGCTCTTCATGTTTTTCAACACCACTTCTTGCTCCTCCTATTTTTCAGACCGTTTCATGCTCATCTCTTTTCTTACACCTTTTGAAGCTCTTCATATTTTTAACACCTTTTCAGGCTCTTCATGTTTTTCAACACCACTTCTTGCTCCTCCTATTTTTCAGACCGTTTCATGCTCATCTCTTTTCTTACACCTTTTGAAGCTCTTCATATTTTTCACACCTTTTCAGGCTCTTCATGTTTTTCAATACCGCTTCATGCTACTCCTATTTTTCAGACCGTTTCATGCTCCAAATATTTTTCACACCTTAATAGCTCTTCATATTTTCCACACGTTTTCAGGGTCTTCATGTTTTTCAACACCGCTTCATGCTCCTCTTATTTTCCAGTCCGTTTCATGCTCCTCATATTTTTGACACCTTTTGAAGCTCTTCATATTTTTCACACCTTTTCAGGCTCAGCATGTTTTTCAACACTTCTTCATGCTCCTCCTATATTCAGACCGTTTTATGCTCCTCATATTTTTTACACCTTTTGAAGCTCTTCATATTTTTCACACCTTTTCAGGCTCTTCATGATTTCAACACCGCTTCATGATCCTCCTATTCTTCAGAACGTTTCATGCTCCAAATATTTTTCACACCTTTTATAGCTCTTCATATTTTCCACACGTTTTCAGGCTGTTCATGTTTTTGAACACCGCTTCATGCTTCTCCTATTTTTCAGACCGTTTCATGTTCCTCATATTTTGACCCCTTTTGAAGCTCCTCATAGTTTTCACAACTTTTCAGGCTCTTCATGTTTTTGAACAACTTTTCATGCTCCTCCGAATTTTTAGACCTTTTCATGCTCCTCATATTTTGACACCATTTGAAGCTCTTCATATTTTTCACACGTTTTCATGCTCTTCATGTTTTTCAACACCACTTCATGCTCCTCCTATTTTTCAGACCGTTTCATGCTCATCTCATTTTTGAAACCTTATGAAGCCTTTCATATTTTTCACACCTTTTGAAGCTCTTCATATTTTTCACATGTTTTCAGGCTCTTCATGATTTCAATACCACTTCATGCTCCTCCTATTTTTCAGACCGTTTCATGCTCCTCATATTTTTGACACCTTTAGAAGTTCCTCCTATTTTTCACATCTTTTCAGGCTCTTCATGTTTTTCAACACCACTTCATGCTCCTCCCATTTTTCAGACCGTTTCATTCTCCTCAAATTTTGACACCTTTCGAAGCTCTTCATATATTTCACACCTTTTCAGGCTATTCATGTTTCTGAACATCACTTCATGCTTCTTCTATTTTTCAGAGAGTTTCATGCTCCTCATGTATTTCAAACCTTTTGAAGCTCTTCATTTTTTTCACACCGTTTCAGGCTCTTCAAGTTTTTCAACACTGCTTCATGCTCCTCCTATTTTTCAGACCGTTTCGTTCTCCTCATATTTTTGACACGTTTCGAAGCTCTTCATATTTTTCACACATTTTCAGGCTCTTCATGTTTTTCATCAGCACTTCATGCTCCTCCTATTTTTCAGACCGTTTAATACTCCTCATGTATTTCACACCTTTTGAAGCTACTCATATTTTTCACACTTTTTCAGGCTCTTCATGTTTTTGAACACCGCTTCATGCTCCTCCTATTTTTGAGACAGTTTCATGCTCCTCATATTTTTGACACCTTTTGAAGCTTTTCATATTTTTCAAACATTTTCAGGCTCTTCATTTTTTTCAACAACACATCATGCTCCTCCTAATTTTCAGATCGTTTCATGCTCATGTAATTTTTGACACCTTTTGAAGCTCTTCATATTTTTCACGCTTTTTGAAGCTCTTCATATTTTTTACACGTTTTCAGGCCTTCATGTTTTTCAACACCGCTTCATGTTCCTCCTATTTTCCAGACCGTTTAATCCTCCTCACGTATTTCACACTTTTTGAAGCTGTTCATATTTTTCACACCTTTTCAGGCTCTTCATGTTTTTCAACAGCACTTCATGCTCCTCCTATTTTTCAGACCGTTTAATGCTCCTCATGTATTTCACACCTTTTGAAGCTCCTCATATTTTTCACACTTTTTCAGGCTCTTCATGTTTTTGAACACCGCTTCATGCTCCTCCTATTTTTGAGACAGTTTCATGCTCCTCATATTTTTGACACCTTTTGAAGCTTTTCATATTTTTCAAACCTTTTCAGGCTCTTCATTTTTTTCAACAACACTTCATGCTCCTCCTATTTTTCAGATCGTTTCATGCTCATCTAATTTTTGACACCTTTTGAGGCTCTTCATATTTTTCACACTTTTTGAAGCTCTTCATATTTTTCACAGGTTTTCAGGCCTTCATGTTTTTCAACACCGCTTCATGTTCCTCCTATTTTCCAGACCGTTTAATCCTCCTCATGTATTTCACACTTTTTGAAGCTGTTCATGTTTTTCACAATTTTTAGGCTCTTAATTTTTTTGAACACCATTTCATGCTCCTTCTATTTTTCAGAGAGTTTCATGCTCCTCATGTTTTCACACCTTTTGAAGCTCTTCATATTTTCCACCCCATTTCAGGGTCTTCATGTTTTTCAACACCGCTTCATGCTCCTCCTATTTTTCAGACCGTTTAATGCACCTCATATTTTTCACACCTTTTGAAGCTCTTCATATTTTTCACACCTTTTCAGGCTCTTCATGTTTTTCAACACCGCTTCATGCTCCTCATATTTTTCAGACCGTTTCATGCTCCTCATTTTTTTGACACCTTTTGAAGCTCTTCATATTTTTTACACCTTTTCAGGCTCTTCGTGTTTTTGAACACCCCTTCATGCTCCTCCTATTTTTCAGACCGTTTCATGCTCCTCATATTTTTGACACCTTTTGAAGCTCTTCATATTTTTCACACCTTTTCAGGCTCTTCATGTTTTTCAACACCAGTTCATGCTCCTCCTATTTTTCAGACTGTTTCATGCTCCTCATATTTTTGACACCTTTAGAAACTCTTCATATTTTTCACAATTTTCAGGCTCTTCATGTTTTTCAACACCGCTTCATGTTCCTCGTATTTTTCAGACCGTTTCGTTCTCCTCATATTTTTGACACCTTTTGATGCTCTTCATATATTTCACACCTTTTCAGGCTCTTCATTTTTTTCAACACCAATTCATGCTCCTCCTATTTTTCAGACCGTTTCATGCTCATCTCATTTTTGACACCTTTTGAAGCTCTTCATATTTTTCACACCTTTTCAGGCTCTTCATGTTTTTCAACACCGCTTCATGCTCCTCATATTTTTCAGACCGTTTCATGCTCCTCATTTTTTTGACACCTTTTGAAGCTCTTCATATTTTTCACACTTTTTCAGTCTCTTCATGTTTTTGAACACCGCTTTATCCTCCTCCTATTTTTGAGACAGTTTCATGTTCCTCATATTATTCCGACCGTTTCATGCTCCTCATGTATTTCACACCTTTTTAAGCTCTTAATATTTTTTACACCTTTTCAGGCTCTTCTTGTTTTTGAACACCGCTTCATCCTCCTCCTATTTTTGAGACAGTTTCATGCTCCTCATATTTTTGACACCTTTTGAATGTTTTCATATTTTTCAAACCTTTTCAGGCTGTTCATTTTTTTCAACAACACTTCATGCTCCTCCTATATTTCAGATCGTTTCATGGTCCTCTAATTTTTGACACCTTTTGAAGCTCTTCATATTTATCACACTTTTTGAAACTCTTCATGTTTTTCACACGTTTTCAGGCCTTCATGTTTTTCAACACCGCTTCATGTTCCTCCTATTTTCCAGACCGTTTAATCCTCCTCACGTATTTCACACTTTTTGAAGCTCTTCATATTTTTCACACCGTTTCAGGCTCTTCATGTTTTTCAACACCGCTTCATGCTCCTCATATTTTTCCGACCGTTTCATGCTCCTCATATTTTTGACACCTTTTGAAGCTCTTCATATTTTACACACTTTTTTAAGCTCTTCATTTGTTTGAACACCGCTTCATGCTCCTCCTATTTTTCAGACCGTTTAATCCTCCTCATGTATTTCACACTTTTTGAAGCACTTCATATTTTTCAAACCTTTTGAAGCTCTTCATATTTTTCACACATTTCAGGCTCTTCAAGTTTTTCAACACCGCTTCATGCTCCTCCTATTTTTCAGACCGTATCATGTTCCTCATATTTTTCACACTTTTGAAGCTCTTCATATTTTTCACACCTTTTCAGGCTATTCATGTTTTTGAACACCGCTTCATGCTCCTCGTATATTTCAGATATTTTCATGCTCCTCATATGTTTCACACCTTTTGAAGTTCTTCATATTTTCACACCTTTTCGGGCTCTTCATGTTTTTGAACACCGCTTCAAGCTCCTCCTATATTTCAGATCGTTTCATGCTCCTCATATGTTTCACACCTTTTGAAGCTCTTCATATTTCTCACACCTTTCCAGGCTCTTCATGTTTTTCAACACCACTTCATGCTCCTCCGGTTTTTCAGACCGTTTCCTGCTCCTCATATTTTTGACACCTTTGGAAGCTCTTCGTATTTTTCACAGCTTTTCAGGCTCTCCATGTTTTTGAACACCGTTTCATGCACCTCCTATTTTTCAGACCGTGTCATGCTCCTCATATTTTTGTCACCTTTTGAAGCTCTTCATATTTTTCACACCTTTTCAGACTCTTCATGTTTTTCAACACCGCTTCATGCTCCTCTTATTTTTCAGACAGTTTCATGCTCCTCATATTTTTCACACGTTTTGAAGCTCTTCATATTTTTCACACCTTTTCAGGCTCTTCATATTTTTGAACACCGCTTCATGCTCCTCCTGTTTTTCAGACCGTTTCATGCTCCTCCTATTTTTCAGAACGTTTCATGCTCCTCATATTTTTGACACCTTTTGAAGCTCTTCATATTTTTCACCTTTTTCAGGCTCTCCATGTTTTTAAACACCGCTTCATGCTCCTCCTATTTTTCAGACCGTTTGATGCTGCACATATTTTGACACCTTTTGAAGCTCTTCATATTTTTCACACCTTTTCAGGCTCTTCATGTTTTTCAACACCTCTTCATGCTCCTCCTATTTTTCAGAACTTTTCATTCTCATTTCATTTTGGACACCGTTTGAAGCTCTTCATATTTTTCACACCTTTTGAAACTCTTCATATTTTTCACACCTTTTGAAGCTCTTCATATATTTCACACCTTTTCAGGCTCTTCATGTTTTTGAACAACGTTTCATTCTCCTCCTATTTTTCAGACCATTTCATGCTCCTAATATATTTCACATCTTTTGAAGCTCTTCATATTTCTCACACCTTTTCAGGCTCTTCATGTTTTTCAACACCACTTCATGCTCCTCCTATTTTTCAGACCGTTTCATGCTCATCTCATTTCTTACACCTTTTGAAGCTCTTCATATTTTTCACACCTTTTGAAGCTCTTCTTAGTTTTCACAGGTTTTCAAGCTCTTCAGGTTTTTCAACACTGCTTCAAGCTCCTCCTATTTTTCATACCATTTCATGCTCCTCATGTTTTTGACACGTTTTGAGGCTCTTCATATTTTTCACTCATTTCCAGTCTCTTCATGTTTTTGACCACCGTTTCATGCTACTCCTTTTTCAGAAAGTTTCATGCTCCTCATATTTTTGACGCTTTTGAAGCTTTTCATATTTTTCACACCTTTTCAGGCTCTTCTTGTTTTTCAACACCGCTTCATGCTCCTCCTATTTTTCAGACGGTTTGATGCTGCACATATTTTGACACCTTTTGAAGCTCTTCATATTTTTCACATCTTTTCAGGCTCTTCATGTTTTGAACACCATTTCATGCTCCTCCTAATTTTCAGACCGTTTCATTCTCCTCATATTTTTGACAACTTTTGAGGCTCTTCATACTTTTCACACCTTTTCATGCTCTTCATGTTTTTGAACACCGTTTCATGCTCCTCCTATTTTTCAAACAGTATCATGCTCATCTCATTTTTGAAACCTTTTGAAGCCTTTCATATTTTTCACACCTTTTGAAGCTCTTCATATTTTTCACACGTTTTCAGGCTCTACATGTTTTTCAACACCGCTTCACGCTCCTCATATTTTTCAGACAGTTTCATGCGACAAATATTTTTCACACGTTTTATAGCTCTTCATATTTTTCACACCTTTTCAGGCTCTACATGTTTTTCAACACCGCTTCACGCTCCTCCTATTTTTCAGACCGTTTCATGCTCCTCATATTTTTGACACCTTTTGAAGCTGTTCATATTTTTCACACCTTTTCATTCTCTTCATGTTTTTCAACACCGCTTCATGATCCTCCTATTTTTCAGACCATTTCATGCTCCTCTTATTTTTCACACCTTTTGAAGCTCTTCATATTTTTCACACCTTTTCATGCTCTTCATGTTTTTCAAACGTTTTCAGGCTCTTCATGTTTTTTAACACAGTTTTAAGCTGCTCTTATATTTCAGACCGTTTCCTGCTACTCATATTTTTGACACCTTTTGAAGCTCTTCATATTTTTCACACCTTTTCATTCTCTTCATGTTTTTCAACACCGCTTCATGATCCTCCTATTTTTCAGACCATTTCATGCTCCTCCTATTTTTTATACCTTTTGAAGCTCTTCATAATTTTCACACCTTTTCAGGCTCTTCATGTTTTTCACACGTTTTCAGGCTCTTCATGTTTTTGAACACCGTTTCATGCTCCTCCTATTTTTCAGACCGTTTAATGCTCCTCATGCATTTCACATCTTTTCAAGCTCTTCTTATTTTTCACACCTTTTCAGGCTCTTCATGTTTTTCAACACCTTTTCATGCTCCTCCTATTTTTCAGACCGTTTCATGCTCCTCATATTTTTGACACCTTTTGAAGCTCTTCATATTTTTCACACCTTTTCAAGCTCTTCATATTTTTCAACACCACTTCATGTTCCACCTATTTTTCAGACCGTTTCATGCTCCTCATATTTTTCACATCTTTTGAAGCTCTTCATGTATTTCACACCTTTTCAGGCTCTTCATATTTTTGAACACCGTTTCATGCTCCTCCTATTTTTCAGACAGTTTCATGCTCATCTCATTTTTGACACCTTTTGAAGGTCTTCATATTTTTCACACCTTTTGATGCTGCCAGTTTTATTTAAGACTTTACATATCTGAATAATCAGTTAAAAAGCAAATATTCATTTTTAGAGTTGCACAAAAGGAAAATAATAGGGAAAGTGATGGCTGGCTTATGATTTGGGGCCAATTTCCATAAGTTAAATATCAAATTTAAGTTTTAGAACCTGGGGCTCTAAAAATAGCACTTGTAGTTAATACTGATCTTCAGATTCATAGTTTATGGAAGTCACTACATTTTATTTCTTGATGTTATAGATTTAACAACATATTGGTAGCAACATGTAACTTCTCACATGGATTAGACATCAAGAGACCAGTTTATGTATATAAACTTAAACACTGAAAATGAATATATTCAGCTATTATGGAACTTATACTAAATACAAACTAGTTAACAACTTTCCAAAAGGCACAAAAGACAGTGTTAATAAAGAGTGGTCTTTTGCATCATTTTCAAAAATTCTTCCTTGTTTATTTCTCCATCCCCATCATGATCAGCCTCATCAAGCATTTCCTGAAGTTCATCATCTGTTAAATTTTCCCCTAGCTCCTTAGCAACCCTCTTGATATTGTTCAATGATATACTTCCTGTATCATCATCATCATCAAATAGTTTGAAAGCCTTCAATATTTCTCCTTTTTCATCCTTTTCACTCATTTTTAAATCATTATGGCAAAAAATTCTTCAAAATTCATGGTGCCAATTCCTTCTTTGTCAGTTTCAGCTATCATCTTTTTAATTCCTTCTTTCTTTGGCTCAAATCCTAAGGCCCACATTGCAATCATGTCTCCAACCGGCGCCCCCGGCCGGGACCTCCCAGCTTTACCCGCCAGCCTGAAGCGCTTAATATTTGTGACACGTTTTCAGGCTTTTCATGTTTTTCAACAACGTTTCATGAGCCTCCTATTTTTCAGTCCGTTTCATGCTCCTCATATTTTTGACACCTGTTGAAGCTGTTCATAATTTCCACACCTTTTCAGGCTCTTCATGTTTTTCACACGTTTTCAGGCTCTTCTTGTTTTTGAACACTGTTTCATGCTCCTCCTATTTTTCAGACCGTTTCATGCTCCTCATATTTTTGACACCTTTTGAAGATCTTCATATTTTTCACACCTTTTCAAGCTCTTCATGTTTTTGAGCCCAGCTTCATGCTCCTCATATTTTTCAGACCGTTTCATGCTCCTCATGTATTTCACACCCTTTGAAGATCTTAATATTTTTCACACCTTTTCAGGCTCTTCTTGTTTTCTAACACAGTTTTATGCTGCTCTTATATTTCAGACCGTTTCCTGCTCCTCATATTTTTGACACCTTTTGAAGCTCTTCATATTTTTCACACCTTTTCAGGCTCTTCATGGTTTTCAACACCGCTTCATGATCCTCCTATTTTTCAGACCATTTCATGCTCCTCTTATTTTTCACACCTTTTGAAGCTCTTCATATTTTTCACACCTTTTCATGCTCTTCATGTTTTTCAAACGTTTTCAGGCTCTTCATGTTTTTTAACACAGTTTTATGCTGCTCTTATATTTCAGACCGTTTCCTGCTACTCATATTTTTGACACCTTTTGAAGCTCTTCATATTTTTCACACCTTTTCATTCTCTTCATGTTTTTCAACACCGCTTCATGATCCTCCTATTTTTCAGACCATTTCATGCTCCTCCTATTTTTTATACCTTTTGAAGCTCTTCATAATTTTCACACCTTTTCAGGCTCTTCATGTTTTTCACACGTTTTCAGGCTCTTCATGTTTTTGAACACCGTTTCATGCTCCTCCTATTTTTCAGACCGTTTAATGCTCCTCATGCATTTCACATATTTTCAAGCTCTTCTTATTTTTCACACCTTTTCAGGCTCTTCATGTTTTTCAACACCTTTTCATGCTCCTCCTATTTTTCAGACCGTTTCATGCTCCTCATATTTTTGACACCTTTTGAAGCTCTTCATATTTTTCACACCTTTTCAAGCTCTTCATATTTTTCAACACCACTTCATGTTCCACCTATTTTTCAGACCGTTTCATGCTCCTCATATTTTTCACATCTTTTGAAGCTCTTCATGTATTTCACACCTTTTCAGGCTCTTCATATTTTTGAACACCGTTTCATGCTCCTCCTATTTTTCAGACAGTTTCATGCTCATCTCATTTTTGACACCTTTTGAAGGTCTTCATATTTTTCACACCTTTTGATGCTGCCAGTTTTATTTAAGACTTTACATATCTGAATAATCAGTTAAAAAGCAAATATTCATTTTTAGAGTTGCACAAAAGGAAAATAATAGGGAAAGTGATGGCTGGCTTATGATTTGGGGCCAATTTCCATAAGTTAAATATAAAATCTAAGTTTTAGAACCTGGGGCTCTAAAAATAGCACTTGTAGTTAATACTGATCTTCAGATTCATAGTTTATGGAAGTCACTACATTTTATTTCTTGATGTTATAGATTTAACAACATATTGGTAGCAACATGTAACTTCTCACATGGATTAGACATCAAGAGACCAGTTTATGTATATAAACTTAAACACTGAAAATGAATATATTCAGCTATTATGGAACTTATACTAAATACAAACTAGTTAACAACTTTCCAAAAGGCACAAAAGACAGTGTTAATAAAGAGTGGTCTTTTGCATCATTTTCAAAAATTCTTCCTTGTTTATTTCTCCATCCCCATCATGATCAGCCTCATCAAGCATTTCCTGAAGTTCATCATCTGTTAAATTTTCCCCTAGCTCCTTAGCAACCCTCTTGATATTGTTCAATGATATACTTCCTGTATCATCATCATCATCAAATAGTTTGAAAGCCTTCAATATTTCTCCTTTTTCATCCTTTTCACTCATTTTTAAATCATTATGGCAAAAAATTCTTCAAAATTCATGGTGCCAATTCCTTCTTTGTCAGTTTCAGCTATCATCTTTTTAATTCCTTCTTTCTTTGGCTCAAATCCTAAGGCCCACATTGCAATCATGTCTCCAACCGGCGCCCCCGGCCGGGACCTCCCAGCTTTACCCGCCAGCCTGAAGCGCTTAATATTTGTGACACGTTTTCAGGCTTTTCATGTTTTTCAACAACGTTTCATGAGCCTCCTATTTTTCAGTCCGTTTCATGCTCCTCATATTTTTGACACCTGTTGAAGCTGTTCATAATTTCCACACCTTTTCAGGCTCTTCATGTTTTTCACACGTTTTCAGGCTCTTCTTGTTTTTGAACACTGTTTCATGCTCCTCCTATTTTTCAGACCGTTTCATGCTCCTCATATTTTTGACACCTTTTGAAGATCTTCATATTTTTCACACCTTTTCAAGCTCTTCATGTTTTTGAGCCCAGCTTCATGCTCCTCATATTTTTCAGACCGTTTCATGCTCCTCATGTATTTCACACCCTTTGAAGATCTTAATATTTTTCACACCTTTTCAGGCTCTTCTTGTTTTCTAACACAGTTTTATGCTGCTCTTATATTTCAGACCGTTTCCTGCTCCTCATATTTTTGACACCTTTTGAAGCTCTTCATATTTTTCACACCTTTTCAGGCTCTTCATGGTTTTCAACACCGCTTCATGATCCTCCTATTTTTCAGACCATTTCATGCTCCTCATATTTTTCACACCTTTTGAAGCTCTTCATATTTTTCACACCTTTTCAGGCTCTTCATGTTTTTCACACGTTTTCAGGCTCTTCATGTTTTTGAACACCGTTTCATGCTCCTCCTATTTTTCAGACCGTTTCATGTTCCTCATATTTTTGACACCTTTTGAAGCTCTTCATATTTTTCACACCTTTTCAGTCTCTTCATGTTTTTGAGCCCAGCTTCATGCTCCTCCTATTTTTCAGACCGTTTCATGCTCCTCATGTATTTCACACCCTTTGAAGCTCTTCATATTTTTCACACCTTTTCAAGCTCTTCATGTTTTTCAACACCACTTCATTCTCCACCTATTTTTCAGACCGTTTCATGCTCCTCCTATTTTTCAGACAGTTTCATGCTCATCTCATTTTTGACACCTTTTGAAGGTCTTCATATTTTTCACACCTTTTGATGCTGCCAGTTTTATTTAAGACTTTACATATCTGAATAATCAGTTAAAAAGCAAATATTCATTTTTAGAGTTACACAAAAGGAAAATAATAGGGAAAGTGATGGCTGGCTTATGATTTGGGGCCAATTTCCATAAGTTAAATATAAAATCTAAGTTTTAGAACCTGGGGCTCTAAAAATAGCACTTGTAATTAGTACGGTTCTTCAGATTCATAGTTTAAGGAAGACACTACATTTTATTTCTTGATGTTATAGATTTAACAATATATTGGTGGCAACATATAACTTCTCTCATGGATTAGACATCAAGAGACCAGTTTATGTATATAAACTTAAACACTGAAAATGAATATATTCAGCTATTATGGAACTTATAGCAAATAAAAAACTTGTTAACAACTTTCCATAAGGCACAAAAGACAGTGTTAATAAAGAGTGGTCTTTTGCATCATTTTCAAAAATTCTTCCTTGTTTATTTCTCCATCCCCATCATGATCAGCCTCATCAAGCATTTCCTGAAGTTCATCATCTGTTAAATTTTCCCCTAGCTCCTTAGCAACCCTCTTGATATTGTTCAATGATATACTTCCTGTATCATCATCATCAAATAGTTTGAAAGCCTTCAATATTTCTTCTTTTTCATCCTTTTCACTCATTTTTACACTCATTATGGCAAAAAATTCTTCAAAATTCATGGTGCCAATTCCTTCTTTGTCAGTTTCAGCTATCATCTTTTTAATTCCTTCTTTCTTTGGCTCAAATCCTAAGGCCCACATTGCAATCATGTCTCCAACCGGCGCCCCCGGCCGGGACCTCCCAGCTTTACCCACCAGCCTGAAGCTCTTCATATTTTTGACACGTTTTCAGGCTTTTCATGTTTGTCAACACCGTTTCATGAGCCTCCTATTTTTCAGACGGTTTCCTGCTCCTCATATTTTTGACACCTTTTGAAGCTCTTCATAATTTTCACATGTTTTCAGGCTCTTCATGTTTTTCAACACCGCTTCATGATCCTCCTATTTTTCAGACCATTTCCTGCTCCTCATATTTTTCACACCTTTTGAAGCTCTTCATATTTTTCACACCTTTTCAGGCTCTTCATGTTTTTCAACACCGCGTCATGCTCCTCCTATTTTTCAGAACTTTTCATTCTCATTTCATTTTGGACACCTTTTGAAGCTCTTCATATTTTTCACACCTTTTGAAACTCTTCATATTTTTCACACCTTTTGAAGCTCTTCATATATTTCACACCTTTTCAGGCTCTTCATGTTTTTGAACAACGTTTCATTCTCCTCCTATTTTTCAGACCATTTCATGCTCCTCATATATTTCACATCTTTTGAAGCTCTTCATATTTCTCACACCTTTTCAGGCTCTTCATGTTTTTCAACACCACTTCATGCTCCTCCTATTTTTCAGACCGTTTCATGCTCATCTCATTTCTTACACCTTTTGAAGCTCTTCATATTTTTCACACCTTTTGAAGCTCTTCTTAGTTTTCACAGGTTTTCAAGCCCTTCAAGTTTTTCAACACTGCTTCAAGCTCCTCCTATTTTTCATACCATTTCATGCTCCTCATGTTTTTGACACGTTTTGAGGCTCTTCAGATTTTTCACTCATTTCCAGTCTCTTCATGTTTTTGACCACCGTTTCATGCTACTCCTTTTTCAGAAAGTTTCATGCTCCTCATATTTTTGACGCTTTTGAAGCTTTTCATATTTTTCACACCTTTTCAGGCTCTTCTTGTTTTTCAACACCGCTTCATGCTCCTCCTATTTTTCAGACCGTTTTATGCTCCTCATATTTTTGACAACTTTTGAGGCTCTTCATATTTTTCACACCTTTTCATGCTCTTCATGTTTTTGAACACCGTTTCATGCTCCTCCTATTTTTCAAACAGTATCATGCTCATCTCATTTTTGAAACCTTTTGAAGCCTTTCATATTTTTCACACCTTTTGAAGCTCTTCATATTTTTCACACGTTTTCAGGCTCTACATGTTTTTCAACACCGCTTCACGCTCCTCCTATTTTTCAGACAGTTTCATGCGACAAATATTTTTCACACGTTTTATAGCTCTTCATATTTTTCACACCTTTTCAGGCTCTACATGTTTTTCACCACTGCTTCACGCTCCTCCTATTTTTCAGACCGTTTCATTCTCCTCATATTTTTGACACCCTTTGAAGCTCTTCATATTTTTCACACCTTTTGAAGCTCTTCATATTTTTGACACGTTTTCAGGCTTTTCATGATTTTCAACACCGTTTCTTGCTCCTCCTATTTTTCAGACCGTTTCATGCTCCTCATATTTTTGACACCTTTTGAAGCTGTTCATATTTTTCACACCTTTTCATTCTCTTCATGTTTTTCAACACCGCTTCATGATCCTCCTATTTTTCAGACCATTTCATGCTCCTCTTATTTTTCACACCTTTTGAAGCTCTTCATATTTTTCACACCTTTTCATGCTCTTCATGTTTTTCACACGTTTTCAGGCTCTTCATGTTTTTTAACACAGTTTTATGCTGCTCTTATATTTCAGACCGTTTCCTGCTCCTCATATTTTTGACACCTTTTGAAGCTCTTCATATTTTTCACACCTTTTCAGGCTCTTCATGTTTTTCAACACCGCTTCATGATCCTCCTATTTTTCAGACCATTTCATGCTCCTCCTATTTTTTAAACCTTTTGAAGCTCTTCATAATTTTCACACCTTTTCAGGCTCTTCATGTTTTTCACACGTTTTCAGGCTCTTCATGTTTTTGAACACCGTTTCATGCTCCTCCTATTTTTCAGACCGTTTAATGCTCCTCATGCATTTCACATCTTTTCAAGCTCTTCTTATTTTTCACACCTTTTCAGGCTCTTCATGTTTTTCAACACCTTTTCATGCTCCTCCTATTTTTCAGACCGTTTCATGCTCATCTCATTTTTGACACCTTTTGAAGCTCTTCATATTTTTCACACCTTTTCAGGCTCTTCATATTTTTCACCACCGCTTCATGCACCTGCAATTTTTCAGACCGTTTAATGCTCCTCATGTATTTCACATCTTTTCAAGCTCTTCATATTTTTCACACGTTTTCAGTCTCTTCATGTTTTTCAACACCGCTTCATTCTCCTCCTATTTTTCAGACCGTTTCATGCTCCTCATATTTTTGACACCTTTTGAAGCTCTTCATATTTTTCACACCTTTTCAAGCTCTTCATATTTTTCAACACCACTTCATGCTCCACCTATTTTTCAGACCGTTTCATGCTCCTCATATTTTTCACACCTTTTCAAGCTCTTCATGTATTTCACACCTTTTCAGGCTCTTCATATTTTTGAACACCGTTTCATGCTCCTCCTATTTTTCAGACAGTTTCATGCTCATCTCATTTTTGACACCTTTTGAAGGTCTTCATATTTTTCACACCTTTTGATGCTACCAGTTTTATTTAAGACTTTACATATCTGAATAATCAGTTAAAAAGCAAATATTCATTTTTAGAGTTGCACAAAAGGAAAATAATAGGGAAAGTGATGGCTGGCTTATGATTTGGGGCCAATTTCCATAAGTTAAATATAAAATTTAAGTTTTAGAACCTGGGGCTCTAAAAATAGCACTTGTAGTTAATACTGATCTTCAGATTCATAGTTTATGGAAGTCACTACATTTTATTTCTTGATGTTATAGATTTAACAACATATTGGTAGCAACATGTAACTTCTCACATGGATTAGACATCAAGAGACCAGTTTATGTATATAAACTTAAACACTGAAAATGAATATATTCAGCTATTATGGAACTTATACTAAATACAAACTAGTTAACAACTTTCCAAAAGGCACAAAAGACAGTGTTAATAAAGAGTGGTCTTTTGCATCATTTTCAAAAATTCTTCCTTGTTTATTTCTCCATCCCCATCATGATCAGCCTCATCAAGCATTTCCTGAAGTTCATCATCTGTTAAATTTTCCCCTAGCTCCTTAGCAACCCTCTTGATATTGTTCAATGATATACTTCCTGTATCATCATCATCATCAAATAGTTTGAAAGCCTTCAATATTTCTCCTTTTTCATCCTTTTCACTCATTTTTAAATCATTATGGCAAAAAATTCTTCAAAATTCATGGTGCCAATTCCTTCTTTGTCAGTTTCACCTATCATCTTTTTAATTTCTTCTTTCTTTGGCTCAAATCCTAAGGCCCACATTGCAATCATGTCTCCAAACGGTGCCCCCGGCCAGGACCTCCCAGCTTTACCCGCCAGCCTGAAGCGCTTAATATTTGTGACACGTTTTCAGGCTTTACATGTTTTTCAACAACGTTTCATGAGCCTCCTATTTTTCAGTCCGTTTCATGCTCCTCATATTTTTGACACCTGTTGAAGCTCTTCATAATTTTCACACCTTTTCAGGCTCTTCATGTTTTTCACACGTTTTCAGGCTCTTCTTGTTTTTGAACACTGTTTCATGCTCCTCCTATTTTTCAGACCGTTTCATGCTCCTCATATTTTTGACACCTTTTGAAGATCTTCATATTTTTCACACCTTTTCAGGCTCTTCATGTTTTTGAGCCCAGCTTCATGCTCCTCATATTTTTCAGACCGTTTCATGCTCCTCATGTATTTCACACCCTTTGAAGATCTTAATATTTTTCACACCTTTTCAGGCTCTTCTTGTTTTCTAACACAGTTTTATGCTGCTCTTATATTTCAGACCGTTTCCTGCTCCTCATATTTTTGACACCTTTTGACGCTCTTCATATTTTTCACACCTTTTCAGGCTCTTCATGGTTTTCAACACCGCTTCATGATCCTCCTATTTTTCAGACCATTTCATGCTCCTCATATTTTTCACACCTTTTGAAGCTCTTCATATTTTTCACACCTTTTCAGGCTCTTCATGTTTTTCACACGTTTTCAGGCTCTTCATGTTTTTCACACGTTTTCAGGCTCTTCTTGTTTTTGAACACTGTTTCATGCTCCTCCTATTTTTCAGACCGTTTCATGCTCCTCATATTTTTGACACCTTTTGAAGATCTTCATATTTTTCACACCTTTTCAGTCTCTTCATGTTTTTGAGCCCAGCTTCATGCTCCTCATATTTTTCAGACCGTTTCATGCTCCTCATGTATTTCACACCCTTTGAAGATCTTAATATTTTTCACACCTTTTCAGGCTCTTCTTGTTTTCTAACACAGTTTTATGCTGCTCTTATATTTCAGACCGTTTCCTGCTCCTCATATTTTTGACACCTTTTGACGCTCTTCATATTTTTCACACCTTTTCAGGCTCTTCATGGTTTTCAACACCGCTTCATGATCCTCCTATTTTTCAGACCATTTCATGCTCCTCATATTTTTCACACCTTTTGAAGCTCTTCATATTTTTCACACCTTTTCAGGCTCTTCATGTTTTTCACACGTTTTCAGGCTCTTCATGTTTTTCACACGTTTTCAGGCTCTTCTTGTTTTTGAACACTGTTTCATGCTCCTCCTATTTTTCAGACCGTTTCATGCTCCTCATATTTTTGACACCTTTTGAAGATCTTCATATTTTTCACACCTTTTCAAGCTCTTCATGTTTTTGAGCCCAGCTTCATGCTCCTCATATTTTTCAGACCGTTTCATGCTCCTCATGTATTTCACACCCTTTGAAGCTCTTCATATTTTTCACACCTTTTCAAGCTCTTCATGTTTTTCAACACCACTTCATTCTCCACCTATTTTTCAGACCGTTTCATGCTCCTCCTATTTTTCAGACAGTTTCATGCTCATCTCATTTTTGACACCTTTTGAAGGTCTTCATATTTTTCACACCTTTTGATGCTGCCAGTTTTATTTAAGACTTTACATATCTGAATAATCAGTTAAAAAGCAAATATTCATTTTTAGAGTTACACAAAAGGAAAATAATAGGGAAAGTGATGGCTGGCTTATGATTTGGGGCCAATTTCCATAAGTTAAATATAAAATCTAAGTTTTAGAACCTGGGGCTCTAAAAATAGCACTTGTAATTAATACTGTTCTTCAGATTCATAGTTTAAGGAAGACACTACATTTTATTTCTTGATGTTATAGATTTAACAATATATTGGTGGCAACATATAACTTCTCTCATGGATTAGACATCAAGAGACCAGTTTATGTATATAAACTTAAACACTGAAAATGAATATATTCAGCTATTATGGAACTTATAGCAAATAAAAAACTTGTTAACAACTTTCCATAAGGCACAAAAGACAGTGTTAATAAAGAGTGGTCTTTTGCATCATTTTCAAAAATTCTTCCTTGTTTATTTCTCCATCCCCATCATGATCAGCCTCATCAAGCATTTCCTGAAGTTCATCATCTGTTAAATTTTCCCCTAGCTCCTTAGCAACCCTCTTGATATTGTTCAATGATATACTTCCTGTATCATCATCATCAAATAGTTTGAAAGCCTTCAATATTTCTTCTTTTTCATCCTTTTCACTCATTTTTACACTCATTATGGCAAAAAATTCTTCAAAATTCATGGTGCCAATTCCTTCTTTGTCAGTTTCAGCTATTATCTTTTTAATTCCTTCTTTCTTTGGCTCAAATCCTAAGGCCCACATTGCAATCATGTCTCCAACCGGCGCCCCCGGCCGGAACCTCCCAGCTTTACCCACCAGCCTGAAGCTCTTCATATTTTTGACACGTTTTCAGGCTTTTCATGTTTGTCAACACCGTTTCATGAGCCTCCTATTTTTCAGACGGTTTCATGCTCCTCATATTTTTGACACCTTTTGAAGCTCTTCATATTTTTCACACCTTTTCAAGCTCTTCATATTTTTCAATACCGCTTCATGATCCTCCTATTTTTCAGACCATTTCCTGCTCCTCATATTTTTCACACCTTTTGAAGTTCTTCATGTATTTCACACCTTTTCAGGCTCTTCATATTTTTGAACACTGTTTCATGCTCCTTCTATTTTTCAGACAGTTTCATGCTCATCTCATTTTTGACACCTTTTGAAGGTCTTCATATTTTTCACACCTTTTGATGCTGCCAGTTTTATTTAAGACTTTACATATCTGAATAATCAGTTAAAAAGCAAATATTCATTTTTAGAGTTGCACAAAAGGAAAATAATAGGGAAAGTGATGGCTGGCTTATGATTTCGGGCCAATTTCCATAAGTTAAATATAAAATTTAAGTTTTAGAACCTGGGGCTCTAAAAATAGCACTTGTAGTTAATACTGATCTTCAGATTCATAGTTTATGGAAGTCACTACATTTTATTTCTTGATGTTATAGATTTAACAACATATTGGTAGCAACATGTAACTTCTCACATGGATTAGACATCAAGAGACCAGTTTATGTATATAAACTTAAACACTGAAAATGAATATATTCAGCTATTATGGAACTTATACTAAATACAAACTAGTTAACAACTTTCCAAAAGGCACAAAAGACAGTGTTAATAAAGAGTGGTCTTTTGCATCATTTTCAAAAATTCTTCCTTGTTTATTTCTCCATCCCCATCATGATCAGCCTCATCAAGCATTTCCTGAAGTTCATCATCTGTTAAATTTTCCCCTAGCTCCTTAGCAACCCTCTTGATATTGTTCAATGATATACTTCCTGTATCATCATCATCATCAAATAGTTTGAAAGCCTTCAATATTTCTCCTTTTTCATCCTTTTCACTCATTTTTAAATCATTATGGCAAAAAATTCTTCAAAATTCATGGTGCCAATTCCTTCTTTGTCAGTTTCACCTATCATCTTTTTAATATCTTCTTTCTTTGGCTCAAATCCTAAGGCCCACATTGCAATCATGTCTCCAACCGGCGCCCCCGGCCAGGACCTCCCAGCTTTACACGCCAGCCTGAAGCTCTTCATATTTGTGACACGTTTTCAGGCTTTTCATGTTTTTCAACAACGTTTCATGAGCCTCCTATTTTTCAGTCCGTTTCATGCTCCTCATATTTTTGACACCTGTTGAAGCTCTTCATAATTTTCACACCTTTTCAGGCTCTTCATGTTTTTCACACGTTTTCAGGCTCTTCTTGTTTTTGAACACTGTTTCATGCTCCTCCTATTTTTCAGACCGTTTCATGCTCCTCATATTTTTGACACCTTTTGAAGATCTTCATATTTTTCACACCTTTTCAGTCTCTTCATGTTTTTGAGCCCAGCTTCATGCTCCTCATATTTTTCAGACCGTTTCATGCTCCTCATGTATTTCACACCCTTTGAAGATCTTAATATTTTTCACACCTTTTCAGGCTCTTCTTGTTTTCTAACACAGTTTTATGCTGCTCTTATATTTCAGACCATTTCCTGCTCCTCAAATTTTTGACACCTTTTGAAGCTCTTCATATTTTTCACACCTTTTCAGGCTCTTCATGGTTTTCAACACCGCTTCATGATCCTCCTATTTTTCAGACCATTTCATGCTCCTCATATTTTTCACACCTTTTGAAGCTCTTCATATTTTTCACACCTTTTCAGGCTCTTCATGTTTTTCACTTGTTTTCAGGCTCTTCATGTTTTTCACACGTTTTCAGGCTCTCTTGTTTTTGAACACTGTTTCATGCTCCTCCTATTTTTCAGACCGTTTCATGCTCCTCATATTTTTGACACCTTTTGAAGATCTTCATATTTTTCACACCTTTTCAGGCTCTTCATGTTTTTGAGCCCAGCTTCATGCTCCTCATATTTTTCAGACCGTTTCATGCTCCTCATGTATTTCACACCCTTTGAAGATCTTAATATTTTTCACACCTTTTCAGGCTCTTCTTGTTTTCTAACACAGTTTTATGCTGCTCTTATATTTCAGACCGTTTCCTGCTCCTCATATTTTTGACACCTTTTGAAGCTCTTCATATTTTTCACAACTTTTCAGGCTCTTCATGGTTTTCAACACCGCTTCATGATCCTCCTATTTTTCAGACCATTTCATGCTCCTCATATTTTTCACACCTTTTGAAGCTCTTCATATTTTTCACACCTTTTCAGGCTCTTCATGTTTTTCACACGTTTTCAGGCTCTTCTTGATTTTGAACACCGTTTCATGCTCCTCCTATTTTTCAGACCGTTTCATGCTCCTCATATTTTTGACACCTTTTGAAGATCTTCATATTTTTCACAGCTTTTCAAGCTCTTCATGTTTTTGAGCCCAGCTTCATGCTCCTCCTATTTTTCAGACCGTTTCATGCTCCTCATGTATTTCACACCCTTTGAAGCTCTTCATATTTTTCACACCTTTTCAAGCTCTTCATGTTTTTCAACACCACTTCATTCTCCACCTATTTTTCAGACCGTTTCATGCTCCTCCTATTTTTCAGACAGTTTCATGCTCATCTCATTTTTGACACCTTTTGAAGGTCTTCATATTTTTCACACCTTTTGATGCTGCCAGTTTTATTTAAGACTTTACATATCTGAATAATCAGTTAAAAAGCAAATATTCATTTTTAGAGTTACACAAAAGGAAAATAATAGGGAAAGTGATGGCTGGCTTATGATTTGGGGCCAATTTCCATAAGTTAAATAAAAAATCTAAGTTTTAGAACCTGGGGCTCTAAAAATAGCACTTGTAATTAATACTGTTCTTCAGATTCATAGTTTAAGGAAGACACTACATTTTATTTCTTGATGTTATAGATTTAACAATATATTGGTGGCAACATATAACTTCTCTCATGGATTAGACATCAAGAGACCAGTTTATGTATATAAACTTAAACACTGAAAATGAATATATTCAGCTATTATGGAACTTATAGCAAATAAAAAACTTGTTAACAACTTTCCATAAGGCACAAAAGACAGTGTTAATAAAGAGTGGTCTTTTGCATCATTTTCAAAAATTCTTCCTTGTTTATTTCTCCATCCCCATCATGATCAGCCTCATCAAGCATTTCCTGAAGTTCATCATCTGTTAAATTTTCCCCTAGCTCCTTAGCAACCCTCTTGATATTGTTCAATGATATACTTCCTGTATCATCATCATCAAATAGTTTGAAAGCCTTCAATATTTCTTCTTTTTCATCCTTTTCACTCATTTTTACACTCATTATGGCAAAAAATTCTTCAAAATTCATGGTGCCAATTCCTTCTTTGTCAGTTTCAGCTATCATCTTTTTAATTACTTCTTTCTTTGGCTCAAATCCTAAGGCCCACATTGCAATCATGTCTCCAACCGGCGCCCCCGGCCGGGACCTCCCAGCTTTACCCACCAGCCTGAAGCTCTTCATATTTTTGACACGTTTTCAGGCTTTTCATGTTTGTCAAGACCGTTTCATGAGCCTCCTATTTTTCAGACGGTTTCCTGCTCCTCATATTTTTGACACCTTTTGAAGCTCTTCATAATTTTCACATGTTTTCAGGCTCTTCATGTTTTTCAACACCGTTTCATGATCCTCCTATTTTTCAGACCATTTCCTGCTCCTCATATTTTTCACACCTTTTGAAATTCTTCATATTTTTCACACCTTTTCAGGCTCTTCCTGTTTTTTAACTCCGTTTTATGCTGCTCTTATGTTTCAGACCATTTCCTGCTCCTCATATTTTTGACACCTTTTGAAGCTCTTCATATTTTTCACACCTTTTCAGGCTCTTCATGTTTTTGAGCCCAGCTTCATGCTCCTCATATTTTTCAGACCGTTTCATGCTCCTCATGTATTTCACACCCTTTGAATCTCTTCATATTTTTCACACCTTTTCAGGCTCTTCATGTTTTTTAACACAGTTTTATGCTGCTCTTGTATTTCAGACCGTTTCATGCTCCTCATATTTTTGAAACCTTTTGAAGCTCTTCAAATTTTTCACACCTTTTCAGACTCTTCATGTTTTTCAACAACGCTTCATGCTCCTCTTGTTTTTCAGACCGTTTCATGCTCCTCATGTATTTCACACCTTTAGAAGCTCTTCATATTTTTCACACCTTTTCAGGCTCTTCATGTTTTTCAACAACTTTTCATGCTCCTCCTTTTTTCAGACCGTTTCATGCTCCTCATATTTTTCACACCTTTTGAAGCTCTTCATATTTTTAACACCTTTCAGGCTCTTCATGTTTTTTAACACCGTTTTATACTGCTCTTACATTTTAGACCGTTTCCTGCTCCTCATATTTTTGACACCTTTTGATGCTCTTCATATTTTTCACAACTTTTCAGGCTCTTCATGTTTTTCAACACCGCTTCATGATCCTCCTATTTTTCAGACCATTTCATGCTCCTCATATTTTTCACACCTTTTGAAGCTCTTCATATTTTTCACAACTTGACAAGCTCTTCAGTTTTTTGAACAGCGTTTCATGCTACTCCTATTTTTCAGACCGTTTAATGCTCCTCATATTTTTCACACCTTTTGTAGCTCTTCATATTTTCACAACTTTTCAGTCTCTTCATGTTTTTCAACACCACTTCATGCTCCTCCTATTTTTCAGACCGTTTCATGCTCCTCATATTTTTGACATATTTTGAAGCTCTTCCTATTTTTCACAACTTTTCAGACTCTTTATGTTTTCCACACCGTTTCATGCTCCTCCTTTTCTTCAGACCGATTCATGCTCCTCCTATTTTTCAAACCGTTTCATGCTCCTCATATTTTTGACATATTTTGAAGCTCTTCATATTTTTCACACTTTTCAGGCTCTTCATGTTTTTCAACATCGCTTCATGCTCCTCCTATTTTTCAGACTGTTTAATTCTCCTCATGCATTTCCCACCTTTTCGAGCTCTTTATATTTTTCACACCTTTTCAGGCTCTTCAGGTTTTTGAACACCGTTTCAGGCTCCTCCTATTTTTCAGACCTTTTCATGCTCCTCATATTTTTGACTCCTTTTGAAGCTCTTCATATTTTTCACAGCTTTTCAGGCTCTTCATGTTTTTTAACACCGTTTTATGCTGCTCTTATATTTCAGACCGTTTCCTGCTCCTCATATTTTTGACACCTTTTGAAGCTCTTCATATTTTTCACAACTTTTCAGGGTCTTCATGTTTTTCAACACCGCTTCATGATCCTCCTATTTTTCAGACCATTTCCTGCTCCTCATATTTTTCACACCTTTTGAAGCTCTTCATATTTTTCACAGCTTTTCAGGCGCTTCATGTTTTTCACACGTTTTCAGTCTCTTCATGTTTTTCAACAGCACTTCATGCTCCTCCTATTTTTCAGACTGTTTCATGCTCCTCATATTTTTGACAACTTTTGAGCTCTTCATGTTTTTCACACCTTTTCAGACCCTTCATGTTTTAAACACCGCTTCATGCTCCTCCTATTTTTCAGACCGTTTCATGCTCCTCATATATTTCACAACTTTTGAAGCTCTTCATATTTTTCACACCTTTTCAGGCTCTTCATGTTTTTCAACACCGCTTCATGCTCCTCCTAATTTTCAGACCTTTCATGCTCCTCTTATTGTTGACACCTTTTGAAGCTCTTCATATTTTTAACACATTTTCAGGCTCTTCATGTTTTTCAACACCGCTTCATGCTCCTCCTATTTTTTCAGACCGTTTCATGCTCCTCATATTTTTGACACCTTTGGATGCTCTTCATATATTTCACATGTTTTCAGGCTCTTCATGATTTCAACACCGCTTCATGCTTCTCCTAGTTTTCAGACCCTTCCATGCTCCTCATATTTTTGAAACCTTTTGAAGCTCTTCATATTTTTCACACCTTTTCAGGCTCTTCATGTTTTCCAACACCGCTTCATGCTCCTCCTATTTTTCAGACCGATTCATGCTCCTCATGTATTTCACACTTTGTGAAGCTCTTCATATTTTTCATACCTTTTAGGCTCTTCATCTTTCTGAACACCGTTTCATGCTCTTCCTATTTTTCGGACCGTTTCATGCTCCTTATATTTTTGACACTTTCTGAAGCTCTTCATATTGTTCACACCTTTTCAGGATCTTCATGTTTTTGAACACAGCTTCATTCTCCTCCTATTTTTCAGAACGTTTAATGCTCTTCATATTTTTGACACCTTTTGAAGCTCTTCATATTTTTCACACCATTTCAGGCTCTTCATGTTTTTCAACACCGCTTCATGCTCTTCCTATTTTTTAGACCGTTTCATGCTCCTCATATTTTTGACACCTTTTAAAGCTCTTCATATATTTCACACCTCTTCAGGCTCTTCATGTTTTTCAACACAACTACATGCTCCTCCTATTTCTCAGACCGTTTCATGCTCATCTCATTTTTGACACCTTTTGAAGCTCTACATATTTTTCACACATTTTGAAGCTCTTCATGTTTTTGAACAACGCTTCATGCTCCTCCTATTTTTCAGACCGTTTCATGCTCCTCATGTATTTCACAACTTTTGAAGCTCTTCATATTTTTAACACCTTTTCAGGCTCTTTATGTTGTGAACAACGTTTCATGCTCCTACAATATTTCAGACCGTTTCATGCTCCTCATATTTTTGACACCTTTGGATGCTCTTCATATATTTCACATGTTTTCAGGCTCTTCATGATTTCAACACCGCTTCATGCTTCTCCTAGTTTTCAGACCCTTCCATGCTCCTCATATTTTTGAAACCTTTTGAAGCTCTTCATATTTTTCACACCTTTTCAGGCTCTTCATGTTTTCCAACACCGCTTCATGCTCCTCCTATTTTTCAGACCGATTCATGCTCCTCATGTATTTCACACTTTGTGAAGCTCTTCATATTTTTCATACCTTTTAGGCTCTTCATCTTTCTGAACACCGTTTCATGCTCTTCCTATTTTTCGGACCGTTTCATGCTCCTTATATTTTTGACACTTTCTGAAGCTCTTCATATTGTTCACACCTTTTCAGGATCTTCATGTTTTTGAACACAGCTTCATTCTCCTCCTATTTTTCAGAACGTTTAATGCTCTTCATATTTTTGACACCTTTTGAAGCTCTTCATATTTTTCACACCATTTCAGGCTCTTCATGTTTTTCAACACCGCTTCATGCTCTTCCTAATTTTTAGACCGTTTCATGCTCCTCATATTTTTGACACCTTTTAAAGCTCTTCATATATTTCACACCTCTTCAGGCTCTTCATGTTTTTCAACACAACTACATGCTCCTCCTATTTCTCAGACCGTTTCATGCTCATCTCATTTTTGACACCTTTTGAAGCTCTACATATTTTTCACACATTTTGAAGCTCTTCATGTTTTTGAACAACGCTTCATGCTCCTCCTATTTTTCAGACCGTTTCATGCTCCTCATGTATTTCACAACTTTTGAAGCTCTTCATATTTTTAACACCTTTTCAGGCTCTTTATGTTGTGAACAACGTTTCATGCTCCTACAATATTTCAGACCGTTTCATGCTCCTCATATTTTTGACACGTTTTGAAGGTCTTCAAATTTTTCAAACCTTTTTAGACTCTTCATGTTTTTCAACAACACTTCATGCTCCTCCTAATTTTCAGACCGTTTCATGCTCCTCATATTTTTCACACCGTTTGAAGCTCTTCATATTTTTCACACCTTTTCAAGCTCTTCATGTTTTTCAACACCACTTCATGCTCCTCCTATTTTTCAGACCGTTTCATGCTCCTCATATTTTTCACACCTTTTGAAGCTCTTCATGTATTTCACAACTTTTCAGGCTCCTCTTGTTTTTGAACACCTTTTCCTGCTCCTCCTATTTTTCAGACAGTTTCATGCTCATCTCATTTTTGACACCTTTTGAAGGTCTTCATATTTTTCACACCTTTTGATGCTGCCAGTTTTATTTAAGACTTTACATATCTGAATAATCAGTTAAAAAGCAAATATTCATTTTTAGAGTTGCACAAAATGAAAATCATAGGGAAAGTGATGGATGGCTTATGATTTGGAGCTAATTACTATAAGTTAAATAAAAAATCTAAGTTTTAGAACCTGGGGCTCTAAAAATAGCACTTGTAATTAATACTGTTCTTCAGATTCATAGTTTAAGAAAGTCACTACATTTTATTTCTTGATGTTATAGATTTAACAACATATTGGTAGCAACATGTAACTTCTCACATGGATTAGACATCAAGAGACCAGTTTATGTATATAAACTTAAACACTGAAAATGAATATATTCAGCTATTATGGAACTTATAGCAAATACAAACTTGTTAACAACTTTCCAAAAGGCACAAAGGACAGTGTTAATAAAGAGTGGTCTTTTGCATCATTTTCAAAAATTCTTCCTTGTTTATTTCTCCATCCCCATCATGATCAGCCTCATCAAGCATTTCCTGAAGTTCATCATCTGTTAAATTTTCCCCTAGCTCCTTAGCAACCCTCTTGATATTGTTCAATGATATACTTCCTGTATCATCATCATCAAATAGTTTGAAAGCCTTCAATATTTCTTCTTTTTCATCCTTTTCACTCATTTTTACACTCATTATGGCAAAAAATTCTTCAAAATTAATCGTGCCAATTCCTTCTTTGTCAGTTTCAGCTATCATCTTTTTAATTTCTTCTTTCTTTGGCTCAAATCCTAAGGCCCACATTGCAATCATGTCTCCAAACGGCGCCCCCGGCCGGGACCTCCCAGCTTTACACGCCAGCCTGAAGCTCTTCATATTTTTGACACCTTTTCAGGCTCTTCATGTTTTTCACACCTTTTCAGGCTCTTCATGATTTTTAACACCGTTTTATGCTGCTCTTATATTTCAGACCGTTTCCTGCTCCTCATATTTTTGACGCCTTTTGAAGCTCTTCTTATTTTTCACACCGTTTCAGGCTCTTCATGTTTTTTAACACCGCTTCATGATCCTCCTATTTTTCAGACTGTTTCATGCTCCTCATATTTTTGACATCTTTTGAAGCTCTTCATAATTTTCACACCTTTTCAGGCTCTTCATGTTTTTCACACGTTTTCAGGCTCTTCTTGTTTTTGAACGCCGTTTCATGCTCCTCCTATTTTTCAGACAGTTTCATGTTCCTCATATTTTTGACACCTTTTGAAGCTCTTCATATTTTTGACACCTTTTCACGCTCATCATGTTTTTGAACTCAGCTTCATGCTCATAATATTTTTCAGACCGTTTCATGCTCCTCATGTATTTCACACCCTTTGAAGCTCTTCATATTTTTCACACCTTTTCAGGCTCTTCATGTTTTTTAAAACCGTTTTATGCTGCTCTTATATTTCAGACCGTTTCCTGCTCCTCATAATTTGACGCTTTTTGAAGCTCTTCATATTTTTCACACCATTTCAGGCTCTTCATGTTTTTTAACACCGCTTCATGATCCTCCTATTTTTCAGACCATTTGATGCTCCTCATATTTTTCACACCTTTTGAAGCTCTTCATATTTTTCACACCTTTTCAGGCTTTTCATGTTTTTCACACGTTTTCAGTCTCTTCATGTTTTTGAACACCACTTCATGCTCCTCATATTTTTGACACCTTTTGAAGCTCTTCATATTTTTCACACCGTTTGAAACTCTTCCTATTTTTCACACCTTTTCAGGCTCTCCATATTTTTCCACAACGTTTCTTGCTCCTCTATTTTTCAGACCGTTTCATGCTCCCACTATTTTTCAGACCGTTTCATGCTCCTCATATTTTTGACACCTTTTGAAGCTCTTCATATATTTCACACCTTTTCAGGCTCTTCATGTTTTTCAACACCACTTCATGCTCCTCCTATTTTTCAGACCGTTTCAAGCTCTTCTCATTTTTGACACCTTTTGAAGCTCTTTGTATTTCTCACAGCTTTTGAAGCTCTTCATATTTTTCACACGTTTTCAGGCTCTTCATGTTTTTCAACACCGATTCATGCTCCTCCTATTTTTCAAACCGTTTCATGCTCCTAATATTTTTGACACGTTTTGAGGCTCTTCATATTTTTCACACCTTTTCACGTTCTCCATGTATTTGAACACCACTTCATTCTCCTCCAATTTTTCAGACCGTTTCATGCTCCTCATATTTTTGACACCTTTTGAAGCTCTTCATATTTTTCACACATTTTCAGGCTCTTCATATTTTTGAAAACTGCTTCCTGCTCCTCCTATTTTTCAGACCGTTTCATGCTCCTCATATTTTTGACACCTTTTGAAGCTCTTCCTATTTTTCACACCTTTTCAGGCTCTTCATGATTTCCACACCGTTTCATGCTCCTCTTTTTTTTCAGACCGTTTCATGCTCCTCCTATTTTTCAAACCGATTCATGTTCCTCATATTTTTGACACCTTTTGAAGCTCTTCATATTTTTCACACTTTTCAGGCTCTTCATGTTTTTCAACATCGCTTCATGCTCCTATTTTTCAGACCGTTTAATGCTCCTCATGCATTTCACACCCTTTTGAAGCTCTTTATATTTTGCAAACCTTTTCAGGCTCTTCAGGTTTTTGAACACCGTTTCATGCTCCTTCTATTTTTCAGACCGTTTCATGCTCCTCATATTGTTGACACCTTTTGAAGCTCTTCATATTTTTGAAAACCGCTTCCTGCTCCTCCTATTTTTCAGACCGTTTCATTCTCCTCATATTTTTGACACCTTTTGAAGCTCTTCCTATTTTTCACACCTTTTCAGGCTCTTCATGATTTCCACACCGTTTCATGCTCCTCTTTTTTTTCAGACCGTTTCATATTCCTCATATTTTTGACACCTTTTGAAGCTCTTCATATTTTTCACACCTTTTCAGGCTCTTCAAGTTTTTGAAAACCACTTCATGCTCCTCCTATTTTCAGACCGTTTCATGCTCCTCATATTTTTGACACCTTTTGAAGCTCTTCAAATTTTTCACACCTTTTCAAACTTTTCATGTTTTTCAACACCGCTTCATGATCCTCCGATGTTTCAGACCGTTTCATGCTCCTCATATAAACTTAAACACTGAAAATGAATATATTCAGCTATTATGGAACTTATAGCAAATACAAACTTGTTAACAACTTTCCAAAAGGCACAAAGGACAGTGTTAATAATGAGTGGTCTTTTGCATCATTTTCAAAAATTCTTCCTTGTTTATTTCTCCATCCCCATCATGATCAGCCTCATCAAGCATTTCCTGAAGTTCATCATCTGTTAAATTTTCCCCTAGCTCCTTAGCAACCCTCTTGATATTGTTCAATGATATACTTCCTGTATCATCATCATCAAATAGTTTGAAAGCCTTCAATATTTCTTCTTTTTCATCCTTTTCACTCATTTTTACACTCATTATGGCAAAAAATTCTTCAAAATTAATCGTGCCAATTCCTTCTTTGTCAGTTTCAGCTATCATCTTTTTAATTTCTTCTTTCTTTGGCTCAAATCCTAAGGCCCACATTGCAATCATGTCTCCAACCGGCACCCCCGACCGGGACCTCCCAGCTTTACCCGCCAGCCTGAAGCTCTTCATATTTTTGACACGTTTTCAGGCTTTTCATGTTTTTCAACCCCGTTTCATGAGCCTCCTATTTTTCAGACCGTTTCATTTTCCTCATATTTTTGGCACCTTTTGAAGCTCTTCATAATTTTCACACCTTTTCAGGCTCTTCATGTTTTTCACACGTTTTCAGGCTCTTCTTGTTTTTGAATACCATTTCATGTTCCTCCTATTTTTCAGACCGTTTCATGCTCCTCATATTTTTGACATCTTTTGAAGCTCTTCATTTTTTTCACAACTTTTCAGGCTCTTCATGTTTTTGAGCCCAGCTTCATGCTCCTCCTATTTTTCAGACCGTTTCATGCTCCTCATGTATTTCACACCCATTGAAGCTCTTCATATTTTTCACACCTTTTCAGGCTCTTCATGTTTTTTAACACAGCTTTATGCTGCTCTTATATTTCAGACCCTTTCCTGCTCCTCATATTTTTGACACCTTTTGAAGCTCTTCATATTTTTCACACCTTTTCAGGCTCTTCATGTTTCTCAACACTGCTTCATGATCCTCCTATTTTTCAGACCATTTCATGCTCCTCATATTTTTCACACCTTTTGAAGCTCTTCATATTTTTCACACCTTTTCAGGCTCTTCATGTTTTTTAACACCGTTTTATGCTGCTCTTATATTTCAGACCGTTTCCTACTCCTCATATTTTTTACACCTTTTGAAGCTCTTCATATTTTTCACAACTTTTCAGGCTCTTCATGTTTTTCAACACCGCTTCATGATCCTCCTATTTTTCAGACCATTTCATGCTCCTCATATTTTTCACACCTTTTGAAGCTCTTCATATTTTTCACACCTTTTCAGGCTCTTCATGTTTTTCACACGTTTCAGTCTCTTCATGTTCTTGAACACCACTTCATACTCCTCCTATTTTTCAAAACGTTTCATGCTCCTCATATATTTGACAACTTTTGAAGCTCTTAATATTTTTCACACGTTTTCAGTCTCTTCATGTTTTTCAACACCACTTCATGCTCCTCCTATTTTTTAGACCGTTTCATGCTCCTCATATATTTGACACCTTTTGAAGCTCTTAATATTTTTCACACGTTTTCAGTCTCTTCATGTTTTTCAGCACCGTTTCATGCTCCTCCTATTTTTCAGACCGTTTCATGCTCCTCATATTTTTGACACCTTTTGAAGCTCTTCATATTTTTCAACACCGCTTCATGAACCTCCGATGTTTCAGACCGTTTCATGCTCCTCATATTTTTCACACATTTTGATGCTCTTCATATTTTTCACACCTTTTCAGGTTCTTTATGTTTTTTAACACCGTTTTATGCTTGTCTTATATTTCAGACCGTTTCCTGCTCCTCATATGTTTGACACCTTTTGAAGCTCTTCATATTTTTCACACCTTTTCAGGCTCTTCATGTTTTTCAACACCGCTTCATGAAACTCCTATTTTTCAGACCATTTCATGCTCCTCATATTTTTCACACCTTTTGAAGCTCTTCATATTTTTCACACGTTTTCAGGCTCTTCATGATTTTCACACGTTTAGGGTTATCGTTATCACCTTTCTAAATTCCATATACATGTGTCAGTATGCTGTAATGTTCTTTTTGACACGTTTTGAAGCTCTTTGTTTTAATTTTTATTATTATTATTTTTTTTTCCAGTGGGTTTTGTCATACATTGATATGAATCAGCCATGGATTTACATGTATTCCCACCCTTTGAAGCTCTTCATATTTTTCACACCTTCTCAAGCTCTTCATCTTTTTCAACTCCGCTTCATGCTCTTCCTATATATCAGACTGTTTCATGCTCCTCCTATTTTTGACGCCTTTTGAAGCTTTTCATATTTTTCGCACCTTTTGAAGCTCTTCACATTTTTCACAACTTTTCAGGCTCTTCATGTTTCTGAACACCACTTCATGCTCCTCCTATTTTTCAGACCTTTTCATGCTCCTCATATTTTTGACACCTTTTGCAGCTCTTAATATTTTTCACACCTTTTCAGACTGTTCGTGTTTTAAACACCGATTCATGCTCCTCGTATTTTTCAGACGGTTTCATGCTCGTCATATTTTTGACACCTTTTGAAGCTCTTCATATTTTTCACACCTTTTCAGGCTGTCGAAGTATTTGAACATCGCTTCATGATCCTCCTATTTTTCCGACCATTTCATGCTCCTCATATTTTTGACACCTTTTGAAGTTCTTCATATATTTCACAACTTTTCAGGCTCTTCATGTTTTTCAACACCACTTGATGATCCTCCTATTTTTCAGACCGTTTCATGCTGTTCTCATTTTTGACACCTTTTGAAGCTCTTCATATTTTTCACACGTTTTCAGGCTGTCCATGTTTTTCAACACCGCTTCATGATCCTCCTATTTTTCCGACCATTTCATGCTCCTCATATTTTTCACACCTTTGGAAGCTCTTCATATTTTTCACACCTTTTGATGCTGCCAGTTTTATTTAAGACGTTACATATCTGAATAATCAGTTAAAAAGCAAATATTCATTTTTAGAGTTGCACAAAAGCAAAATCATAGGGAAAGTGATGGCTGGCTTATGATTTGGGGCCAATTTCCATAAGTTAAATAAAAAATCTAAGTTTTAGAACCTGGGGCTCTAAAAATAGCACTTGTAATTAATACTGTTCTTCAGATTCATAGTTTAAGAAAGTCACTACATTTTATTTCTTGATGTTATAGATTTAACAATATATTGGTAGCAACATGTAACTTCTCACATGGATTAGACATCAAGAGACCAGTTTATGTATATAAACTTAAACACTGAAAATGAATATATTCAGCTATTATGGAACTTATAGCAAATACAAACTTGTTAACAACTTTCCAAAAGGCACAAAGGACAGTGTTAATAAAGAGTGGTCTTTTGCATCATTTTCAAAAATTCTTCCTTGTTTATTTCTCCATCCCCATCATGATCAGCCTCATCAAGCATTTCCTGAAGTTCATCATCTCTTAAATTTTCCCCTAGCTCCTTAGCAACCCTCTTGATATTGTTCAATGATATACTTCCTGTATCATCATCATCAAATAGTTTGAAAGCCTTCAATATTTCTTCTTTTTCATCCTTTTCACTCATTTTTACACTCATTATGGCAAAAAATTCTTCAAAATTAATCATGCCAATTCCTTCTTTGTCAGTTTCAGCTATCATCTTTTTAATTTCTTCTTTCTTTGGCTCAAATCCTAAGGCCCACATTGCAATCATGTCTCCAACCGGCACCCCCGACCGGGACCTCCCAGCTTTACCCGCCAGCCTGAAGCTCTTCATATTTTTGACACGTTTTCAGGCTTTTCATGTTTTTCAACCCCGTTTCATGAGCCTCCTATTTTTCAGACCGTTTCATTTTCCTCATATTTTTGGCACCTTTTGAAGCTCTTCATAATTTTCACACCTTTTCAGGCTCTTCATGTTTTTCACACGTTTTCAGGCTCTTCTTGTTTTTGAATACCATTTCATGTTCCTCCTATTTTTCAGACCGTTTCATGCTCCTCATATTTTTGACATCTTTTGAAGCTCTTCATTTTTTTCACAACTTTTCAGGCTCTTCATGTTTTTGAGCCCAGCTTCATGCTCCTCCTATTTTTCAGACCGTTTCATGCTCCTCATGTATTTCACACCCATTGAAGCTCTTCATATTTTTCACACCTTTTCAGGCTCTTCATGTTTTTTAACACAGCTTTATGCTGCTCTTATATTTCAGACCCTTTCCTGCTCCTCATATTTTTGACACCTTTTGAAGCTCTTCACATTTTTCACAACTTTTCAGGCTCTTCATGTTTCTGAACACCACTTCATGCTCCTCCTATTTTTCAGACCTTTTCATGCTCCTCATATTTTTGACACCTTTTGAAGCTCTTCATATTTCTCACACCTTTTCAGACTCTTCATGTTTTAAACACCGCTTCATGATCATCCTATTTTTCAGACGGTTTCATGCTCCTCATATTTTTCACACCTTTTGAAGCTCTTCATATATTTAACACCTTTTAAGGCTCTTCATGTTTTTCAACACGGCTTCATGCTCTTCCTATTTTTCAGACAGTTTGATGCTCCTCATATTTTTGACACCTTTTGAAGCTCTTCATATTTTTCAGGTTCTCCATGTTTTTGAACACCGCTTCATGCTCCTCCTATATTTCAGACCGTTTCATGCTCCTCATATTTTTGACACCTTTTGAAGCTCTTCATAGTTTTCACACCTTTTGAAGCTCTTCATATTTTTCACACCTTTTCAGGCTCTCCATGTTTTTCCACAGCGTTTCATGCACCTCCTATTTTTCAGAGTGTTTCATGCTCCTCCTATTTTTCAGACCGTTTCATGCTCCTCATATTTTTGACACCTTTGGAAGCTCTTCATATTTTTCACACCTTTTCAGGTTCTCCATGTTTTTGAACACCGCTTCATGCTCCTCCTATTTTTCAGACCGTTTCATGCTCCTCATATTTTTGACATCTTTTGAAGCTCTTCATATTTTTCACAGATTTTCAGGTTCTCCATGTTTTTGAACATCGCTTCCTGCTTCTCCTATTTTACAGACCGTTTCATGCTCCTCATATTTTTGACACTTTTTGAAACTCTTCCTATTTTTCACACTTTTTCAGGCTCTTCATATTTTTCCACACCGTTTCATGCTCCACCTTTTTTTCAGACCGTTTCGTGCTCCTCCTATTTTCAGACCTTTTCATGTTCCTCATATTTTTGACACCTTTTGAAGCTCTTCATATATTTCACACCTTTTCACGCTCTTCATCTTTTTCAAAACCGCTTCATGCTCCTCATTTTTTCAGTCCGTTTAATGCTCCTCATATTTTGGACACGTTTTGAAGCTCTTAATATTTTTCACACCTTTTGAAGATCTTCATATTTTCCACATGTTTTCAGGCTCTTCATGTTTTTCAACACTGCTTCATGCTCCTCCTATTTTTCAGATCGTTTCATGCTCCTCATGTTTTTCACACTTTTTAGGCTCTTCATATTTTTCACACCTTTCGAGGCTTTTCATCTTTTTGAACACCGTTTCATGCTCCTCCTTTTTCAGAACGTTTCATGCTCCTCCTATTTTTGACGCCTTTTGAAGCTTTTCATATTTTTCGCACCTTTTGAAGTTCTTCATATTTTTCAAACTTTTTCAGGCCCTTCATGTTTTTCAACACCGCTTCATTCTCCTCCTATTTTTTAGACGGTTTCATGATCCTCCTATTTTTACACCTTTTGAATGTCTTGATATTTTTCAAACCTTTTGAAGCTCTTCCTATTTTTCACACCTTTTCCGGCTCTTCATGTTTTTAAACACCGCTTCATGCTCCTCCGATTTTTCAGTCCGTTTCATGCTCCTCATATTTTTGACACCATTTGAAGCTCTTCATATTGTTCATGCCTTTTCAGGCTCCTCATGTTTTTCAACACCGCTTCATGATCCTCCTATTTTTCAGACCGTTTCATACTCCTCATAATTTTGACACCTTTTGAAGCTCTTCATATTTTTCACAACTTTTCAGGCTCTTCATGTTTTTCAACACTGCTTCATGCTCCTCCTATTTTTCAGACCGTTTCATTCTCCTCATATTTTTGACACCTTTTGAAGCTCTTCATATATTTCACACCTTTTAAGGCTCTTCATGATTTTCAACACCACTTCCTGCTCCTCCTATTTTTCAGACCGTTTCATGCTCCTCATATTTTTGACACCTTTTGAAGCTCTTCATATTTTTCACACATTTTCAGGCTATCCATGTTTTGAACACCACTTCATGCTCGTCTTATTTTTCAGACCGTTTCATGCTCCTCATATTTTTGACACCTTTTGTAGCTCTTCATATTTCTCACACCTTTTCAGGCTCTTCATATTTTTGAACACTGCTTCATGCTCCTCCTCTTTTTCAGACCGTTTCATGCTCCTCATATTTTTCACACCTTTTTAAGCTCTTCGTATTTTTCACACCTTTTCAGGCTCTTCATGGTTAACAACACCACATCATGGTCCTCCTATATTTCAGACCGTTTAATGCTCCTCATATTTTTGACACCCTTTGAAGCTCTTCATATTTTTCACACCTTCTCAAGCTCTTCATCTTTTTCAACTCCGCTTCATGCTCTTCCTATATATCAGACTGTTTCATGCTCCTCATATTTTTGACACCTTTTGAAGCTCTTCATATTTTTCACACCTTCTCAGACTCTTCATGTTTTTCAACTCCGCTTCATGCTCCTCCTATTTATCAGACTGTTTCATGCTCCTCATATTTTTGAGAAATTTTGAAGCTCTTCATAATTTTCACACCTTTTCAGGATCTTCATGTTTTTGAACACGCTTCATGCTCCTCCTATTTTTCAGACCGTTTCATTCTCCTCATATTTTTCACACCTTTTGAAGCTCTTCATATTTTTAACACATATTCAGGCTCTTCATGTTTTTGAACACCGTTTCAAGCTACTTCTATTTTTGACACGTTTTGAAGCTCTTCATATATCTCACAGTTTTTCAGGCTCTTCATGTTTTTCAACACCACTTCATGTTCCTCCTATTTTTCAGACCGTTTCATGCTCCTCATATTTTTGACACTTTTTGAAGCTCTTCATATATTTCACACATTTTCTGGCTCTTCATGTTTTCAACACTGCTTCATGCTCTTCCGATTTTTCATACCATTTCAAGCTCCTCATATTTTTTCCACATTTTGAAGCTCTTCCTAATTTTCACACCTTTTCAGGCTCTTAATGTTTTTGAACCCCGCTTCATGCTCCTCCTCTTTTCAGACCGTTTCATGCTCCTCATATTTTTCACTCCTTTTGAATCTCTTCATATTTTTAACACATATTCAGGCTCTTCATGTTTTTGAACACCGTTTCAAGCTACTTCTATTTTTGACACGTTTTGAAGCTCTTCATATATCTCACAGCTTTTCAGGCTCTTCATGTTTTTCAATACCACTTCATGCCTCTCCTATTTTTCAGACCGTTTCATGCTCCTCATATTTTTGACACCTTTTGAAGCTCTTCATATTTTTCACTACTTTTCAGGCTCTTCATGTTTTTTTTTTTTTGTTTGTTTGTTTGTTTTAATTTTTATTATTATTATTTTTTTTTCCAGTGGGTTTTGTCATACATTGATATGAATCAGCCATGGATTTACATGTATTCCCAGTCCCTATCCCCCCTCCCACCTCCCTCTCCACCCGATTCCTCTGGGTCTTCCCAGTGCACCAGGCCGGAGCACTAGTCTCGTGCATCCCACCTGGCTGGTGATCTGTTTCACCATAGATAGTATACATGCTGTTCTTTTGAAATATCCCACACTCACATTCTCCCACAAAGTTCAAAAGTCTGTTCTGTATTTCTGTGTCTCTTTTTCCGTTCTGCGTATAGGGTTATCGTTATCACCTTTCTAAATTCCATATACATGTGTCAGTATGCTGTAATGTTCTTTATCTTTCTGGCTTACTTCACTCTGTATAATGGGCTCCAGCTTCATCCATCTCATTAGGACTAGTTCAAATGAATTCTTTTTCATGGCTGAGTAATATTCCATGGTGTATATGTACCACAGCTTCCTTATCCATTCATCTGCTGATGGGCATCAAGGTTGCTTCCATGTCCTGGCTATTATAAACAGTGCTGCGATGAACATTGGGGTACACGTGTCTCTTTCAGATCTGGTTTCCTCAGTGTGTATGCCCAGAAGTGGGATTGCTGGGTCATATGGCAGTTCTATTTCCAGTTTTTTAAGAAATCTCCACAGTGTTTTCCATAGCGGCTGGACTAGTTTGCATTCCCACCAACAGTGTAAGAGGGTTCCCTTTTCTCCACACCCTTCCAGCATTTATTGCTTGTAGACTTTTGGATAGCAGCCATCCTGACTGGCGTATAATGGTACCTCATTGTGGTTTTGATTTGCATTTCTCTAATAATGAGTGATGTTGAGCATCTTTTCATGTGTTTGTTAGCCATCTGTATGTCTTCTTTGGAGAAATGTCTGTTTAGTTCTTTGGCCCATTTTTTGATTGGGTCATTTATTTTTCTGGAATTGAGCTGCAGGAGTTGCTTGTATATTTTTGAGATTAATCCTTTGTCTGTTTCTTCATTTGCTATTATTTTCTCCCAATCTGAGGGCTGTCTTTTCACCTTACTTATAGTTTCCTTTGTAGTGCAAAAGCTTTTAAGTTTCATTAGGTCCCATTTGTTTAGTTTTGCTTTTATTTCCAATATTCTGGGAGGTGGGTCATAGAGGATCTTGCTGTGATTTATGTTGGAGAGTGTTTTGCCTATGTTCTCCTCTAGGAGTTTTATAGTTTCTGGTCTTACATTTAGATCTTTAAGCAGTGCTAAGGGGAAGGTTCATAGCATTACAGGCTTACATCAAGAAACAGGAAAAATCCAATTAAATAACCTAACTCTACACCTAAAGCAATTAGAGAAGGAAGAAATGAAGAACCCCAGAGTTAGCAGAAGGAAAGAAATCTTAAAAATCAGGGCAGAAATAAATGCAAAAGAAACTAAAGAGACCATAGCAAAAATCAACAAAGCTAAAAGCTGGTTTTTTGAAAAAATAAACAAAATTGACAATCCATTAGCAAGACTCATTAAGAAACAAAGAGAGAAAAACCAAATTAACAAAATTAGAAATGAAAATGGAGAGATCACAACAGACAACACTGAAATACAAAGGATCATAAGAGACTACTACCAGCAGCTCTATGCCAATAAAATGGACAACTTGGATGAAATGGACAAATTCTTAGAAAAGTATAACTTTCCAAAACTGAACCAGGAAGAAATAGAAGATCTTAACAGACCCATCACAAGCAAGGAAATTGAAACTGTCATCAAAAATCTTCCAGCAAACAAAAGCCCAGGACCAGATGGCTTCACAGCTGAATTCTACCAAAAATTTAGAGAAGAGCTAACACCTATCTTACTCAAACTCTTCCAGAAAATTGCAGAAGAAGGTAAGCTTCCAAACTCATTCTATGAGGCCACCATCACCCTAATTCCAAAACCAGACAAAGATGCCACAATAAAAGAAAACTCCAGGCCAATATCACTGATGAACATAGATGCAAAAATCCTTAACAAAATTCTAGCAAACAGAATCCAACAACATATTAAAAAAATCATACACCATGACCAAGTGGGCTTTATCCCAGGAATGCAAGGATTCTTTAATATCCGCAAATCAATCAATGTAATACACCACATTAACAAATTGAAAGATAAAAACCATATGATTATCTCAATAGATGCAGAGAAAGCCTTTGACAAAATTCAACACTCATTTATGATTAAAACTCTCCAAAAAGCAGGAATAGAAGGAACATACCTCAACATAATAAAAGCTATATATGACAAACCCACAGCAAGCATCACCCTCAATGGTGAAAAATTGAAGGCATTTCCCCTGAAATCAGGAACAAGACAAGGGTGCCCACTCTCACCACTACTATTCAACATAGTGTTGGAAGTTCTGGCCACAGCAATCAGAGCAGAAAAAGAAGTAAATGGAATCCAGATAGGAAAAGAAGAAGTAAAACTCTCACTGGTTGCAGATGACATGATCCTCTACATAGAAAACCCTAAAGACTCTACCAGAAAATTACTAGAGCTAATCAATGAATATAGTAAAGTTGCAGGATATAAAATTAACACACAGAAATCCCTTGCATTCCTATATACTAACAATGAAAAAACAGACAGAGAAATTAAGGAAACAATACCATTCACCATTGCAACAAAAAGAATAAAATACTTAGGAGTATATCTACCTAAAGAAACAAAGGACCTATACATAGAAAACTATAAAACACTGATGAAAGAAATCAAAGAGGACACAAACAGATGGAGAAACATACTGTGTTCGTGGATTGGAAGAATTAATATTGTCAAAATGGCTATTCTACCCAAAGCAGTCTATAGAGTCAATGCAATCCCTATCAAGCTACCAAAGGTATTTTTCACAGAACTAGACCAAAGAATTTCACAATTTGTATGGAAATACAAAAAACCTCGAATAGCCAAAATAATCTTGAGAAAGAAGAATGGAACTGGAGGAATCAACCTGCCTGACTTCAGACTCTACTACAAAGCCACAGTCATCAAGACAGTATGGTACTGACACAAAGACAGAAATATAGATCAATGGAACAGAATAGAAAGCCCAGAGATAAATCCACGAACCTATGGACACCTTATCTTTGACAAAGTAGGCAAGGATATACAATGGAAAAAAGACAACCTCTTTAACAAGTGGTGCTGGGAAAAATGGTCAACCACTTGTAAAAGAATGAAACTAGAACACTTTCTAACACCATACACAAAAATAAACTCAAAATCGATTAAAGATCTAAATGTGAGACCAGAAACTATAAAACTCCTAGAGGAGAACATAGGCAAAACACTCTTCATGTTTTTGAACACCGTTTCATGCTCCTCCTATTTTTCAGACCGTTTCATGCTCCTCATATTTTTGACATCTTTTGAAGCTCTTCATATTTTTCACAGATTTTCAGGTTCTCCATGTTTTTGAACATCGCTTCCTGCTTCTCCTATTTTACAGACCGTTTCATGCTCCTCATATTTTTGACACTTTTTGAAACTCTTCCTATTTTTCACACTTTTTCAGGCTCTTCATATTTTTCCACACCGTTTCATGCTCCACCTTTTTTCAGACCGTTTCGTGCTCCTCCTATTTTCAGACCGTTTCATGTTCCTCATATTTTTGACACCTTTTGAAGCTCTTCATATATTTCACACCTTTTCACGCTCTTCATCTTTTTCAAAACCGCTTCATGCTCCTCATTTTTTCAGTCCGTTTAATGCTCCTCATATTTTGGACACGTTTTGAAGCTCTTAATATTTTTCACACCTTTTGAAGATCTTCATATTTTCCACATGTTTTCAGGCTCTTCATGTTTTTCAACACTGCTTCATGCTCCTCCTATTTTTCAGATCGTTTCATGCTCCTCATGTTTTTCACACTTTTTAGGCTCTTCATATTTTTCACACCTTTCCAGGCTTTTCATCTTTTTGAACACCGTTTCATGCTCCTCCTTTTTCAGAACGTTTCATGCTCCTCCTATTTTTGACGCCTTTTGAAGCTTTTCATATTTTTCGCACCTTTTGAAGTTCTTCATATTTTTCAAACGTTTTCAGGCCCTTCATGTTTTTCAACACCGCTTCATTCTCCTCCTATTTTTTAGACGGTTTCATGCTCCTCCTATTTTTACACCTTTTGAATGTCTTGATATTTTTCAAACCTTTTGAAGCTCTTCCTATTTTTCACACCTTTTCCGGCTCTTCATGTTTTTAAACACCGCTTCATGCTCCTCCGATTTTTCAGTCCGTTTCATGCTCCTCATATTTTTGACACCATTTGAAGCTCTTCATATTGTTCACGCCTTTTCAGGCTCCTCATGTTTTTCAACACCGCTTCATGATCCTCCTATTTTTCAGACCGTTTCATACTCCTCATAATTTTGACACCTTTTGAAGCTCTTCATATTTTTCACAACTTTTCAGGCTCTTCATGTTTTTCAACACTGCTTCATGCTCCTCCTATTTTTCAGACCGTTTCATTCTCCTCATATTTTTGACACCTTTTGAAGCTCTTCATATATTTCACACCTTTTAAGGCTCTTCATGATTTTCAACACCACTTCCTGCTCCTCCTATTTTTCAGACCGTTTCATGCTCCTCATATTTTTGACACCTTTTGAAGCTCTTCATATTTTTCACACATTTTCAGGCTATCCATGTTTTGAACACCACTTCATGCTCGTCTTATTTTTCAGACCGTTTCATGCTCCTCTTTTTTTTCACACCTTTTGAAGTTCTTCATATTTTTCACACCTTTTCAGGATCTTCATGTTTTTGAACACGCTTCATGCGCCTCCTATTTTTCAGACCGCTTCATGCTCCTCATATTTTTGACACCTTTTGTAGCTCTTCATATTTCTCACACCTTTTCAGGCTCTTCATATTTTTGAACACCGCTTCATGCTCCTCCTCTTTTTCAGACCGTTTCATGCTCCTCATATTTTTCACACCTTTTTAAGCTCTTCGTATTTTTCACACCTTTTCAGGCTCTTCATGGTTAACAACACCACATCATGGTCCTCCTATATTTCAGACCGTTTAATGCTCCTCATATTTTTGACACCCTTTGAAGCTCTTCATATTTTTCACACCTTCTCAAGCTCTTCATCTTTTTCAACTCCGCTTCATGCTCTTCCTATATATCAGACTGTTTCATGCTCCTCATATTTTTGACACCTTTTGAAGCTCTTCATATTTTTCACACCTTCTCAGACTCTTCATGTTTTTCAACTCCGCTTCATGCTCCTCCTATTTATCAGAGTGTTTCATGCTCCTCATATTTTTGAGAAATTTTGAAGCTCTTCATAATTTTCACACCTTTTCAGGATCTTCATGTTTTTGAACACGCTTCATGCTCCTCCTATTTTTCAGACCGTTTCATTCTCCTCATATTTTTCACACCTTTTGAAGCTCTTCATATTTTTAACACATATTCAGGCTCTTCATGTTTTTGAACACCGTTTCAAGCTACTTCTATTTTTGACACGTTTTGAAGCTCTTCATATATCTCACAGTTTTTCAGGCTCTTCATGTTTTTCAACACCACTTCATGTTCCTCCTATTTTTCAGACCGTTTCATGCTCCTCATATTTTTGACACTTTTTGAAGCTCTTCATATATTTCACACATTTTCTGGCTCTTCATGTTTTCAACACTGCTTCATGCTCTTCCGATTTTTCATACCATTTCAAGCTCCTCATATTTTTTCCACATTTTGAAGCTCTTCCTAATTTTCACACCTTTTCAGGCTCTTAATGTTTTTGAACCCCGCTTCATGCTCCTCCTCTTTTCAGACCGTTTCATGCTCCTCATATTTTTCACTCCTTTTGAATCTCTTCATATTTTTAACACATATTCAGGCTCTTCATGTTTTTGAACACCGTTTCAAGCTACTTCTATTTTTGACACGTTTTGAAGCTCTTCATATATCTCACAGCTTTTCAGGCTCTTCATGTTTTTCAATACCACTTCATGCCTCTCCTATTTTTCAGACCGTTTCATGCTCCTCATATTTTTGACACCTTTTGAAGCTCTTCATATTTTTCACTACTTTTCAGGCTCTTCATGTTTTTTTTTTTGTTTGTTTGTTTGTTTTAATTTTTATTATTATTATTTTTTTTTTCCAGTGGGTTTTGTCATACATTGATATGAATAAGCCATGGATTTACATGTATTCCCAGTCCCGATCCCCCCTCCCACCTCCCTCTCCACCCGATTCCTCTGGGTCTTCCCAGTGCACCAGGCCGGAGCACTTGTCTCGTTCATCCCACCTGGGTTGGTGATCTGTTTCTCCATAGATAGTATACATGCTGTTATTTTGAAAAATCCCACCCTCACATTCTCCCACAAAGTTCAAAAGTCTGTTCTGTATTTCTGTGTCTCTTTTTCTGTTCTGCATATAGGGTTATCGTTATCACCTTTCTAAATTCCATATACATGTGTCAGTATGCTGTAATGTTCTTTATCTTTCTGGCTTACTTTACTCTGTATAATGGGCTCCAGCTTCATCCATCTCATTAGGACTGGTTCAAATGAATTCTTTTTCAAGGCTGAGTAATATTCCATGGTGTATATGTACCACAGCTTCCTTATCCATTCATCTGCTGATGGGCATCTAGGTTGCTTCCATGTCCTGGCTATTATAAACAGTGCTGCGATGAACATTGGGGTACACGTGTCTCTTTCAGATCTGGTTTCCTCAGTGTGTATGCCCAGAAGTGGGATTGCTGGGTCATATGGCAGTTCTATTTCCAGTTTTTTAAGAAATCTCCACACTGTTTTCCATAGCGGCTGGACTAGTTTGCATTCCCACCAACAGTGTAAGAGGGTTCCGTTTTCTCCACACCCTCTCCAGCATTTATTGCTTGTAGACTTTTGGATAGCAGCCATCCTGACTGGCGTATAATGGTACCTCATTGTGGTTTTGATTTGCATTTCTCTAATAATGAGTGATGTTGAGCATCTTTTCATGTGTTTGTTAGCCATCTGTATGTCTTCTTTGGAGAAATGTCTGTTTAGTTCTTTGGCCCATTTTTTGATTGGGTCATTTATTTTTCTGGAATTGAGCTGCAGGAGTTGCTTGTATATTTTTGAGATTAATCCTTTGTCTGTTTCTTCATTTGCTATTATTTTCTCCCAATCTGAGGGCTGTCTTTTCACCTTACTTATAGTTTCCTTTGTAGTGCAAAAGCTTTTAAGTTTCATTAGGTCCCATTTGTTTAGTTTTGCTTTTATTTCCAATATTCTGGGAGGTGGGTCATAGAGGATCTTGCTGTGATTTATGTCGGAGAGTGTTTTGCCTATGTTCTCCTCTAGGAGTTTTATAGTTTCTGGTCTTACATTTAGATCTTTAAGCAGTGCTAAGGGGAAGGTTCATAGCATTACAGGCTTACATCAAGAAACAGGAAAAAAAAACCAATTAAATAACCTAACTCTACACCTAAAGCAATTAGAGAAGGAAGAAATGAAGAACCCCAGAGTTAGCAGAAGGAAAGAAATCTTAAAAATCAGGGCAGAAATAAATGCAAAAAAACTAAAGAGACCATAGCAAAAATCAACAAAGCTAAAAGCTGGTTTTTTGAAAAAATAAACAAAATTGACAATCCATTAGCAAGACTCATTAAGAAACAAAGAGAGAAAAACCAAATTAACAAAATTAGAAATGAAAATGGAGAGATCACAACAGACAACACTGAAATACAAAGGATCATAAGAGACTACTACCAGCAGCTCTATGCCAATAAAATGGACAACTTGGATGAAATGGACAAATTCTTAGAAAAGTATAACTTTCCAAAACTGAACCAGGAAGAAATAGAAGATCTTAACAGACCCATCACAAGCAAGGAAATCGAAACTGTCATCAAAAATCTTCCAGCAAACAAAAGCCCAGGACCAGATGGCTTCACAGCTGAATTCTACCAAAAATTTAGAGAAGAGCTAACACCTATCTTACTCAAACTCTTCCAGAAAATTGCAGAAGAAGGTAAGCTTCCAAACTCATTCTATGAGGCCACCATCACCCTAATTCCAAAACCAGACAAAGATGCCACAATAAAAGAAAACTCCAGGCCAATATCACTGATGAACATAGATGCAAAAATCCTTAACAAAATTCTAGCAAACAGAATCCAACAACATATTAAAAAAATCATACACCATGACCAAGTGGGCTTTATCCCAGGAATGCAAGGATTCTTTAATATCCGCAAATCAATCAATGTAATACACCACATTAACAAATTGAAAGATAAAAACCATATGATTATCTCAATAGATGCAGAGAAAGCCTTTGACAAAATTCAACACTCATTTATGATTAAAACTCTCCAAAAAGCAGGAATAGAAGGAACATACCTCAACATAATAAAAGCTATATATGACAAACCCACAGCAAGCATCACCCTCAATGGTGAAAAATTGAAGGCATTTCCCCTGAAATCAGGAACAAGACAAGGGTGCCCACTCTCACCACTACTATTCAACATAGTGTTGGAAGTTCTGGCCACAGCAATCAGAGCAGAAAAAGAAGTAAATGGAATCCAGATAGGAAAAGAAGAAGTAAAACTCTCACTGGTTGCAGATGACATGATCCTCTACATAGAAAACCCTAAAGACTCTACCAGAAAATTACTAGAGCTAATCAATGAATATAGTAAAGTTGCAGGATATAAAATTAACACACAGAAATCCCTTGCATTCCTATATACTAACAATGAAAAAACAGACAGAGAAATTAAGGAAACAATACCATTCACCATTGCAACAAAAAGAATAAAATACTTAGGAGTATATCTACCTAAAGAAACAAAGGACCTATACATAGAAAACTATAAAACACTGATGAAAGAAATCAAAGAGGACACAAACAGATGGAGAAACATACCGTGTTCGTGGATTGGAAGAATTAATATTGTCAAAATGGCTATTCTACCCAAAGCAGTCTATAGATTCAATGCAATCCCTATCAAGCTACCAACGGTATTTTTCACAGAACTAGACCAAAGAATTTCACAATTTGTATGGAAATACAAAAAACCTCGAATAGCCAAAGTAATCTTGAGAAAGAAGAATGGAACTGGAGGAATCAACCTGCCTGACTTCAGCCTCAACTACAAAGCCACAGTCATCAAGACAGTATGGTACTGGCACAAAGACAGAAATATAGATCAACGGAACAGAATAGAAAGCCCAGAGATAAATCCACGAACCTATGGACATCTTATCTTTGACAAAGGAGGCAAGGATATACAATGGAAAAAAGACAACGTCTTTAACAAGTGGTGCTGGGAAAACTGGTCAACCACTTGTAAAAGAATGAAACTAGAACACTTTCTAACACCATACACAAAAATAAACTCAAAATCGATGAAAGAACTAAATGTAAGACCAGAAACTATAAAACTCCTAGAGGAGAACATAGGCAAAACACTCTTCATGTTTTTGAACACCGTTTCATGCTCCTCCTCTTTTTCACACCTTTTCAGGCTCTCCAAGTTTTTCAACACCACTTTGCTCCTCCTATTTTTCAGACCATTTCATGCTCCTCATATTTTTGACACTTCTGAAGATCTTCATATTTTTCTCACCTTTTCAGGCTCTTCATGTTTTGAACACCGCTTCATGCTCCTCCTCTTTTTCAGACCGTTTCATGCTCCTCATATTTTTCACACCTTTTGAAGCTCTTCATATTTTTCACACCTTTTCAGGCTCTTCATGTTTTTCAACACCACATCATGATCCTCCTATATTTCAGACCGTTTAATGCTCCTCATATTTTTGACACCTTTTGAATCTCTTCATATTTTTCACACCTTCTCAGGCTCTTAATGTTTTTCAACTCCGCTTCATGCTCTTCCTATTTATCAGACTGTTTCTTGCTCCTCATATTTTTGACACCTTTTGAAGCTCTTCATATTTTTCACACCTTCTCAGGTTCTTCATGTTTTTCAACTCCGCTTCATGCTCCTCCTATTTATCAGACTGTTTCATGCTCCTCATATTTTTGAGAAATTTTGAAGCTCTTCATATTTTTCACATCTTTTCAGTATCTTCAAGTTTTGAACACCGCTTCATCCTCCTCATATTTTTCACACCTTTTGAAACTCTTCATATTTTTCACACATTTTGAGGCTCTTCATATATTTCACAACTTTTCACGCTCTTCATGTGTTTCAACCCCATTTCATGCTCCTCATATTTTTCACACTTTTTGAAGCTCTTCATATTTTTCAGACCTTTTCAGTATCTTCAAGTTTTGAGCACCACTTCAAGCTCCTCATATTTTTCACACGTTTTGAAACTCTTCATATTTTTCACACATTTTGAAGCTCTTCATATATTTGACACCTTTTCACTATCTTCATGTGTTTCAACACCCTTTCATGCTCCTCCTATTTTTCAGACCATTTCATGCTCCTCATATTTTTGAACCTTTTGAAGCTTTTCATATTTTTAACACCTTTTGAGGCTCTTCATATTTTTAACATCTTTTCTGGCTCTTCATATTTTTCACACATTTTCAGGCTCTTCATGTTTTTCAACACCACTTCATGCTCCTCCTATTTTTCAGACCGTTTCTTGCTCCTAATATTTTTGACACATTTTGAAGCTCTTCATATATTTCACACCTTTTCAGGCTCTTCATGTTTTCAACATCTTTTCATGCTCCTCCTATTTTTCAGACCGTTTCATCCTCCTCATATTTTTGACATATTTTGAAGCTCTTCATATTTTTCACACCGCCTCATACTTCTACTATTTTTCAGACCGTTTCATGCTCCTCATATTTTTGACACCTTTTGAAGCTCTTCATATTTTTCCAACCTTTTCAGGCTCTTCATGTTTTTCAACAGCGCTTCATGCTCCTCCTATTTTTCAGACCATTTCATGCTACTCATATTTCTCACACCTTCTGAAGCTGTTCATATTGTTCACATATTTTCAGGCTCTTCATGTTTTTGAACACCGCTTCATGCTCCTCCTATTTTTCAGCCCGTTTCATGCTTCTCATAATTTTGACACCTTTTGAAGCTCTTCATATTTTTCACACCTTTTCAGACTCTTCATGTTTTTCAACAGCGCTTCATGCTCCTCCTATTTTTCAGACCATTTCATGCTACTCATATTTCTCACACCTTCTGAAGCTCTTCATATTTTTCACAGCTTTTGAGCTCTTCATGTTTTTCAACACCGCTTCATGCTCCTCCTATTTTTCGCACCGTTTCATGCTCCTCATATTTTTGACACCTTTTGAAGCTCTTCATATTTTTCACACCTTTTCAGGCTCTTCATGTTTTTGAACACCGCTTCATGCTCCTCCTATTTTTCAGCCCGTTTCATGCTTCTCATAATTTTGACACCTTTTGAAGCTCTTAATATTTTTCACACCTTTTCGGGCTCTTCATGTTTTTGAACACTGTTTCATGCTCCTCATATTTTTCACACCTTTTGAAGCTCTTCATATTTTCCACACCTTTTCAGTATCTTCAAGTTTGGAACACCGCTTCATGCTCCTCATATTTTTCACACCTTTTGAAACTCTTCAAATTTTTTACACGTTTTGAAGCTCTTCTTATATTTCACAGCTTTTCCCGTTCTTCAAGTGTTTCAAAACCGTTTCATGCTCCTCCTATTTTGCAGATCGTTTCATGCTCCTCATATTTTTGAACCTTTTGAAGCTCTTCATATTTTTAACACCTTTTGAAGCTCTTCATATATGTAACACATTTTCTGGCTCTTCATATTTTTCACACCTTTTCAGGCTCTTCCTTTTTTTCAACACCACTTCATGCTCCTCCAAATTTTCAGACATTTCATGCTCCTCATATTTTTCACACCGTTTCAGGCTCTTCATGTTTTTGAACACCGCTTCATGTTCCTCCTATTTTTCAAACTGTTTCATGCTCCTCATATTTTGACACCTTTTGAAGCTCTTCATATTTTTCACAACTTTTCAGGCTCTTCATGTTTTTCAACACTGTTTCATGATCCCCCTGTTTTTCAGATGGTTTCATGCTCCTCATATTTTTGACAGCTTTTGAAGCTCTTCATATATTTCACACCTTTTCAGTATCTTCAAGATTTGAACACCGCTTCATGCTCCTCATATTTTTCAAACCTTTTGAAACTCTTCATATTTTTTACACATTTTGATGCTCTTCCTATATTTCACACCTTTTCACGCTCTTCATGTTTTCAACAGTGTTTCATGCTCCTCATAGTTTTCACACCTTTTGAAACTCTTCATATTTTTCAAACATTTTGAGGCTCTTCATATATTTCACAACTTTTCATGCTCTTCATGTGTTTCAACACCGTTTCATGCTCCTCATATTTTTCATAGCTTTTGAAGCTCTTCATATTTTTCACACCTTTTCAGTATCTTCAAGTTTTGAACACCGCTTCATGCTCCTCATATTTTTCACACCTTTTGAAACTCTTCATATTTTTTACACGTTTTGAAGCTCTTCATATTTCACACCTTTTCCCGTTCTTCATGTGTTTCATCACCGTTTCATGCTCCTCCTATTTTCAGACCGTTTCATGCTCCTCATATTTTTGAACCTTTTGAAGCTCTTCATATTTTTAACACCTTTTGAGGCTCTTGATATATTTAACACCTTTTCTGGCTCTTCATATTTTTCACACCTTTACAGGCTCTTCATGTTTTTCAACAGCACTTCATGCTCCTCCAATTTTTGAGACATTTCATGCTCCTCATATTTTTCACACCATTTCAGCCTCTTCATGTTTTTGAACACCGCTTCATGCTCCTCCTATTTTTCAGACCGTTTCATCCTCCTCATATTTTTGACATATTTTGAAGCTCTTCATATTTTTCACACCGCCTCATACTCTTCCTATTTTTCAGACCGTTTCATGCTCCTCATATTTTTGACACCTTTTGAAGCTCTTCATATTTCTCCAACCTTTTCAGGCTCTTCATGTTTTTCAACAGCGCTTCATGCTCCTCCTATTTTTCAGACAGTTTCATGCTACTCATATTTCTCACACCTTCTGAAGCTGTTCATATTGTTCACATATTTTCAGGCTCTTCATGTTTTTGAATACCGCTTCATGCTCCTCCTATTTTTCAGCCCGTTTCATGCTCCTCATATTTTTCACAGCTTTTGAAGCTCTTCATATTTTTCACACCTTTTCAGGCTCTTCATGTTTTTCAACACCGCTTCATGCTCCTCCTATTTTTCAGAACGTTTCATGCTCCTCATAATTTTGACACCATTTGAAGCTATTCATATTTTTCGCACCTTTTCAGGCTCTTCATATTTTTCAACAGCGCTTCATGCTCCTCCTATTTTTCAGACCGTTTCATGGTACTCATAATTTTCACACATTTTGAAGCTCTTCATATTGTTCACATATTTTCAGTCTCTTCATGTTTTTGAACACTACTTCATGCTCTTCCTATTTTTCAGACCGTTTCATGCTCCTCATATTTTTGACACCTTTTGAAGCTCTTCATATATTTCACACGTTTGAAGCTCTTCATATTTTTCACACCTTTTCAGGCGCTTCATGTTTTTGAACACCGTTTCATGCTCCTCCTGTTTTTCAGAACGTTTCATGCTCCTCATATTTTCGACACCTTTTGAAGCTCTTCATATATTTCACACCTTTTCAGGCTCTTCATGTTTTTCAACACCGCTTTGTGCTCCTCCTATTTTTCAGACAGTTTCCTACTCCTAATATTTTTGACACCTTTTGAAGCTCTTCATATATTTCACACCTTTTCAGCCTCGTCATGTTTTCAACACCGTTTCATGCTCCTCCTATTTTTCAGACTGTTTCATGCTCCTCATATTTATGACACCTTCTGAAGCTCTTCATATATTTCACACCTTTTCAGGCTCTTCATATTTTTGAACATGGCTTCATGCTCCTCCTATTTTTCAGACCGTTTCATGCTCCTCATATTTATGACACCTTCTGAAGCTCTTCATATATTTCACACCTTTTCAGGCTCTTCATGTTTTTGAACACCGATTCATTCTGCTCCTATTTTTCAGACCGTTTTATATTCCTCATACTTTTGACACCTTTTGAAACTCTTCATATTTTTCACACCTTTTCATGCTCTTCATGTTTTTCAACACCGTTTCATGCTCCTCTGATTTTTCAGACCGTTTCATGATCCACATATTTTTGACACCTTTTGAAGCTCTTCATATTTTTGACACCTTTTGAAGCTCTTCATATTTTTCACACCTTCTCAGGCTCTTCATAGTTTTGAACACCGCTTCATGCTCCTCCTATATTTCAGACCATTTCATGCTCGTCATATTTTTCACACCATTTCAGGCTCTTCATGTTTTTGTACACCGTTTCATGCTCCTCCTATTTTTAGAACGTTTAATTCTCCTGATATATTTGACACCTTTTGAAGCTCTTCATATTTTTCACACCTTTGAAGTTCTTCATATTTTTTCACACGTTTTCAGGCTCTTCATGTTTTTCAACACCTTTTCATGCTCCTCCTATTTTTCAGACCGTTTCATGCTCCTCATATTTTTGACACCTTTTTAAGCACTTCATATTTTTCACACCTTTTCAGGCTCTTCATGTTTTCAACACCCTTTCATCTTCCTCCTATTTTTCAGACCGTTTCATGCTCCTCATATTGTTCACACCTGTTTAAGCTATTCATATTTTTCACACGTATTCAGGATCTTCATGTTTTCAACACCGCTTCATGTTCCTCCTATTTTTCAGACCGTTTCATGCTCCTCATATTTTTGACACCTTTTGAAGCTCTTCATATATTTCACACCTTTTCAAGCTCTTCATGTTTTTGAATACCGCTTCATGCTCCTCATAATTTTAACACCTTTTGAAGCTCTTCATATTTTTCATACCTTTTGAAGCTCTTCATATTTTTCAAACATTTTCAGGCTCTTCATGTTTTTCATCACCGCTTCACGCTCCTCCTATTTTTCAGACCGTTAAATGCTCCTCATATTTTTCACACCTTTTGAAACTCTTCATATTTTGCACACGTTTTCAGGCTCATCATGTTTTCAACACCGTTTCATGCTCCTCCTATGTTTCAGACCGTTTCATGCTCCTCATATTTTGATACCTTCTGAAGCTCTTCGTATTTTTCACACCTTTTCAGGCTCTTCATGTTTTTGAACACCGCTTCATACTCCTTCTATATTTCAAAACGTTTCATGCTCCTCATATATTTGACACCTTTTGAAGCTCTTCAATTTTTTCACACCTTTTCAGGCTCTTCAGGTTTTTGAATACCGCTTCATGCTTCTCCTATTTTTCAGACCATATCATGCTCTTCATATTTTTCACACCTTTTGAAGCTCTCCATATTTTTCACACCTTTTCAGGCTCTTCATGTTTTTCACACATTTTCAGGCTCTTCATGATTTGAACACCGTTTCATGCTCCTCCTTTTTCAGAAGGTTTCATGCTGCTCATATTTCTGACACCTTTTGAAGCTCTCCATATTTTTCACACCTTTTCAGGCTCTTCATATTTTTCACACCTATCCAGGCTCTTCATGTTTTTGAACACCGTTTCATGCTACTCTTTTTTCAGAACCTTTCATGCTCCTCATATTTTTGACACCTTTTGAAGCTCTTCATATTTTTCACACCTTTTCAGGCTATTCTTGTTTTTCAACACCGCTTCATGCTCCTCCTATTTTTCAGACCGTTTCATGCTCCTCATATTTTTGACAAGTTTTGAATCTCTTCATAATATTCACGTCTTTTCAGGCTCTTCATATTTTTCAACACCGCTTCATGCTCCTCTTATTTTTCAGACCGTTTCATGCTCCTCATGTTTTTGACAACTTTAGAAGCTCCTCCTATTTTTCATACATTTTCAGGCTCTTCATATTTTTCAACACCGCTTCATTCTCCTCCTATTTTTCAGACCGTTTCATGCTCCTCCAATTTTTCACACCTTTTGAAGCTCTTCATATGTTTCACATATTTTCTGGCTCTTCATGTTTTTCAACAACGCTTCATGCTCCTCCTATTTTTCAAACCGTTTCATGCTCCTCTTATTTTTGACACCTTTTGAAGCTCTTCATATATGTCACACCTTTTCAGGCTCTTCATGTTTTTGAACACCGTTTCATGCTCCTCCTATTTTTCAGACCGTTTTATGCTCATCTCATTTTTGACACCTTTTGAAGCTCTTCATATTTTCACACCTTTTGAAAATCTTCATATTGTTCACACATTTTCAGGCTCTTCATATTTTTCAACACCGCTTCAGGCTCCTCCTCTTTTTCAGACCGTTTCATGCTCCTCTTATTTTTGACACCTTTTGAAGCTCTTCATATATGTCACACCTTTTCAGGCTCTTCATGTTTTTGAACACCGTTTCATGCTCCTCCTATTTTTCAGACCGTTTTATGCTCATCTCATTTTTGACACCTTTTGAAGCTCTTCATATTTTCACACCTTTTGAAAATCTTCATATTGTTCACACATTTTCAGGCTCTTCATATTTTTCAACACCGCTTCAGGCTCCTCCTCTTTTTCAGACCGTTTCATGCTTATCGCATTTTTACAACTTTTGAAGCTCTTCATATTTTTCACATCTTTTGAAGCTCTTCATATTTTTCACAGTTTTTCAGGCTCTATCTTTTTTTCAATACTGCTTCATGCTCCTCCTATTTTTCACACCGTTTCATGCTCCTCATATTTTTGACTCGTTTGAGGCTCTTCATATTTTTCACACCTTTCCAGGCTCTTCATGTTTTTGAACACCGTTTCATGCTACTCCTTTTTCAGAACGTTTCATGCTCCTCATATTTTTGACACATTTAGAAGCTCCTCCTATTTTTCACACCTTTTCAGGCTCTTCATATTTTTCAACACCGCTTCATGCTCCTTCTATTTTTCAGACCATTTCAGGCTCATCTCATTTTTGACACCTTTTGAAGCTCTTCATATTTTCACACCTTTTGAATCTCTTCATATTTTTCACACCTTTTCAGGCTCTTCATGTTTTTGAACACCGCTTCATGCTCCTCAAATTTTTCAGACCGTTTCATGCTCCTCATATTTTTCAGACCGTTTCATGCTCCTCATATTGCTGACACCTTTTCAGGCTCTTCATATTTTTCAACACTGCTTCATGCTGCTCCTATTTTTCAGACCGTTTCATGCTCCTCATATTTTTGACACCTTTTGAAGCTCCTCATATATTTCACACCTTTTCAGGCTCTTCATGTTTTTCAACACGGCTTCATGCTCCTCCTATTTTTCAGACCGTTCATGCTCCTCATATTATTGACACCTTTTGAAGCTCTTGATATTTTTCACACATTTTCAGGCTCTTCATGTTTTTCAACAACACTTCATGTTCCTCCTAGTTTTCAGACTGTTTCATGCACCTCATATTTTTGACACCTTTTGAAGCTCTTCATATTTTTCACACATTTTCATGCTCTTCATGTTTTTCAATACCGTTTCATGCTCCTGCTATTTTTCAGACCGTTTCATGCTCCTCATATTTTTCACAACTTTTCAGGCTCTTCAGTTTTCATCACCACTTCATGCTCTTCCTAATTTTCAGACCGTTTCATGCTCCTCATATTTTTCACAATTTTTGAAGCTCTTCATATTTTTCAAACTTTTTCATGCTCTTCTTTTTTTCAACACCACTTCATGCTCCTCCGATTCTTCAGACTTTTCAAGTTGCTCATATTTTTGACACCTTTTGAAGCTCTTCATATTTTTCACACCTTTTCATGCATTTCATGTTTTTCAAAACCGTTTCACGCTCCTCCAATTTTTTAGACTGCTTCATCCACCTCATATTTTTGACGACTTTTGAAGCTCTTCAAATATTTCACACCTTTTCTGGCTCTTCATGTTTTTCAACACCGCTTCATGATCCTCCTATTCTTCAGACCGTTTCATGCTCCAAATATTTTTCACACCTTTTATAGCTCTTCATATTTTTCACACCTTTTCAGGCTCTTCATGTTTTTCAACACCACTTCATTCTCTTCCTATTTTTCAGACCGTTTCATGCTCCTCATATTTTTGACACATTTGAAGCTCTTCATATTTCTCACACCTTTTCAGTCTCTTCAAGTTTTTCAACACCATTTCATGCTCCTCCTATTTTTCAGACCATTTCATGCTCATCTCACTTTTTACACCTTTTGAAGCTCTTCATATTTTTCACACTTTTGAAGCTCTTCATATATTTCACAGGTTTTCAGGTTCTACCTGTTTTTCAACACTGCTTCATGCTCCTCCTATTTTTCACACCGTTTCATGCTCCTCATATTTTTGACTCGTTTGAGGCTCTTCATATTTTTCACACCTTTCCAGGCTCTTCATGTTTTTGAACACCGTTTCATGCTACTCTTTTTTCAGAACCTTTCATGCTCCTCATATTTTTGACACCTTTTGAAGCTCTTCATATTTTTCACACCTTTTCAGGCTATTCTTGTTTTTCAACACCGCTTCATGCTCCTCCTATTTTTCAGACCGTTTCATGCTCCTCATATTTTTGACAAGTTTTGAATCTCTTCATAATATTCACGTCTTTTCAGGCTCTTCATATTTTTCAACACCGCTTCATGCTCCTCTTATTTTTCAGACCGTTTCATGCTCCTCATGTTTTTGACAACTTTAGAAGCTCCTCCTATTTTTCATACATTTTCAGGCTCTTCATATTTTTCAACACCGCTTCATTCTCCTCCTATTTTTCAGACCGTTTCATGCTCCTCCAATTTTTCACACCTTTTGAAGCTCTTCATATGTTTCACATATTTTCTGGCTCTTCATGTTTTTCAACAACGCTTCATGCTCCTCCTATTTTTCAAACCGTTTCATGCTCCTCATATTTTTGACACCTTTTGAAGCTCTTCATATATGTCACACCTTTTCAGGCTCTTCATGTTTTTGAACACCGTTTCATGCTCCTCCTATTTTTCAGACCGTTTCATGCTCATCTCATTTTTGACACCTTTTGAAGCTCTTCATATTTTCACACCTTTTGAAAATCTTCATATTTTTCACACATTTTCAGGCTCTTCATATTTTTCAACACCGCTTCAGGCTCCTCCTCTTTTTCAGACCGTTTCATGCTTATCGCATTTTTACAACTTTTGAAGCTCTTCATATTTTTCACATCTTTTGAAGCTCTTCATATTTTTCACAGTTTTTCAGGCTCTATTTTTTTTTCAATACTGCTGCATGCTCCTCCTATTTTTCACACCGTTTCATGCTCCTCATATTTTTGACTCGTTTGAGGCTCTTCATATTTTTCACACCTTTCCAGGCTCTTCATGTTTTTGAACACCGTTTCATGCTCCTCCTTTTTCAGAACGTTTCATGCTCCTCATATTTTTGACACGTTTGGAAGCTCTTCACATTTTTCATTACTTTTCAGGCTCTTCATGTTTTTCAAAATCGCTTCATGCTCCTCCTATTTTTCAGACCTTTTCATGCTCCTCATATTTTTGAAATTGTTTCAGGCTCCTCATATTTTTGACACGTTTGGAAGCTCTTCACATTTTTCATTACTTTTCAGGCTCTTCATGTTTTCAAAATCGCTTCATGCTCCTCCTATTTTTCAGACCGTTTCATGCTCCTCATATTATTGACACCTTTTGAAACTCTTCATATTTTTTAACACCTTTTCAGGCTCTTCATGTGTTTCAACACCGTTTCATGCACCTCCTATTTTTCAAACCGTTTCATGCTCCTCATATTTTTGAAAACTTTTGAAGCTCTTCATATTTTTTAACACCTTTTCAGGCTCTTCATCTTTTTCAACACTGCTTCATGCTCCTCCTATTTTTCAGACCGTTTCATGCTCCTCATATTTTTGACACCTTTTGAAGCTCCTCCTATTTTTCACACCTTTTCAGGCTCTTCAAGTTTTTCAACACCGCTTCATTCTCCTCCTATTTTTCAGACCGTTTCATGCTCCTCATATTTTTGAAATCTTTTGAAGCTCTTCATATTTTTCACACCTTTTCAGGCACTTCATGTTTTTCAACACTGCTCTATGCTCCTCCTAATTTTCAGACCGTTTCATGCTCCTCATATATTTGACAGGATTTGAGGCTCTTCATATTTTTCACACCTTTCCAGGCTCTTCATGTTTTTGAACACCGTTTCATGCTCCTCCTTTTTCAGAACGTTTCATGCTCCTCATATTTTTGACACCTTTTGAAGCTCTTCATATTTTTCACACCTTTTGAAGTTCTTCATATTTTTCACACGTTTTCAGGCTCTTCATGTTTTTCAACACCGCTTCATTCTCCTCCTATTATTCAGACCGTTTCATGCTCCTCCTATTTTTCACACAGTTTCGTGCGGCTCATATTTTTGAAACCTTTTGAAGCTCTTCATATTTTTCACACCTTTTAGGCTCTACATGTTTTTGAACACCGCTTCATGCTCCTTTTATTTTTGAGACCGCTTCATGCTCCTCCTATTTTTGATACCCTTTGAAGCTCTTCATATTTTTCACACATTTTCAGGCTCTTCATGTTTTTCAACATCGCTTCATGCTCCTCCTATTTTTCAAACCGTTTCATGCTCCTCATATTTTTGAAAGTGTTTCAGGCTCCTCATATTTTTGACACGTTTGGAAGCTCTTCACATTTTTCATTACTTTTCAGGCTCTTCATGTTTTTCAAAATCGCTTCATGCTCCTCCTATTTTTCAGACCTTTTCATGCTCCTCATATTTTTGAAATTGTTTCAGGCTCCTCATATTTTTGACACGTTTGGAAGCTCTTCACATTTTTCATTACTTTTCAGGCTCTTCATGTTTTCAAAATCGCTTCATTCTCCTCCTATTTTTCAGACCGTTTCATGCTCCTCATATTATTGACACCTTTTGAAACTCTTCATATTTTTTAACACCTTTTCAGGCTCTTCATGTGTTTCAACACCGTTTCATGCACCTCCTATTTTTCAAACCGTTTCATGCTCCTCATATTTTTGAAAACTTTTGAAGCTCTTCATATTTTTTAACACCTTTTCAGGCTCTTCATCTTTTTCAACACTGCTTCATGCTCCTCCTATTTTTCAGACCGTTTCATGCTCCTCATATTTTTGACACCTTTTGAAGCTCCTCCTATTTTTCACACCTTTTCAGGCTCTTCAAGTTTTTCAACACCGCTTCATTCTCCTCCTATTTTTCAGACCGTTTCATGCTCCTCATATTTTTGAAATCTTTTGAAGCTCTTCATATTTTTCACACCTTTTCAGGCACTTCATGTTTTTCAACACTGCTCTATGCTCCTCCTAATTTTCAGACCGTTTCATGCTCCTCATATATTTGACAGGATTTGAGGCTCTTCATATTTTTCACACCTTTCCAGGCTCTTCATGTTTTTGAACACCGTTTCATGCTCCTCCTTTTTCAGAACGTTTCATGCTCCTCATATTTTTGACACCTTTTGAAGCTCTTCATATTTTTCACACCTTTTGAAGTTCTTCATATTTTTCACACGTTTTCAGGCTCTTCATGTTTTTCAACACCGCTTCATTCTCCTCCTATTATTCAGACCGTTTCATGCTCCTCCTATTTTTCACACAGTTTCGTGCGGCTCATATTTTTGAAACCTTTTGAAGCTCTTCATATTTTTCACACCTTTTAGGCTCTACATGTTTTTGAACACCGCTTCATGCTCCTTTTATTTTTGAGACCGCTTCATGCTCCTCCTATTTTTGATACCCTTTGAAGCTCTTCATATTTTTCACACCTTTTCAGGCTCTTCATGTTTTTCAACATCGCTTCATGCTCCTCCTATTTTTCAGACCGTTTCTTGCTCCTCCTATTTTTGAGACTGTTTCCGGCTCCTCATAGTTTTGACAAGTTTTGAAGCTCTTCATATTTTTCACACCTTTTCAGGCTCTTCATGTTTTTCAACACCGTTTCATCCTCCTCCTAGTTTCAGACAGTTTCGTGCTCCTCCTATTTTTCAGACCGATTCATGCTCCTCATACTTTTGAAACCTTTTGAAGCTCTTCATATTTTCACACCTTTTCAGGCTCTTCATGATTTCAACAGCACTTCATGCTCCTCCTATTTCCAGACCGTTTCATGCTCCTCCTGTTTTTCAGACCGTTTCATGCTACTACTATTTTTCAGACCGTTTCATGCTCCTCATATTTTTGACACCTTTTGAAGCTCTTCAAATTTTTCACACCTTTTCAGGCTCTTCATGCTTTTGAACACCGCTTCATCCTCCTCCTATTTTCAGACCGTTTCATGCTCCTCATATTTTTGACACCTTTTAAAGCTCTTCATATTTTTCAAACCTTTTCAGTCTCTTCTTGTTTTTCAACACCGCTTCATGTTCCTCTTATTTTTCAGACCGTTTCATGCTCCTCATATTTTTGACAACTTTGGAAGCTCTTCATATTTTTCACACGTTTTTAAGCTCTTCATGATTTTGAACACCGCTTCATGCCCCTCATATTTTTCAGACCTTTTCATTCTCCTCATATTTTTGACATCTTTTGAAGCTCTTCATATTTTTCACACCTTTTCAGGCTCTTCATGTTTTTGAACACCGTTTCATGCTCCTCCTATTATTCAGACCGTTTCATGCTCATCTCATTTTTCACACCTTTTGAAGCACTTCATATTTTTCACACCTTTTCAGGCTCTTCATGTTTTTCAACACAACTTCATGCTCCTCTTATTTTTCAGACCGTTTAATGCTCATCTCATTTTTGACACCTTTTGAAGCTCTTCATATTTTTCACACCTTTTGAAACTCTTTATTTTTTTCACACCTATTCAATCTCTTCATGTTTTTCGACACAACATCATGCTCCTCCTATTTTTCAGACCGTATCATGCTCCTCATATTTTTAACACCTTTTGAAGCTCTTCATATTTTTCACACCATTTCAGGCTCTTCAGGTTTTTCAACACCACTTCATGCTCCCCCTATTTTTCAGACCGTTTCATGCTCATCTCATTTTTGGCACCTTTTGAAGCTCTTCATATTTTTAACACCTTTTGAAGCTCTTCATATTTTTCACACGTTTTCAGGCTTTTCATGTTTTTCAACACCACATCATGCTTCTAATATTTTTCAGAACTTGTCATGCTACTCTCATTTTTCACACCTTTTGAAGCTCTTCATATTTTTCACACATTTTCAGGCTCTTCATGTTATTCAGCACCGCTTCATACTCTTCCAATTTTTCAGACCTTTTCATGCTCCTCATATTTTCACACCTTTTAAACCTCTTCATATATTTCACACTTTTTCAGGCTCTTAATGTGTTTCAACAACACTTCATGCTCCTCCTATTTTTCAGACCGTTTCTTGCTCCTCATATTTTTGAAACCTTTTGAAGCTCCTCCTATTTTTCACACCTTTTCAGGCTCTTCAAGTTTTTCAACACCGCTTCATTCTCCTCCTATTTTTCAGACCGTTTCATGCTCCTCATATTTTTGAAAACTTTTGAAGCTCTTCATATTTTTCACACCTTTTCAGGCACTTCATGTTTTTCAACACTGCTCTATGCTCCTCCTAATTTTCAGACCGTTTCATGCTCCTCATATATTTGACAGGATTTGAGGCTCTTCATATTTTTCACACCTTTCCAGGCTCTTCATGTTTTTGAACACCGTTTCATGCTCCTCCTTTTTCAGAACGTTTCATGCTCCTCATATTTTTGACACGTTTGGAAGCTCTTCACATTTTTCATTACTTTTCAGGCTCTTCATGTTTTTCAAAATCGCTTCATGCTCCTCCTATTTTTCAAACCGTTTCATGCTCCTCATATTTTTGAAAGTGTTTCAGGCTCCTCATATTTTTGACACGTTTGGAAGCTCTTCACATTTTTCATTACTTTTCAGGCTCTTCATGTTTTTCAAAATCGCTTCATGCTCCTCCTATTTTTCAGACCTTTTCATGCTCCTCATATTTTTGAAATTGTTTCAGGCTCCTCATATTTTTGACACGTTTGGAAGCTCTTCACATTTTTCATTACTTTTCAGGCTCTTCATGTTTTTCAAAATCGCTTCATGCTCCTCCTATTTTTCAGACCGTTTCATGCTCCTCATATTATTGACACCTTTTGAAACTCTTCATATTTTTTAACACCTTTTCAGGCTCTTCATGTGTTTCAACACCGTTTCATGCACCTCCTATTTTTCAAACCGTTTCATGCTCCTCATATTTTAAAAACTTTTGAAGCTCTTCATATTTTTTAACACCTTTTCAGGCTCTTCATCTTTTTCAACACTGCTTCATGCTCCTCCTATTTTTCAGACCGTTTCATGCTCCTCATATTTTTGACACCTTTTGAAGCTCCTCCTATTTTTCACACCTTTTCAGGCTCTTCAAGTTTTTCAACACCGCTTCATTCTCCTCCTATTTTTCAGACCGTTTCATGCTCCTCATATTTTTGAAATCTTTTGAAGCTCTTCATATTTTTCACACCTTTTCAGGCACTTCATGTTTTTCAACACTGCTCTATGCTCCTCCTAATTTTCAGACCGTTTCATGCTCCTCATATATTTGACAGGATTTGAGGCTCTTCATATTTTTCACACCTTTCCAGGCTCTTCATGTTTTTGAACACCGTTTCATGCTCCTCCTTTTTCAGAACGTTTCATGCTCCTCATATTTTTGACACCTTTTGAAGCTCTTCATATTTTTCACACCTTTTGAAGTTCTTCATATTTTTCACACGTTTTCAGGCTCTTCATGTTTTTCAACACCGCTTCATTCTCCTCCTATTATTCAGACCGTTTCATGCTCCTCCTATTTTTCACACAGTTTCGTGCGGCTCATATTTTTGAAACCTTTTGAAGCTCTTCATATTTTTCACACCTTTTAGGCTCTACATGTTTTTGAACACCGCTTCATGCTCCTTTTATTTTTGAGACCGCTTCATGCTCCTCCTATTTTTGATACCCTTTGAAGCTCTTCATATTTTTCACACCTTTTCAGGCTCTTCATGTTTTTCAACATCGCTTCATGCTCCTCCTATTTTTCAGACCGTTTCTTGCTCCTCCTATTTTTGAGACTGTTTCCGGCTCCTCATAGTTTTGACAAGTTTTGAAGCTCTTCATATTTTTCACACCTTTTCAGGCTCTTCATGTTTTTCAACACCGTTTCATCCTCCTCCTAGTTTCAGACAGTTTCGTGCTCCTCCTATTTTTCAGACCGATTCATGCTCCTCATACTTTTGAAACCTTTTGAAGCTCTTCATATTTTCACACCTTTTCAGGCTCTTCATGATTTCAACAGCACTTCATGCTCCTCCTATTTCCAGACCGTTTCATGCTCCTCCTGTTTTTCAGACCGTTTCATGCTACTCCTATTTTTCAGACCGTTTCATGCTCCTCATATTTTTGACACCTTTTGAAGCTCTTCAAATTTTTCACACCTTTTCAGGCTCTTCATGCTTTTGAACACTGCTTCATCCTCCTCCTATTTTCAGACCGTTTCATGCTCCTCATATTTTTGACACCTTTTAAAGCTCTTCATATTTTTCAAACCTTTTCAGTCTCTTCTTGTTTTTCAACACCGCTTCATGTTCCTCTTATTTTTCAGACCGTTTCATGCTCCTCATATTTTTGACAACTTTGGAAGCTCTTCATATTTTTCACACGTTTTTAAGCTCTTCATGATTTTGAACACCGCTTCATGCCCCTCATATTTTTCAGACCTTTTCATTCTCCTCATATTTTTGACATCTTTTGAAGCTCTTCATATTTTTCACACCTTTTCAGGCTCTTCATGTTTTTGAACACCGTTTCATGCTCCTCCTATTATTCAGACCGTTTCATGCTCATCTCATTTTTCACACCTTTTGAAGCACTTCATATTTTTCACACCTTTTCAGGCTCTTCATGTTTTTCAACACAACTTCATGCTCCTCTTATTTTTCAGACCGTTTAATGCTCATCTCATTTTTGACACCTTTTGAAGCTCTTCATATTTTTCACACCTTTTGAAACTCTTTATTTTTTTCACACCTATTCAATCTCTTCATGTTTTTCGACACAACATCATGCTCCTCCTATTTTTCAGACCGTATCATGCTCCTCATATTTTTAACACCTTTTGAAGCTCTTCATATTTTTCACACCATTTCAGGCTCTTCAGGTTTTTCAACACCACTTCATGCTCCCCCTATTTTTCAGACCGTTTCATGCTCATCTCATTTTTGGCACCTTTTGAAGCTCTTCATATTTTTCACACCTTTTGAAGCTCTTCATATTTTTCACACGTTTTCAGGCTTTTCATGTTTTTCAACACCACATCATGCTTCTAATATTTTTCAGAACTTGTCATGCTACTCTCATTTTTCACACCTTTTGAAGCTCTTCATATTTTTCACACATTTTCAGGCTCTTCATGTTATTCAGCACCGCTTCATACTCTTCCAATTTTTCAGACCTTTTCATGCTCCTCATATTTTCACACCTTTTAAACCTCTTCATATATTTCACACTTTTTCAGGCTCTTAATGTGTTTCAACAACACTTCATGCTCCTCCTATTTTTCAGACCGTTTCTTGCTCCTCATATTTTTGAAACCTTTTGAAGCTCCTCCTATTTTTCACACCTTTTCAGGCTCTTCAAGTTTTTCAACACCGCTTCATTCTCCTCCTATTTTTCAGACCGTTTCATGCTCCTCATATTTTTGAAAACTTTTGAAGCTCTTCATATTTTTCACACCTTTTCAGGCACTTCATGTTTTTCAACACTGCTCTATGCTCCTCCTAATTTTCAGACCGTTTCATGCTCCTCATATATTTGACAGGATTTGAGGCTCTTCATATTTTTCACACCTTTCCAGGCTCTTCATGTTTTTGAACACCGTTTCATGCTCCTCCTTTTTCAGAACGTTTCATGCTCCTCATATTTTTGACACCTTTTGAAGCTCTTCATATTTTTCACACCTTTTGAAGTTCTTCATATTTTTCACACGTTTTCAGGCTCTTCATGTTTTTCAACACCGCTTCATTCTCCTCCTATTATTCAGACCGTTTCATGCTCCTCCTATTTTTCACACAGTTTCGTGCGGCTCATATTTTTGAAACCTTTTGAAGCTCTTCATATTTTTCACACCTTTTAGGCTCTACATGTTTTTGAACACCGCTTCATGCTCCTTTTATTTTTGAGACCGCTTCATGCTCCTCATATTTTTGATACCCTTTGAAGCTCTTCATATTTTTCACACCTTTTCAGGCTCTTCATGTTTTTCAACATCGCTTCATGCTCCTCCTATTTTTCAGACCGTTTCTTGCTCCTCCTATTTTTGAGACTGTTTCCGGCTCCTCATAGTTTTGACACGTTTTGAAGCTCTTCATATTTTTCACACCTTTTCAGGCTCTTCATGTTTTTCAACACCGTTTCATCCTCCTCCTAGTTTCAGACAGTTTCGTGCTCCTCCTATTTTTCAGACCGATTCATGCTCCTCATACTTTTGAAACCTTTTGAAGCTCTTCATATTTTCACACCTTTTCAGGCTCTTCATGATTTCAACAGCACTTCATGCTCCTCCTATTTCCAGACCGTTTCATGCTCCTCCTGTTTTTCAGACCGTTTCATGCTACTCCTATTTTTCAGACCGTTTCATGCTCCTCATATTTTTGACACCTTTTGAAGCTCTTCAAATTTTTCACACCTTTTCAGGCTCTTCATGTTTTTGAACACCGCTTCATCCTCCTCCTATTTTCAGACCGTTTCATGCTCCTCATATTTTTGACACCTTTTAAAGCTCTTCATATTTTTCAAACCTTTTCAGTCTCTTCTTGTTTTTCAACACCGCTTCATGTTCCTCTTATTTTTCAGACCGTTTCATGCTCCTCATATTTTTGACAACTTTGGAAACTCTTCATATTTTTCACACGTTTTTAAGCTCTTCATGTTTTTGAACACCGCTTCATGCCCCTCATATTTTTCAGACCTTTTCATTCTCCTCATATTTTTGACATCTTTTGAAGCTCTTCATATTTTTCACACCTTTTCAGGCTCTTCATGTTTTTGAACACCGTTTCATGCTCCTCCTATTATTCAGACCGTTTCATGCTCATCTCATTTTTCACACCTTTTGAAGCACTTCATATTTTTCACACCTTTTCAGGCTCTTCATGTTTTTCAACACAACTTCATGCTCCTCTTATTTTTCAGACCGTTTAATGCTCATCTCATTTTTGACACCTTTTGAAGCTCTTCATATTTTTCACACCTTTTGAAGCTCTTTATTTTTTTCACACCTATTCAATCTCTTCATGTTTTTCGACATAACATCATGCTCCTCCTATTTTTCAGACCGTATCATGCTCCTCATATTTTTAACACCTTTTGAAGCTCTTCATATTTTTCATACCATTTCAGGCTCTTCAGGTTTTTCAACACCACTTCATGCTCCCCCTATTTTTCAGACCGTTTCATGCTCATCTCATTTTTGACACCTTTTGAAGCTCTTCATATTGTTCACACCTTTTCAGGATCTTCATGTTTTTGAACACTGTTTCATGCTCCTCCTATTTTTCAGAACGTTTCATACTCCTCATATTTTTAACACCTTTTGAAGCTCTTCATATTTTTCACACCTTTTCAGGCTCTTCGTGTTTTTCAACACCACTTCTTGCTGCTCCTAATTTTCAGACCTTTTCATACTCCTTTCATTTTTCACACATTTTGAAGGTCTTCATATTTTTCACAAGTTTTCAGGCTCTTCATGTTTTTCAACACCGATTCATGATCCTCCTATTTTTCAGACCCTTTCATGCTCCTTTCATTTTTCACACCTTTTGAAGCTCTTCATATTTTTCACATCTTTTCAGGCTCTTCATGTTTTTGAACTCCGCTTCAAGTTCCTCCTATTTTTCAGACCGTTTCATTCTCCTCATATTTTTGATACCTTTTGAGGCTCTTCATATTTTTCACACCTTTTCAGGCTTTTCATGTTTTTGAACACCGTTTCATGCTCCTCCTATTTTTAAGAACGTTTCATGCTCCTCATATTTATCACACCTTTGGAAGCTCTTCATATTTTTCACACCTTTTCATGCTCTTCATGTTTTTGAACACCGCTTCATTCTCCTCCTATTTTTCAGACCGTTTCATGCTCCTCATATTTTTGACACCTTTTGAAGCCCTTCATATTTATCACACTTTTTCAGGCTCTTCAGGTTTTTCAACACTGCTTCATGCTGCTCCTATTTTTCAGAACGTTTCATGCTCCTCATATTTTTGACACATTTTGAAGCTCTTCATATATTTCACACCTTTTCAGGCTCTTCATGTTTTTCAACACCACTTCATCCTCCTCCTATTCTTGAGACCATTTCATGCTCATCTCATTTTTGACACGTTTTGAAGCTCTTCATATTTTTCACACTTTTGATGCTCTTCACATTTTTCAAACCTTTTCAGGCTCTTCAGGTTTTTAAACACTGCTTCATGCTCCTCCTATTTTTCAGACCGTTTCAGGCTCCTCATATTTTTGACACCTTTTGAAGCTCTTCATATTTTTCACACCCTTTCTGGCTCTTCATGGTTTTGAACACCTCTTCATGCTTCTCCTATATTTCAGACCGTTTCATGCTCATCTCATTTTTGACACCTTTTGAAGCTCTTCATATTTTTCACACGTTTTCAGGCTCTTCATGTTTTTCAACACCACTTCATGCTACTCCTATTTTTCAGACCGTTTCTTGCTCCTCATATTTTTGACACGTTTGAGGCTCTTCATATTTTTGACACATTTTCAGACTCTTCATGTATTTCAACAGCGTTTCATGCTCCTCCTATTTTTCAGGCCGTTTCATGCTCCTCATATTTTTGACACCTTTTGCAGCTCTTCATATTTTTCACACCATTTCAGGCTCTTCAGGTTTTTCACCACCACTTCATGCTCCTCCTATTGTTTAGACCGTTTCATTCTGATGTCATTTTTGACACCTTTTGAAGCCCTTCATATTTCTCACACCATTTCAGGCTCCTCAGGTTTTTCACCACCACGTCATGCTCCTCCTATTGTTTAGACCATTTCATTTTCATGTCATTTTTGACTCCTTTTGAAGCTCTTCATATTTTTCACACCTTTTGACTCTTCATATTTTTCACACGTTTTCAGGCTTTTCATGTTTTTCAACACCATTTCATGCTTCTAATATATTTCAGACCTTGTCATGCTCCTCTCAATTTTGACACCTTTTAAAGCTCTTCATACTTTTCACACGTTTTCAGGCTCTTCATGTTTTTCAACACCGCTTCATGCTCCTTCTATTTTTCAGACAGTTTCATGCTCCTCATATTTTTCACACCTTTTGAAGCTCTTCATATTTTGCACACATTTTAGGCTCTTCATGTTTTTGAACAGCATTTCATGCTCTTCCTATTTTTCGGACAGTTTCATGTTCCTCATATTTTTGACACCTTTTGAAGCTCTTCATATTTTTCACACCTTTTCAGGCTCTTCATGTTTTTCAACACCACTTCATGCTCTTCCTATTTTTCAGACTGCTTCATGCTCCTCATATTTTTTACACATTTTGAAACTCTTCATATTTTACACCTTTTGAAGCTCTTCATATATTTCACACCTTTGAAGGTCTTCATGTTTTTCACAACTTTTCAGGCTCTTCATGTTTTTCAACACCACTTCATGCTCCTCCTATTTTTCACACCGTTTCATGCTCCTCATATTTTTGACACCTTTAGAAGCTCTTCATATTTTTCACACCTTTTGAAGCTCTTCATATATTTCACAACTTGAAGGTCTTCATGTTTTTCACACCTTTTAAAGCTCTTCATGTTTTTGAACACCGTTTCATGCTCCTCCTATTTTTCAGACCGTTTTATGCTCATCTAATTTTTCACAACTTTTGAAGCTCTTCATATTTTTCACACCTTTGAAGGTCTTCATATTTCTCACACCTTTTCAGGCTCTTCATGATTTCCAACACCGCTTCATGATCCTCCTATTTTTTCAGACCGTTTCATGCTCATCTCATTTTTGACACCTTTTGAAGCTCTTCATATTTTTCACACCTTTTGAAGCTCTTCATATTTTTTACGTTTTTGAAGCTATTCTTTTTTTTCACACTTTTTCCAGCTCTTCATGTTTTTCAGCACCGCTTCATGCTCCTGCTATTTTTCAGAACGTTTCATACTCCTAATATTTTTGACACTTTTTGAGGCTGTTCATATTTTACACACCTTTTCAGGCCCTTCATATTTTTGAACACCGTTTCATGCTCCTCCTATTTTTCAGACCGTTTACTGCTCCTCATTTTTTTGACACCTTTTGAAGCTCTTCATATTTTTCACACCTCTTCAGGCTCTTCATGTTTTTGAACACCGCTTCATGCTTCTCCTATTTTTCAGACCGTTTCATGCTCATCTCTTTTTTGACCTCCTCTGAAGCTCTTCATATTTTTGACACCTTTTGAAGCTCTTCATATTTTTCACACCTTTTCAGGGTCTTCATGTTTTTCAACACTGCTTCATGCTCCTCCTGTTTTTCAGACCGTTTCATCCTCCTCATAATTTTGAAACATTTTAAAGGTCTTCATGTATTTCACACTTTTTCAGGCTCTTCACCTTTTTGAACACCGCTTCATGCTCCTCCTATTTTTCAGACCGTTTCATGCTCCTCATATTTTTCACACCTTTTGAAGCTCTTCATATTTTTCACAACTTTTCAGGCTCTTCATGTTTTTGAACACCGCTTCATGCTCCTAATGTTTTTCAGACCGTTTCATGCTCCTCATGTATTTCACACCTTTTGAAGCTCTTCATATTTTTAACACTTTTTCAGGCTCTTCATGTTTTTCGACATCACTTCATGCTATTCTTATTTTTCAGACCGTTTCATGCTCCTCTTATTTTTCACACTTTTTGAAGTTCTTCATATTTTTCATACCTTTTAGGTTCTTCATGTTTTTGAACACCGTTTCATGCTCTTCCTATTTTTCAGACCGTTTCATGTTCCTCATATTTTTGACACCTTTTGAAATTCTTCATATTGTTCACACCTTTTCAGGATCTTCATGTTTTTCAACACCACTTCATGCTCCTTTATTTTTCAGACCGTTTCATGCTCTTCATATTTTTGACACCTTTTGAAGCTCTTCATATTTTGCACACCTTTTCAGGTTCTTCATTTTTTCAACACCGCTTCATGCTCCTCCTATGTTTCCGACCGTTTCATGCTACTCATGTATTTCACACTTTTTGAAGCTCTTCATATTTTTCACACCTTTTCAGGCTTTTCATGTTATTCAACAGCGTTTCATGCTCCTCCTATTTTCAGACCGTTTCAGGCTCCTCATATTTTTGACAACTTTTGAAGCTCTTCATTATTTTCACACCTTTTAGGCTCTTCATGTTTTGCACACGTTTTCAGGCTCTTCATGTTTTTGAACACCGTTTCATGCTCCTCATATTTTTGACACGTTTTGAAGCTCTTCATATTTTTCACACCTTTTCAGGCTCTTCATGTTTTTCAACACCGCATCATGCTCCTCCTAGTTTTCAGTCCGTTTCATGCTCCTCATATTTTTGACACCTTTTAATATTCTTCATATTTTTCACTCCTTTTCAGGTTCTTCATGTTTTTCAACACCGCTTCATGCTCCTCCTATTTTTCAGACCGTTTTATGCTCCTCATATTTTTGACACCTTTGGATGCTCTTCATATTTTTCACATGTTTTCAGGCTCTTCATGTCTTTCGACACCGCTTCATGCTCCTCCTATTTTTCAGACCGTTTCATGCTACTCATGTATTTCACACTTTTTGAAGCTCTTCATATTTTTCATACCTTTTAGGTTCTTCATGTTTTTGAACACCGTTTCAAGCTCTTCCTATTTTTCAGACTGTTTCATGCTCCTCATATTTTTGACACCTTTTAATATTCTTCATATTGTTCACACCTTTTCAGGCTCTTCAGGTTTTTCAACACCACTTCATGCTCCTCCTATTTTTCAGACCGTTTCATGCTCCTCATATTTTTGACACCTTTTGAAGCTCTTCATATTTTGCACACCTTTTCAGGCTCTTCATTTTTTTCAACACCGCTTCATGCTCCTCCTATTTTTCAGACCGTTTCATGCTACTCATGTATTTCACACTTTTTGAAGCTCTTCATACTGTTCACACCTTTTCAGGCTTTTCAAGCTTTTCCACACCACTTCATGCTCCTCATATATTTCAGATCGTTTCATGCTCCTCATATTTTTGACACCTTTTAATATTCTTCATATTTTTCACACCTTTTCAGGTTCTTCATGTTTTTCAACACCGCTTCATGCTCCTCCTATTTTTCAGACCGTTTAATGCTCCTCATGTATTTCACATCTTTTCAAGCTCATCTTATTATTCACACCTTTTCAGTCTCTTCATGTTTTTGAACACTGTTTCATGCTACTCCTATTTTTCAGAACGTTTCATGCTCCTCATATTTTTCACACCTTTTGAAGCTCTTCATATTTTTCCCACCTTTTGAAGCTCTTCATATTTTTCACACCTTTTCAGGCTCTTCCTGTTTTTGAACACCGGTTCTTGCTCCTCCTATTTTTCCGACCGTTTCATGCTCCTCATATTTTTGACACCTTTTGAAGGTCTTCATTTTTTTCACACCTTTTCAGGCTTTTCATGTTTTTCAACACCACTTCTTTCTCCTCCTGTTTTTCCGACCGTTTCATGCTCATCTTATTTATGACAGCTTTTGAAGCTCTTCATATTTTTCACACGTTTTGAAGCTCTTCATATTTTTCATACATTATCAGGCTCTTCATGTTTTTCAACACCGATTCATGCTCCTCCTACTTTTCAGACCGTTTCATGCTCCTCATATTTTTGACAACTTTTGAAGCTCTTCATATTTTTCACACCTTTTCAGTCCTTTCAACACCGTTTCATGCTTCTCCTATTTTTCAAACCGTTTCAGGCTCCTCATAATTTTGACACCTTTTGAAGCTCTTCATGTTTTACACACATTTTCAGGCTCCCCATGTTTTTAACACAGGTTAATGCTAATCCTATTTTTTAGACCGTTTCATGCTCCTCATATTTTTGACACCTTTAAAGCTCATCTTATTTTTCACATGGTTTCAGGCTCTTCATGTTTTTCAACACAGTATCATGCTCCTCCTTTTTTTTTTCAGACCGTTTCATGCTCCTTATATTTTTGACACCTTTTGAAGCTCTTCATATTTTGCACAGCTTTTCAGGTTCTTCATTTTTTCAACACCGCTTCATGCTCCTCCTATGTTTCAGACCGTTTCATGCTACTCATGTATTTCACATTTTTTGAAGCTCTTCATATTTTTCATACCTTTTAGGCTCTTCATATTTTTGAACACCGTTTCATGCTCCTCATATTTTTGACACCTTTTGAAGCTCTTCATATTGTTCACACCTTTTCAGGCTCTTCATGTTTTTCAACACCACTTCATGCTCCTCCTATATTTCAGACCGTTTCATGCTCCTCATATTTTTGACACCTTTTGAAGCTCTTTATATTTTGCACACCTTTTCAGGTTCTTCATTTTTTCAACACCGCTTCATGCTCCTCCTATGTTTCAGACCGTTTCATGCTACTCATATATTTCACACTTTTTGAAGCTCTTCATATTTTTCATACCTTTTAGGCTCTTCATGTTTTTGAACACCGTTTCATGCTCTTCCTATTTTTCGGACCGTTTCATGCTCCTCATATTTTTGACACCTTTTGAAGCTCTTCATATTGTTCACACCTTTTCAGCCTCTTCATGTTTTTCAACACCACTTCATGCTCCTCATATATTTCAGACCGTTTCATGCTCCTCATATTTTTGACACCTTTTGATGCTCTACATATTTTTCACACCTTTTCAGGCTCTTCATGTTTTTCAACACCGCTGCATGCTCCTCCTATTTTTCAGACAGTTTCATGCTCCTCATATATTTGACACGTTTTGAAGCTCTTCATATTTTTCACACCTTTTCAGGCTCTTCATGTTTTTCAACACCGCTACATGCTCCTCCTATTTTTCAGACAGTTTCATGCTCCTCATATATTTGACACGTTTTGAAGCTCTTCATATTTTTCACACCTTTTCAGGCTCTTCATTTTTTTTCAACACCACTTCATGCTCCTGCTATTTTTCAGACTGTTTCATGCTCATCTCATTTTTGAAACGTTTTGAAGCTCTTCATATTTTTCACACCTTTTGAGCTCTTCATATATTTCACACGTTTTCAGGCTCTTCATGTTTTTCAACAGCGCTTCACACTCCTCCTATTTTTCAGACCGATTCATGCTCCTCATATTTTTGACACGTTTTGAAGCTCTGCATATTTTTCACACCTTTTCAGGCTCTTCATGTTTTTCAACACCGTTTCATGCTCCTCCTATTTTTCAGACCGTTTAATGCTCCTCATGTGTTTCACAGCTTTTCAAGCTCTGTATAATTTTCACACCTTTTCAGGCTCTTCATTTTTTTCAACACCACTTCATTCTCCTCCTATTTTTCAGACTGTTTTACGCTCATCTCATTTTTGACACCTTTTGAAGCTCTTCATATTTTTCACACCTTTTGAGGCTCTTCATATTTTTCACACGTTTTAGGGTCTTCTTGTTGTTCAACACCACTTCACGCTCCTCCTATTTTTCTGACCGATTCATGCTCCTCATATTTTTGACAGGTTTTGAAGCTCTGCATATTTTTCACACCTTTTGAAGCTCTTCATATTTTCACACCTTTTCAGTCTCTTCATGTTTTGGAATATCACTTCATGCACCTCCTATATTTCAGAACGTTTCATGCTCCTCATATTTTTGACACCTTTTGAAGCTCTTCATAATTTTAACACCTTTTCAGGCTCTTCTCGTTTTTCAACACTGCTTCTTGCTCCTTCTATTTTTCAGACCGTTTCATGCTCCTCATATTTTTGACACCTTTTGAAGCTCTTCATATTTTTCACAACTTTTCAGGCTCTTCATGTTTTTCCACATCACTTCATGCTATTCCTATTTTTCAGACCGTTTCATGCTCCTCATATTTTTGACACCTTTTGAAGCTCTTCATATTTTTCACACCTTTTCAGGCTCTTCATGTTTTTCAACACCGCTTCATGCTCCTCCTATTTTTCAGACAGTTTCATGCTCCTCATATTTTTGACACCTTTTGAAGCTCTTCATATTTTTCACACCTTTTCAGGCTCTTCATGTTTTTCAACACCACTTAATGCACCTCCTATATTTCAGACCGTTTCATGCTCATCTCATTTCTGACATCTTTTGAAGCTCTTCATACGTTTCACACCTTTTGAAGCTCTTCATATTTTTCACACCTTTTCAGGCTCTTCATGTTTTTCAACACCGCTTCATGCTCCTCCTATTTTTCAGACCGTTTCATCCTCCTCATATTTTTGACACCTTTTAAAGCTCATCATGTATTTCACACCTTTTCAGGTTCTTCATTTTTTTCAACATTGCTTCATCCTACTCCTATTTTTCAGACCGTTTCATGGTCTTCTCCTTTTTGAACACCTTTTGAAGCTCTTCATATTTTTCACACCTTTTGAAGCTCTTCATATTTTTCACACCTTTTCAGGCTCTTCATGTTTTGCAACACCGCTTCATGCTCCGCCTATTTTTCAGACCGTTTCATGCTACTCATGTATTTCACACTTTTTGAAGCTCTTCATATTTTTCATACCTTTTAGGCTCTTCATGTTTTTGAACACCGTTTCATGCTCTTCCTATTTTTCAGACCGTTTCATGTTCCTCCTATTTTTCAGACAGTTCCATGCTCATCTCATTTTTGACACCTTTTGAAGGTCTTCATATTTTTCACACCTTTTGATGCTGCCAGTTTTATTTAAGACTTTACATATCTGAATAATCCGTTAAAAAGCAAATGTTCATTTTTAGAGTTGCACAAAAGGAAAATAATTTGGAAAGTGATGGCTGGCTTATGATGTGGGGCCAATTTCCATAAGTTAAATAAAAAATCTAAGTTTTAGAACCTGGGGCTCTAAAAATAGCACTTGTAATTAGTACTGTTCTTCACATTCATAGTTTAAGGAAGTCACTACATTTTATTTCTTGATGTTATAGATTTAACAACATATTGGTAGCAACATGTAACTTCTCACATGGATTAGACATCAAGAGACCAGTTTATGTATATAAACTTAAACACTGAAAATGAATATATTCAGCTATTATGGAACTTATAGCAAATACAAACTTGTTAACAACTTTCCAAAAGGCACAAAAGACAGTGTTAATAAAGAGTGGTCTTTTGCATCATTTTCAAAAAGTCTTCCTTGTTTATTTCTCCATCCCCATCATGATCAGCCTCATCAAGCATTTCCTGAAGTTCATCATCTGTTAAATTTTCCCCTAGCTCCTTAGCAACCCTCTTGATATTGTTCAATGATATTCTTCCTGTATCATCATCATCAAATAGTTTGAAAGCCTTCAATATTTCTTCTTTTTCATCCTTTTCACTCATTTTTACACTCATTATGGCAAAAAATTCTTCAAAATTAATGGTGCAAATTCCTTCTTTGTCAGTTTCAGCTATCATCTTTTTAATTTCTTCTTTCTTTGGCTCAAATCCTAAGGCCCACATTGCTATCATGTCTCCAACCGGCGCCCCCGGCCGGGACCTCCCAGCTTTACCCACGAGCCTGAAGCTCTTCATATTTTTGACACGTTTTCAGGCTTTTCATGTTTTTCAACACCGTTTCATGAGCCTCCTATTTTTCAGACGGTTTCCTGCTCCTCATATTTTTGACACCTTTTGAAGCTCTTCATATTTTTCACACCTTTTCATCGTCTTCATGTTTTTCAACAACACTTCATGCTCCTCCTATTTTTCAGAACATTTCATGCTCATCTCGTATTTGACACATTTTGAAGCTCTTCATATTTTTCACACCTTTTCAGGCTCTTCATGTTTTCCAACACCGTTTCATGCTCCTCCTATTTTTCAGACCGTTTCATGCTCCTCATATTTTTGACACCTTTTGAAGCTCTTCATATTTTTCACACCTTTTCATGGTCTTCATGTTTTTCAACAACACTTCATGCTCCTCCTATTTTTCAGACCATTTCATGCTCATCTCGTATTTGACACCTTTTGAAGCTCTTCATATTTTTCACACCTTTTGAAGATCTTCATCTTTTTGACACTTTTTCAGGCTTTTCATGTTTTCCAACACCGTTTCATGCTCCTCCTATTTTTCAGACCGTTTCATGCTCCTCATATTTTTGACACCTTTTGAAGCTCCTCATATTTTTCACTCCCCTTCAGGCTCTTCATGTTTTTCAACACCACTTCATGCTTCTCCTATTTTTCAGACCGTTTCATGCTCCTCATGTATTTCACACCTTTTGAAGCTCTTCATAATTTTCACACCTTTTCAGGCTCTTCATGTTTTTGAACACCATTTCATGCCGCTTCTATTTTTCAGACCGTTTCATGCTCCTCAGATTTTTCACACCTTTTGAAGCTCTTCATATTTTTCATACCTTTTCAGGCTCTTCACGTTTTTGAACACCGCTTCATGACCCTCCTATTTTTCAGACCATTTCATGCTCTTCATATTTTTGACACCTCTTGAAGCTCTTCATATATTTCACACCTTTTCAGCCTCTTCATTTTTTCAAAACCGCTTCATGTTCCTCCTATTTTTCACACCGTTTCATGCTCATCTCATTTTTGACACCTTTTGAAGCTCTTCATATATTTCACACCTTTTCAAGTTCTTCGTATTTTTCAGACCTTTTCAGGCTCTTCATGTTTTTGAACACCATTTCATGCCGCTTCTATTTTTCAGACCGTTTCATGCTCCTCAGATTTTTCACACCTTTTGAAGCTCTTCATATTTTTCACACATTTTCAGGCTCTTCATGTTTTTCAGCACCATTTTATGATCCTCCTATTTTTAAGAACTTCTCATGCTCATCTCATTTTTGACAGCTTGTGAAGCTTTTCATATTTTTCACAAATTTTCAAGCTCCTCATGTTTTTGAACCCCGCTTCATGATCCTCTTATTTTTCAGAGAGTTTCTTGCTCCTCATGTATTTCACACCTTTTGAAGCTCTTCGTATTTTTCACACCTTTTCAGGCTCTTCATGTTTTTCCACACCACTTCATGCTTCTCCTATTTTTCAGCCCGTTTCATGCTCCTCATGTATTTCACACCTTTTGAAGCTCTTCATATTTTTCACACCTTTTCAGGCTCTTCATGTATTTGAACACCGCTTCATGCTCCTCCTATATTTCAGACCGTTTCTTGCTCCTCATATTTTTGACACCTTTTGAAGCTCTTCATATTTTTCACACCTTTTCAGGTTTTCCATGTTTTTGAACCCCGCTTCATGATCCTCCTATTTTTCAGACCGTTTCATGCTCCTCGTATTTTTGACACCTTTTGAAGCTCTTCCTATTTTTCACACCTTCAGGCTCTTCATGTTTTTCAACACCACTTCGTGCTCTTCCCATTTTTCAGACCGTTTCATGCTCCTCATATTTTTTATACCTTTAGAAGCTCTTCATATTTTTCAAACCTTTTCAGGCTCTTCATGTTTCTCAACACAGCTTCATGCTCCTCCTATTTTTAAGACGCTTTCATTCTCCTCATATTTTTGACACTGTTACAAGCTCTTCATATATTTCACACCTTTTCAGTGTCTTCTTTTTTTTCAACACCACTTCATGGTACTCCTATTTTTCAGACAGTTTCATGCTCTTCTCATTTTTGACACGTTTTGAGGCTCTTCATATTTTTCACACCTTTTCAGGCTTTTCATGTAGTTGAACACCGCTTCATGCTCCTCCTATTTTTCAGACCGTTTCATGCTGCTCATATTTTTGACACCTTTTGAAGCTCTTCATATTTTTCACAAATTTTTAGGCTCTTCCTCTTTTTGAACACCGTTTCATGCTCCTCCTATTTTTCAGACCATTTCATGATCCTCATGTATTTCACACCTTTTGAAGCTCTTCATATTTTTCACACGTTTTCAGGCTCTTCATGTTTTTCAACACCGCTTCATGCTCCTCCTATTTTTCAGACCGTTTCATGCTCCTCGTGTATTTCACACCTTTTGAAGCTCTTCATATTTTTCACACCTTTACAGGCTCTTCATGTTTTTCCACACCACTTCATGCTTCTCCTATTTTTCAGACCGTTTCATGATCCTCATGAATTTCACACCTTTTGAAGCTCTTCATATTTTTCACACCTTTTCACGCTCTTCATGTTTTTGATCACCGCTTCATGATCCTCCTATTTTTCAGACCGTTTCATGCTCTTCATATTTTTGACACCTCTTGAAGCTCTTCATATTTTTCACACCTTTTCAGGCTCTTCATGTTTTTGAACACCGCTTCATGCTCCTTTTATTTTTCAGAGAGTTTCATGCTCCTCATGTATTTCACACCTTTTGAAGCTCTTCATATTTTCCACACCTTTTCAGGCTCTTCATGTTTTTGAACACCGCTTCATGCTCCTTCTATTTTTCAGAGAGTTTCATGCTCCTCATGTATTTCACACCTTTTGAAGCTCTTCATATTTTCCACACCTTTTCCGGCTCTTCATGTTTTTCACACCTTTTCAGGCTCTTCATGTTTTTGAACACCATTTCATGCTTCTCCTATTTTTCAGACCGTTTCATGCTCGTCATAATTTTGACACCTTTTGAAGCTCTTCATATGTTTCACACATTTTCAGGCTTTTCATTTTTTTCAACACCACTTCATGCTCCTCCTATTTTTCAGACCGTTTCATGCTCATCTCATTTTTTACACCTTTTGAAGCTCTTCATATTTTTCACACCTTTTGATGCTCTTCATATTTTTCACACGTTTTCAGGCTCTTCAAGTTTTTCAACACCGCTTCATGCTCCTCCTATTTTTCAGACCGTTTCATGCTCCTCATATTTTTGACACCTTTTGAAGCTCTTCATATTTTTCGCAACTTTTCAGTCTCTTCATGTTTTTCACACCTTTTCAGGCTCTTCATGTTTTTGAACACCATTTCATGCTTCTCCTATTTTGCAGACCGTTTCATTCTCCTCATATTTTTGACACCTTTTGAAGCTCTTCATATATTTCACACCTTTTCAGGCTTTTCATTTTTTTCAACACCACTTCATGCTCCTCCTATTTTTCAGACCGTTTCATGCTCCTCATATTTTTGACACCTTTTGAAGCTCTTCATATTTTTCACACCTTTTCAGGCTCTTCATGTTTTTGAACACCGCTTCATGCTCCTCTTATTTTTCAGACCGTTTCATGCTCATCTCATATTTGACACCTTTTGAAGCTCTTCATATTTTTCACACATTTTCAGGCTCTTCATGTTTTTCTGCACCATTTTATGATCCTCCTATTTTTAAGAACTTCTCATGCTCATCTCATTTTTGACAGCTTGTGAAGCTTTTCATATTTTTCACAAATTTTCAGGCTCCTCATGTTTTTGAACCCCGCTTCATGATCCTCTTATTTTTCAGAGAGTTTCATGCTCCTCATGTATTTCACACCTTTTGAAGCTCTTCGTATTTTTCACACATTTTCAGGCTCTTCATGTTTTTCCACACCACTTCATGCTTCTCCTATTTTTCAGCCCGTTTCATGCTCCTCATGTATTTCACACCTTTTGAAGCTCTTCATATTTTTCACACCTTTTCAGGCTCTTCATGTATTTGAACACCGCTTCATGCTCCTCCTATATTTCAGACCGTTTCTTGCTCCTCATATTTTTGACACCTTTTGAAGCTCTTCATATTTTTCACACCTTTTCAGGTTTTCCATGTTTTTGAACCCCGCTTCATGATCCTCCTATTTTTCAGACCGTTTCATGCTCCTCGTATTTTTGACACCTTTTGAAGCTCTTCATATTTTTCACACCTTCACTCTTCATGTTTTTCAACACCACTTCATGCTCTTTCCATTTTTCAGACCGTTTCATGCTCCTCATATTTTTCATACCTTTAGAAGCTCTTCATATTTTTCAAACCTTTTCAGGCTCTTCATGTTTTTCAACACAGCTTCATGCTCCTCCTATTTTTGAGACGCTTTCATTCTCCTCATATTTTTGACACTGTTACAAGGTCTTCATATATTTCACACCTTTTCAGTGTCTTCTTTTTTTTCAACACCACTTCATGGTACTCCTATTTTTCAGACAGTTTCATGCTCTTCTCATTTTTGACACGTTTTGAGGCTCTTCATATTTTTCACAACTTTTCAGGCTTTTCATGTATTTGAACACCGCTTCATGCTCCTCCTATTTTTCAGACCGTTTCATGCTGCTCATATTTTTGACACCTTTTGAAGCTCTTCATATTTTTCACCAATTTTCAGGCTCTTCCTCTTTTTGAACACCGTTTCATGCTCGTCCTATTTTTCAGACCATTTCATGATCCTCATGTATTTCACACCTTCTGAAGCTGTTCATATTTTTCACACGTTTTCATGCTCTTCATGTTTTTCAACACCGCTTCATGCTCCTCCTATTTTTCAGACTGTTTCATGCTCCTCATGTATTTCACACCTTTTGAGGCTCTTCATATTTTTCACACCTTTACAGGCTCTTCATGTTTTTCCACACCACTTCATGCTTCTCCTATTTTTCAGACCGTTTCATGCTCCTCGTATTTTTGACACCTTTTGAAGTTCTTCATATTTTTCACACCTTCACTCTTCATGTTTTTCAACACCACTCATGCTCCTCCAATTTTTCAGACCGTTTCACGCTCCTCATAGTTTTGACACCTTTTGAAGCTCTTCATATATTCACACCTTTACAGGCTATTCACCTTTTTCAACACCACTTCATGCTCCTCCTATTTTTCAGACCGTTTCATGCTCACATCATTTTTGACAACTTTTGAAGCTCTTCTTATTTTTCACATCTTTTGAAACTCTTCATATTTTCCACACCTTTTCAGGCTCTTCATGTTTTTGAACACCGCTTCATGCTCCTTCTATTTTTCAGAGAGTTTCATGCTCCTCATGTATTTCACACCTTTTGAAGCTCTTCATATTTTCCACACCTTTTCCGGCTCTTCATGTTTTTCACACCTTTTCAGGCTCTTCATGTTTTTGAACACCATTTCATGCTTCTCCTATTTTTCAGACCGTTTCATGCTCGTCATAATTTTGACACCTTTTGAAGCTCTTCATATGTTTCACACATTTTCAGGCTTTTCATTTTTTTCAACACCACTTCATGCTCCTCCTATTTTTCAGACCGTTTCATGCTCATCTCATTTTTTACACCTTTTGAAGCTCTTCATATTTTTCACACCTTTTGATGCTCTTCATATTTTTCACACGTTTTCAGGCTCTTCAAGTTTTTCAACACCGCTTCATGCTCCTCCTATTTTTCAGACCGTTTCATGCTCCTCATATTTTTGACACCTTTTGAAGCTCTTCATATTTTTCGCAACTTTTCAGTCTCTTCATGTTTTTCACACCTTTTCAGGCTCTTCATGTTTTTGAACACCATTTCATGCTTCTCCTATTTTGCAGACCGTTTCATTCTCCTCATATTTTTGACACCTTTTGAAGCTCTTCATATATTTCACACCTTTTCAGGCTTTTCATTTTTTTCAACACCACTTCATGCTCCTCCTATTTTTCAGACCGTTTCATGCTCCTCATATTTTTGACACCTTTTGAAGCTCTTCATATTTTTCACACCTTTTCAGGCTCTTCATGTTTTTGAACACCGCTTCATGCTCCTCTTATTTTTCAGACCGTTTCATGCTCATCTCATATTTGACACCTTTTGAAGCTCTTCATATTTTTCACACATTTTCAGGCTCTTCATGTTTTTCTGCACCATTTTATGATCCTCCTATTTTTAAGAACTTCTCATGCTCATCTCATTTTTGACAGCTTGTGAAGCTTTTCATATTTTTCACAAATTTTCAGGCTCCTCATGTTTTTGAACCCCGCTTCATGATCCTCTTATTTTTCAGAGAGTTTCATGCTCCTCATGTATTTCACACCTTTTGAAGCTCTTCGTATTTTTCACACATTTTCAGGCTCTTCATGTTTTTCCACACCACTTCATGCTTCTCCTATTTTTCAGCCCGTTTCATGCTCCTCATGTATTTCACACCTTTTGAAGCTCTTCATATTTTTCACACCTTTTCAGGCTCTTCATGTATTTGAACACCGCTTCATGCTCCTCCTATATTTCAGACCGTTTCTTGCTCCTCATATTTTTGACACCTTTTGAAGCTCTTCATATTTTTCACACCTTTTCAGGTTTTCCATGTTTTTGAACCCCGCTTCATGATCCTCCTATTTTTCAGACCGTTTCATGCTCCTCGTATTTTTGACACCTTTTGAAGCTCTTCATATTTTTCACACCTTCACTCTTCATGTTTTTCAACACCACTTCATGCTCTTTCCATTTTTCAGACCGTTTCATGCTCCTCATATTTTTCATACCTTTAGAAGCTCTTCATATTTTTCAAACCTTTTCAGGCTCTTCATGTTTTTCAACACAGCTTCATGCTCCTCCTATTTTTGAGACGCTTTCATTCTCCTCATATTTTTGACACTGTTACAAGGTCTTCATATATTTCACACCTTTTCAGTGTCTTCTTTTTTTTCAACACCACTTCATGGTACTCCTATTTTTCAGACAGTTTCATGCTCTTCTCATTTTTGACACGTTTTGAGGCTCTTCATATTTTTCACAACTTTTCAGGCTTTTCATGTATTTGAACACCGCTTCATGCTCCTCCTATTTTTCAGACCGTTTCATGCTGCTCATATTTTTGACACCTTTTGAAGCTCTTCATATTTTTCACCAATTTTCAGGCTCTTCCTCTTTTTGAACACCGTTTCATGCTCGTCCTATTTTTCAGACCATTTCATGATCCTCATGTATTTCACACCTTCTGAAGCTGTTCATATTTTTCACACGTTTTCATGCTCTTCATGTTTTTCAACACCGCTTCATGCTCCTCCTATTTTTCAGACTGTTTCATGCTCCTCATGTATTTCACACCTTTTGAGGCTCTTCATATTTTTCACACCTTTACAGGCTCTTCATGTTTTTCCACACCACTTCATGCTTCTCCTATTTTTCAGACCGTTTCATGCTCCTCGTATTTTTGACACCTTTTGAAGTTCTTCATATTTTTCACACCTTCACTCTTCATGTTTTTCAACACCACTCATGCTCCTCCAATTTTTCAGACCGTTTCACGCTCCTCATAGTTTTGACACCTTTTGAAGCTCTTCATATATTCACACCTTTACAGGCTATTCACCTTTTTCAACACCACTTCATGCTCCTCCTATTTTTCAGACCGTTTCATGCTCACATCATTTTTGACAACTTTTGAAGCTCTTCTTATTTTTCACATCTTTTGAAACTCTTCATATTTTTCACACGTTTTCAGGCTCTTCATGTTTTTCAACACCACTTCATGCTCCTCCTATTTTTCAGACCATTTCATGCTCCTTATATGTTTGTCTCCTTTTGAAGCTCCTCATATTTTTCACACCTTTTGAAGCTCTTCATATATTTCACACTTTTTCAGACTCTTCATGTTTTTCAACACCGATTCGTGCTCCTCCTATTTTTCAGACCGTTTCATGCTCCTCATATTTTTCACACTTTTGAAGCTCTTCATATTTTTCACACCTTTTCAGGCTCTTCATGTTTTTCAACACCGCTTCATGCTCCTGCTATTTTTCAGACCGTTTAATGCTCCTCATATTTTTGACACGTTTCGGAGCTCTTCATATTTTTCACATCTTTTCAGACTCTTCATGTTTTTGAACACCGCTTCAGTCTCCTCCTATTTTTCAGACCGTTTAATGCTCCGCATATTTTTGCCACCTTTTGAAGCTTTTCATATTTTTCACACATTTTCTGGCTTCAAGTTTTTCAACACCACTTCATGCTCCTCCTTTTTTGCAGACCGTTTCATGCTCCTCATAATTTTGACAGCTTTGGAAGCTCTTCATATTTTTCACACGTTTTCAGGCTCTTCATGTTTTTGAACACCGCTTCATGCTCCTCCTATTTTTCAGACCGTTTCATGCTCATCTCATTTTTGACATCTTTTCAAAGTTTTCATATTTTTCACAATTTTTCAGGCTCTTCATGTTTTTGAACACCGCTTCATGCTCCTCCTATTTTTCAGACCGTATCCTGCTCCTCATATTATTCACACCTAATGAAACTCTTCATATTTTTCACACCTTTTAAGACTCTTCATGTTTTTGAACAACACTTCATGCTCCTCCTATTTTTCAGAGAGTTTCATGCTCCTCATGTATTTCACACCTTTTGAAGCTCTTCATATTTTTCACTCCTTTTCAGGCTCTTCATGTTTCTGATCACCGTTTCATTCTCCTCCTATCTTTCAGACCGTTTCATGCTCCTCATATTTTTGACCCCTTTTGAAGCTCTTCATATTTTTCACACCTTTTCAGGCTCTTCATGTTTTTGAACACCGCTCATGATCCTCCTAATTTTCAGAACGTTTCATGATCCTCATATTTTTGACCCCTTTTGAAGCTCTTAATATTTTTCACACCTTTTCAGGCTCTTCATGTTTTTGATCACCGTTTCATGCTCCTCCTATTTTTCAGACCTTTTCATGCTCCTCATATTTTTGACACCTTTTGAAACTCTTCATATTTTTCACGCCTTTTCAGGCTCTTCATGTCTTTCAACACCGTTTCATGATCCTCCTATTTTTCAGACCGTTTCATGCTCATCTCATTTTTGACACCTTTTGAAGCTTTTCATATTTTTCACAACTCTTTAGGCTCTTCATGTTTTTGAACACCACTTCATGCTCCTCCTATTTTTCAGAGAGTTTCATGCTCCTCATGTATTTCACACCTTCTGAAGCTCTTCATATTTTTCACACGTTTTGAAGCTCTTCATATTTTTACACGTTTTCAGGCTCTTCATGTTTTTCACAACTGCTTCATGATCCTCCTATTTTTCAAACCGTTTCATGCTCCTCATATTTTTGACAGGTTTTGATGCTCTTCATATTTTTCACACCTTTTCAGGCTCTTCATGTTTTTGAACACCGTTTCATGATCCTCCTATTTTTCAGACCGTTTCATGCTCCTCATGTATTTCACACCTTCTGAAGCTCTTCATATTTTTCACACGTTTTGAAGCTCTTCATATTTTTCACACCTTTTCAGGCTCTTCATGTTTTTGAACACGGTTTCATGCTCCTCCTATTTTTCAGACCGTCTCATGCTCCTCATATTTTTGACACGTTTTGACGCTCTTCATATTTTTCACACCTTTTCAGGCTCTTCATGTTTCTCAACACCGCTTCATGATCCTCCTATTTTTCAGACCGTTTCCTTCTCCTCATTTTTTTGAAACCTTTTGAAGCTCTTCATATTTTTTACACCTTTTCAGTCTCTTCATGTTTTTCAACACAGCTTCATTCTCCTTCTATTTTTCAAACCGTTTCATGCTTCTCATGTATTTCACACGTTTTGAAGCTCTCATATTTTTCACACCTTTTCAGGCTCTTCATGTTTTTGAACACCGTTTCATGCTCCTCCTATTTTTTAGACCGTTTCATGCTCATTTAATTTTTGAGAGCTTTTGAAGCTCTTCATATTTTTCAAACCTTTTGAAGCTCTTCATATTATTCACACGTTTTCAGTCTCTTCATGTTTTTCAACACCGCTTCATGCTCCTCCTATTTTTCAGACAGTTTCATGCTCCTCATATTTTTGACACGTTTTGAGGCTCTTCATATATTTCACACCTTTTCAGGCCCTTCATATTTTGAACACCGTTTCATGCTCCTCCTATTTTTCAGACTCTTTCATGTTCCTCATATTTTTGACACGTTTTGAAGCACTTCATATTTTTCACACCTTTTCAGGCTCTTCATATTTTTCAACACAGCTTGATGCTCCTTCTATTTTTCAGACCGTTTCATGCTCCTCATATATTTCACACCTTTTGAAGCTCTTCATACTTTTCACACCTATTCAGGCTCTTCATCTTTTGAACAACGTTTCATGCTCCTCCTTTTTTTCAGACCGTTTCATGCTCCTCATATATTTGACACCTTTTGAAGCTCTTCATATTTTTCACACCTTTTGAAGCTCTTCATATTTTTCACACCTTTTCAGGCTCCTCATGTTTTTGAACACCGTTTCATGCTCCTCCTATTTTTCAGACCGTTTCATGCTCCTCATATTTTTCACACCTGTTGAAGCTCCTCGTATTTTTCACACCTTTTGAAGCTCTTCATATATTTCACACTTTTTCAGGCGTTTCATGTTTTTCACAACCGCTTCAGGCTCCTCCTATTTTTCAGACCGTTTCATGCTCCTCATATTTTTGACACCTTTTGAAGCTCTTCATGTATTTCACAACTTTTCAGGCTCTTCATGTTTTTCAACACCGCTTCATGCTCCTCCAATTTTCAGACCGTTTCATGCTCCTCATATTTTTGACACCTTTTGAACCTCTTCATATATTTCACACGTTTTCAGGCCCTTCATGTTTTTGAACACCGTTTTATGTTCCTCCTATTTTTCAGACCTTTTCATGCTCCTCATAATTTGACACCTTTTGAAGCTCCTCATATATTTCACACATTTTCAGTCTCTTTATTTTTTTGAACACCGCTTCATGCTACTTCTATTTTTCAGACCGTTTCAGGCTCCTCATATTTTTGACACCTTTTGAAGCTCTTCATATTTTTCACACCTTTTCAGGCTCTTCATTTTTTTGAACACCGTTTCATGCTCCTCCTATTTTTCAGACAGTTTCATGCTCCTCATATTTTTGACACGTTTTGAGGCTCTTCATATATTTCACACCTTTTCAGGCCCTTCATATTTTGAACACCGTTTCATGCTCCTCCTATTTTTCAGACTCTTTCATGTTCCTCATATTTTTGACACGTTTTGAAGCTCTTCATATTTTTCACACCTTTTCAGGCTCTTCATATTTTTCAACACTGCTTGATGCTCCTTCTATTTTTCAGACCATTTCATGCTCCTCATATATTTCACACCTTTTGAAGCTCTTCATACTTTTCACACCTTTTGATGCTCTTCATATTTTTCACACCTTTTCAGGCTTTTCATGTTTTTCACAAACGCTTCATGATCCTCATATTTTTCAGACCGTTTCATGCTCCTCATATTTTTGACACCTTTTGAATCTCTTCATATATTTCACACCTTTTCAGGCCCTTCATGTTTTTGAACACCGTTTTATGTTCCTCCTATTTTTCAGACCTTTTCATGCTCCTCATAATTTGACACCTTTTGAAGCTCCTCATATTTTCCACACATTTTCAGTCTCTTCAATTTTTTGAACACCGCTTCATGCTCCTCCTATTTTTCAGACCATTTCAGGCTCCTCATATTTTTGACACCTTTTGAAGCTCTTCATATTTTTCACACCTTTTCAGGCTCTTCATTTTTCTGAACACCGCTTCATGCTCCTCATATTTTTCACACCGTTTCATGCTCCTCATATTTTTCACACCTTTTGAAGCTGTTCATATTTTTCACACCTTTTCAGGCTCTTCATGTTTTTCAACACCGCTTCATGCTCATCCTCTTTTTCAGACCGTTTCATGCTCACCTCTTTTTTGACCGCTTTTGAAGCTTTTCATATTTTTCACACCTTTTGAAGCGCTTCATTTTTTGCAGACCTTTTAAGGCTCTTCATGTTTTTGAACATTGCTTCATGCTCCTCCTATTTTTCAGACCGTTTCATGCTCTCTCATTTCTGACACTTTTTGAAGCTCTTCATATATTTCACACATTTTCAGGCTCTTCATGTTTTTCAACACCGCTTCATGCTCATCCTCTTTTTCAGACCGTTTCATGCTCCTCTCATTTCTGACACCTTTTGAAGGTCTTCATATTTTTCACACTGATTCAAGCTCTTCATATTTTTCAAACGTTTTCAGGCTCTTCATGTTTTTGAACACTGCTTCTTGCTCCTCTTATTTTTCAGACCGTTTCATACTCCTCATGTTTTTTACACCTTTTGAAGCTCTTCATATTTTTCACCCCTTTTCAGGCTCTTCATGTTTTTCAACACCGCTTCATGCTCCTCCTAATTTTCAGACCGTTTCATGCTCCTCATTTTTTTGACACCTTTTGAAGCTCTTCATATATTTCACACCTTTTCAGGCTCTTCATATTTTTTAACACCGTTTTAAGCTCGTCCCATTTTCTAGACCGTTGCATGCTTCTCATAATTTTGACACATTTTGAAGCTCTTCATATACTTCACACCTTTTCAGGCTCTTCATGTTTTTAAACACCGCTTCATGCTCCTGCTATTTTTCAGACCGTTTCATGGTCCTCTTATTTTTGACACCTTTTGAAGCTCCTCATATATTTCACACCTTTTGAAGCTCTGCATATTTTTCACACCTTTTCAGGCTCTTCATGTTGTTCAACACGGCTTCATGATCCTCCTATTTTTCAGACCGTTTTAGGGTCCTCATATTTTTCAGACTGTTTCATGCTCCTCATGTATTTCACACCTTTTGAAGCTATTCATTTTTTTCACTCCTTTTCAGGCTCTTCATGTTTATGAACACAGGTTCATGCTCCTCGTATTTTTCAGAACGTTTCATGCTCCTCCTATTTTTCAGACAGTTTCATGCTCCTCATGTATTTCACACCTTTTGAAGCTCTTCATATTTTTCACACGTTTTCAGGCTCTTCATGTTTTTGAACACCGATTCATGCTCTTCCTATTTTTCAGACCGTTTAATGTTCCTTATGTATTTCACACATTTTGAAGCTCATCATATTTTTCACACCTTTTCATGCTCTTCATGTTTTTGAACACCGTTTCATGCTCCTCCTATTTTTCAGAACGTTTCATGCTCCTCATATTTTTGACACCTTTGAATCTCTTCATATTTTTACACCTTTTGAAGCTCTTCATATTTTTCACAGGTTTTCAGTGTCTTCATGTTTTTCAACACTGCTTCATGCTCCTCCTATTTTTCAGACCGTTTCATGCTCCTCATATTTTTCACACCTTTTGAAGCTCTTCATATTTTTCACACCTTTTCAGGCTCGTCATGTTTTTGAACACCACGTAATGCTCCTCCTATTTTTCAGACCGTTTCATGCTCCTCATATTTTTCACACTATTTGAAGGTCTTCATAATTTTCACACCTTTTCTGGCTCTTCATGTTCTCCACAACACTTCATGCTTCTCCTATTTTTCAGCCGGTTTCATGCTCCTCATGTATTTCACACCTCTTCAAGCTCTTCATATTTTTCACACCTTTTCAGGCTCTTCATGTTTTTGAACACCGCTTCATGATCCTCCTATTTTTCAGATCGTTTCATGATCCTCATATTTTTGACACCTTTTGAAGCTCTTCATATTTTTCACACCTTTTCAGGCTCTTCATGTTTTTCAACACCACTTCATGCTCCTCCTATTTTTCAGACCGTTTCATGCTCCTCATATTTTTGACACCTTTTGAAACTCTTCATATTTTTCACACGTTTTCAGGCTCTTCATGTTTTTCAACACCGCTTCATGCTCCTCCTATTTTTCAGAAAGTTTCATTCTCCTCATATTTTTGACACCTTTTGAAGCTCTTCATATTTTTCACACCATTTCAGGCTCTTCATATTTTTAATACCACTACATGCTCCTCCTATTTTTCAGACCATTTTCTGCTCATCGATTTTTGACACCTTTTGAAGCTCATCATATTTTTCACATGTTTTCAGGCTCTTCACGTTTTTCAACACCGCTTCATGCTCCTCCTATTTTTCAGACCGTTTCATGTTCCTCATATTTTTGACACGTTTTGAAGCTCTTCATATTTTTAACACCTTTTAAGGCTCTTCGTGTTTTTGAAAACCGTTTCATGCTCCTCTTATATTTCATATCATTTCAAGCTCCTCCTATTTTTCACACCTTTTGAAGCTCTTCCTATCTTTCACACCTTTTCAGGCTCTTCATGTTTTTGAACACCGCTTCATGCTCCTCCTATTTTTCAGACCGTATATTGCTCCTCATGTATTTCACAACTTTTGAAGCTCTTAATATTTTTCACATCTTTTCAGGCTCTTCATGTTTTTGAACACCGTATCATGCTCCTCCTATTTTTCAGACCGTTTCATGCTCCTCATATTTTTGACACCTTTTGAAGCTCTTCATATTTATCACACCTTTTCAGGCTCTTCATGTTTTTGAACAACGCTTCATGCTCCTCCCTTTTCGACACCTTTTGAAGCTCTTCATATTTTTCACACCTTTTCAGGCTCTTCATGTTTTTGAACACCGCTTCATGCTCTTCCAATTTTTCATATCGTTTAATGCTCCTCATGTATTTCCCGCGTTTTGAACCTCTTCATATTTCTCACACCTTTTCAGGCTCTTCATGATTTTGAACACCGGTTCATTATCCTCCTATTTTTCAGACAGTTTAATGCTCCTCATATTTTTGACCCCTTTTAAATCTCTTCATATTTTTCACACCTTTTAAGGCTCTTCTTGTTTTTGAACACCGCTTCATACTCCTCCTGTTTTTGAGACCGTTTCATGCCCCTCATATATTTCACACCTTTTGAAGCTCTTCATATTTTTCACACTTTTTCACGCTCTTCATGTTTTTGAACATCGCTTCATGCTCCTACTATTTTCAGACCGTTTCAAGCTCCTCATATTTTTGACACCTTTGAAGCACTTCATATTTTTCACATATTTTCAGGCTGTTCATGTTATTCAACTCCGCTTCATGATCCTCCTATTTTTCACACCTTTTGAAGCACTTCATGTTTTTCACACATTTTCAGGCTCTTCATGTTTTTGAACACCGCTTCATGCTCGTCCTATTTATCAGACCGTTTAATGCTCCTCATGTATTTCACACCTTTTGAAGCTCTTCATATTTTTCACTCGTTTTCATGCTCTTCATGTTTTTCAACACCACTTCATGCTCCTCCTATTGGTTAGACCGTTTCATGCTCCTCATATTTTACAGCTTTTGAAGCTCTTCATATTTTTCACACTTTTCAGGCTCTTCGTGTTTTTGAATACCGTTTCATGCTCCTCCAATTTTTCAGACCATTTATTGCTCCTCATATTTTTGATACCTTTTGAAGCTCTTCATATTTTTCACACCTTTTCAGGCTCTTCATGTTTTTGAACACTGCTTCATGCTCCTCATATTTTTGTCACCTTTTGAAGCTCTTCATATTTTTCACACCTTTTCAGGCTCTTCATGTTTTTGAACACCGATTCATGCTCTTCCTATTTTTCAGACCGTTTAATGTTCCTTATGTATTTCACACATTTTGAAGCTCATCATATTTTTCACACCTTTTCATGCTCTTCATGTTTTTGAACACCGCTTCATGATCCTCCTATTTTTCAGACCATTTCATGCTCCTCATAATTTTGACACCTTTTGAAGCTCTTCATATTTTTCACACCTTTTCAGGCACTTCATGTTTTTCAACAACGCTTCATGCTCCTCATATTTTTCAGACCGTTTCATGATCCTCATATTTTGACTCCTATTGAAGCTCTTCATATTTTTCACACCTTTTCAGGCTCTTCATATTTTTCAACACCACTTCATGCTCCTCCTATTTTTCAGACCGTTTCATGGTCCCCATATTTTTGACACCTTTTGAAACTCTTCATATTTTTCACACCTTTTAAGGCTCTTGATGTTTTTCAACACCGCTTCATGCTCCTCCTATTTTTCAGACCGTTTCATGCTCCTCATATTTTTGACACCTTTTGAAGCTCTTCATGTTTTTCACACCTTTTCAGGTTCTTCATGTTTTTCAACACCGCTTCATGCTTCTCCTATTTTTCAGACCGATTCATTCTCCTCATATTTTTGACACCTTTTGAAGCTCTTCATATATTTCACGCCTTTTCAGGCTCTTCATGTTTTTCTACACTGCTTCATGCTCCTACTATTTTTCAGACCGTTTCATGCTCCTCATATTTTTGACACATTTTGAAGCTCTTCATATATTTCACAACTTTTCAGGCTCTTCATGTTTTTCAACACTGCTTCATGCTCCTCCTATTTTTCAGACCGTTTCATGCTTCTCGTATTTTTTACACCTTTTGAAGCTCCTCATATTTTTCACACCTTTTCAGGCTCTTCATGTTTTTGAACACCGTTTCATGCTCCTCCTGTTTTTCAGAACGTTTCATGCTCCTCATATTTTTGACACCTTTGAATCTCTTCATATTTTTACACCTTTTGAAGCTCTTCATATTTTTCACAGGTTTTCAGTCTCTTCATGTTTTTCAACACTGCTTCATGCTCCTCCTATTTTTCAGACCGTTTCATGCTCCTCATATTTTTCACACCTTTTGAAGCTCTTCATATTTTTCACACCTTTTCAGGCTCGTCATGTTTTTGAACACCGCGTAATGCTCCTCCTATTTTTCAGACCGTTTCATGCTCCTCATATTTTTCACACTATTTGAAGGTCTTCGTAATTTTCACACCTTTTCTGGCTCTTCATGTTCTCCACACCACTTCATGCTTCTCCTATTTTTCAGCCGGTTTCATGCTCCACATGTATTTCACACCTTTTGAAGCTCTTCATATTTTTCACACCTTTTCAGGCTCTTCATGTTCTCCACACCACTTCATGCTTCCCCTATTTTTCAGCCGGTTTCATGCTCCTCATGTATTTCACACCTTTTGAAGCTCTTCATATTTTTCATACCTTTTCTGGCTCTTCATGTTCTCCACACCACATCATGCTTCTCCTATTTTTCAGCCGGTTTCATGCTCCTCATGTATTTCACACCTTTTCAAGCTCTTCATATTTTTCACACCTTTTCAGGCACTTCATGTTTTTGATCACTGTTTCATGATCCTCCTATTTTTCAGACCGTTTCATGATCCTCATATTTTTGACCCCTTTTGAAGCTCTTCATATTTTTCACGCCTTTTCAGGCTCTTCATGTTTTTGAACACCGCTTCATGATCCTCCTATTTTTCAGACCGTTTCATGATCCTCATATTTTTGACACCTTTTGAAGCTCTTCATATTTTTCACACTTTTCAGGCTCTTCGTGTTTTTGAATACCGTTTCATTCTCCTCCAATTTTTCAGACCATTTATTGCTCCTCATATTTTTGATACCTTTTGAAGCTCTTCATATTTTTCACACCTTTTCAGGCTCTTCATGTTTTTGAACACTGCTTCATGCTCCTCATATTTTTGTCACCTTTTGAAGCTCTTCATATTTTTCACACCTTTTCAGGCTCTTCATGTTTTTGAACACCGATTCATGCTCTTCCTATTTTTCAGACCATTTAATGTTCCTTATGTATTTCACACATTTTGAAGCTCATCATATTTTTCACACCTTTTCATGCTCTTCATGTTTTTGAACACCGCTTCATGATCCTCCTATTTTTCAGACCATTTCATGCTCCTCATAATTTTGACACCTTTTGAAGCTCTTCATATTTTTCACACCTTTTCAGGCACTTCATGTTTTTCAACAACACTTCATGCTCCTCATATTTTTCAGACCGTTTCATGATCCTCATATTTTGACTCCTATTGAAGCTCTTCATATTTTTCACACCTTTTCAGGCTCTTCATGTTTTTCAACACCACTTCATGCTCCTCCTATTTTTCAGACCGTTTCATGGTCCCCATATTTTTGACACCTTTTGAAACTCTTCATAATTTTCACACCTTTTAAGGCTCTTGATGTTTTTCAACACCGCTTCATGCTCCTCCTATTTTTCAGACCGTTTCATGCTCCTCATATTTTTGACACCTTTTGAAGCTCTTCATGTTTTTCACAACTTTTCAGGTTCTTCATGTTTTTCAACACCGCTTCATGCTTCTCCTATTTTTCAGACCGATTCATTCTCCTCATATTTTTGACACCTTTTGAAGCTCTTCATATATTTCACGCCTTTTCAGGCTCTTCATGTTTTTCTACACTGCTTCATGCTCCTACTATTTTTCAGACCGTTTCATGCTCCTCATATTTTTGACACATTTTGAAGCTCTTCATATATTTCACAACTTTTCAGGCTCTTCATGTTTTTCAACACTGCTTCATGCTCCTCCTATTTTTCAGACCGTTTCATGCTCCTCGTATTTTTTACACCTTTTGAAGCTCCTCATATTTTTCACACCTTTTCAGGCTCTTCATGTTTTTGAACACCGTTTCATGCTCCTCCTGTTTTTCAGAACGTTTCATGCTCCTCATATTTTTGACACCTTTGAATCTCTTCATATTTTTACACCTTTTGAAGCTCTTCATATTTTTCACAGGTTTTCAGTCTCTTCATGTTTTTCAACACTGCTTCATGCTCCTCCTATTTTTCAGACCGTTTCATGCTCCTCATATTTTTCACACCTTTTGAAGCTCTTCATATTTTTCACACCTTTTCAGGCTCGTCATGTTTTTGAACACCGCGTAATGCTCCTCCTATTTTTCAGACCGTTTCATGCTCCTCATATTTTTCACACTATTTGAAGGTCTTCGTAATTTTCACACCTTTTCTGGCTCTTCATGTTCTCCACACCACTTCATGCTTCTCCTATTTTTCAGCCGGTTTCATGCTCCACATGTATTTCACACCTTTTGAAGCTCTTCATATTTTTCACACCTTTTCAGGCTCTTCATGTTCTCCACACCACTTCATGCTTCCCCTATTTTTCAGCCGGTTTCATGCTCCTCATGTATTTCACACCTTTTGAAGCTCTTCATATTTTTCATACCTTTTCTGGCTCTTCATGTTCTCCACACCACTTCATGCTTCTCCTATTTTTCAGCCGGTTTCATGCTCCTCATGTATTTCACACCTTTTCAAGCTCTTCATATTTTTCACACCTTTTCAGGCACTTCATGTTTTTGATCACTGTTTCATGATCCTCCTATTTTTCAGACCGTTTCATGATCCTCATATTTTTGACCCCTTTTGAAGCTCTTCATATTTTTCACGCCTTTTCAGGCTCTTCATGTTTTTGAACACCGCTTCATGATCCTCCTATTTTTCAGACCGTTTCATGATCCTCATATTTTTGACACCTTTTGAAGCTCTTCATATTTTTCACACCTTTTCAGGCTCTTCATGTTTTTCAACACCACTTCATGCTCCTCCTATTTTTCAGACCGTTTCATGCTCCTCATATTTTTGACACCTTTTGAAGCTCTTCATATTTTTCACACCATTTCAGGCTCTTCATATTTTTAATACCACTTCATGCTCCTCCTATTTTTCAGACCATTTTCTGCTCATCGATTTTTGACACCTTTTGAAGCTCTTCATATTTTTCACACCTTTTGAAGCTCTTCATATTTTTCACATGTTTTCAGGCTCTTCACGTTTTTCAACACTGCTTCATGCTCCTTCTATTTTTCAGACGGTTTCATGCTCCTCATGTATTTCACACCTTTTGAAGCTCTTCATATTTTTCACACCTTTTCAGGCTCTTCATGTTTTTCAACACTGCTTCATGCTCCTTCGATTTTTCAGACGGTTTCATGCTCCTCATGTATTTCACACCTTTTGAAGCTGTTCATATTTTTCACACCTTTTCAGGCTCTTCATGTTTTTGAACACCGCTTCATGCTCCTCCTATTTTTCAGACCTTATCATGCTCCTCATATTTTTCGCCCCTTTAGAAGCTCTTCATATTTTTCACTACTTTTGAAGCTCTTCATGATTTTCACCTTTTTGAAGCTCTTCATATTTTTCACATTTTTGAAGCTCTTCATATTTTTCACACGTTTTAATCCTCTTCAGGTTTTTCAACACCGCTTCTCGCTCCTGCTATTTTTCAGAACGTTTCATACTCCTCATATTTTTGAAGCTCTTCACATTTTTCACACTTTTTCAGGCTCTTCATGTTTTTGAACACCGCTTCATCCTCCTGCTATTTTTCAGACCGTTTCATGCTCCTCATATTTTTGACACCTTTTGAAGCTCTTCATATTTATCACACGTTTTCAGGCTCTTCATGTTTTACAACACCACTTCATGCTCCTTCTACTTTTCAGACTGTTTCATGCTCCTCATATTTTTGACACGTTTTGAAGCTCTTCCTATTTTTGACACCTTTTCAAGCTCATCAAGATTTTCAACACCGCTTCATGCTCCTCATATTTTTCAGACCGTTTCTTGCTCCTCATATTTTTGACACCTTTTGAAGCTCTTCATTTTTTTCTCAAGTTTTCAGGCTCTTCATGTTTTTCAACAGCATTTCATGCTCCTCCTATTTTTTAGACCGTTTCGTGCTCCTCATATTTTTGACACCTTTTGAAGCTCTTCATATTTTTCACACCTTTTCAGGCTCTTCATGTTTTTCAACACCGCTTCATGCTCCTCCTAGGTTTCAGACCCTTTCATTCTCCTCATATTTTTGACAGCTTTTGAAGCTCTTCATATTTTTCACACCTTTTCAGGCTCTTCATGTTTTTGAACACGGCTTCATGCTCCTCCTATTTTTCAGACCGTTTCATGCTCCTCATATTTGACACGTTTTGAAGCTTTTCATATATTTCACACCTTTTCAGGCACTTCATGTTTTTCAACACCGCTTCATGCTCCTCCTAATTTTCAGACCGTTTCATGCTACTCATATTTGAAAAGTTTTGAAGCTCTTCATATATTTCACACATTTTCAGGCTCTTCATGTTTTTCAAAACGGCTTTATGCTCCTCCTATTTTTCAGAACGTTTCATGCTCCTCATATTTGTGTTACCTTTTGAAGCTCTTCATATTTTTCACAACTTTTCATGCTCTTCATGTTTTCAACACCGATTCTTGCTCCTCCTGTTTTTCAGACCGTTTCCTGCTCCTTCTATTTTTCAGGCCGTTTCATGCTCCTCTTTTTTTAACACATTCTGAAGCTCTTCGTATTTTTCACACCTTTTCATGCTGTTCATGTTTTTGAACACGGCTTCATGCTCCTCCTATATTTCAGACCGTTTCATGCTCCTCATATTTTTGACACCTTTTGAAGCTCTTCATATTTCTCACACCTTTTCAGGCTCTTCATGTTTTTCAACACTGCTTCATGCTCCTCCTGTTTTTCAGACAGTTGCATTCTCCTCCTATTTTTGACACCTTTTGAAGCTCTTCATATTTTTAACACTTTTTCAAACTCTTCATGTTTTTGAACACTGCTTCATCCTCCTCCTATTTTTCAGACCGTTTCATGCTCCTCATATTTTTGAAACCTTTTGAAGCTCTTCATATTTTTCACACCTTTTCAGGCTCTTCATGTTTTTCAACACCACTTCATGCTCCTCCTATATTTCAGACCGTTTCATGCTCCTCATATTTTTGACACCTTTTGATGCTCTTCATATTTTTCACACCTTTTCTGGTTCTCTTGTTTTTGAACACAGCTTCATGCTCCTCCTATTTTTCAGACCGTTTCATGCTCATCTCTTTAGACACCTTTGAAGCTCTTCATATTTATCACACGTTTTCACGCTCTTCATGTTTTTCAACATCGCATCATGCTCCTCCTATTTTTCAGACTGTTTCATGCTCCTCATATATTTGACAACTTTTGAATCTCTTCATAGTTTTCACATCTTTCCAGGCTCTTCATGTTTTTGAAGACCTTTTCATGCTCCTCCTATTTTTTAGACCGTTTCATGCTCCTCATGTATTTCACTCCTTTTGAAGGTCTTCATATTTTTCACATCTTTCCAGGCTCTTCATGTTTTTAAACACCGTTTCATACTCCTCCTATTTTTCAGACCGTTTCATGCTCCTCGTATTTTTGAAAACTTTTGAAGCTTTTCATATATTTCACACCTTTTCAGGCTCTTCATGTTTTTGAACAGTGCTTCATGCTCCTCCTACTTTTCAGACTTTTTCATCCTCCTCATATTTTTCACACCTTTTGAAGCTCTTCCTGTTTTTCACACCTTTTCAGGCTCTTCATGTTTTTGAACACAGCTTCATCCTCCTCCTATTTTTCAGACCGTTTCTTGCTCCTCATAGATTTCACACCTTTTGAATCTCTTCCTGTTTTTCACACGTTTTCAGGCTCTTCATGTTTTTGAACATCCCTTCATGCTCCTAATATTTTTCAGACTGTTTCATGCTCCTCATATTTTTGACATCTTTTGAAGCTCTTCATATTTTTCACACCTTTTCAGGCTCTTCATGTTTTTCAACACTGCGTCATGCCCCTCCTATTTTTCAGACCGTTTCATGCTCCTCATATTTTTGACATATTTTGAAGCTCTTCATATTTTTCACACATTTTCAGGCTCTACATGTTTTTCAACAATGCTTCATGCTCCTCCTATTTTTCACACCTTTTGAAGCTCTGAATATTTATCACACGTTTTAACGCTCTTCATGTTTTTCAACATTGCTTCATGCTCCTCATATTTTTCAGACTGTTTCATGCTCCTCATATTTTGACACCTTTTCAAGCTCTTCATATTTTTCACACCTTTTCAGGCTCTTCATGTTTTTGAACACCGCTTCATGCTGCTCCTATTTAGCAGACCGTTTCATGCTCCTCATATATTTGACACCTTTTGAATCTCTTCATAGTTTTCACATCTTTTCAGGCTCTTCATGTTTTTCTACACCGTTTCATGCTCCTCGTATTGTTCAGACCATTTCATGCTCCTCATATTTGTGACACCATTTGAAGCCCTTCATTTTTTCACACCTTTTCAGGCTCTTCATGTTTTTGAACATCGCTTCATTCTCCTCCTATTTTTCAGATCGTTTCATTCTCCTCATATATTTGACACCATTTGAAGCTCTTCATATTTTTCACACCTTTTCAGGCTCTTCATGTTTTTGAACACTGATTCATGCTCCTCCTATTTTTCAGACCGTTTCATGCTCCTCATAATTTTCACACCTTTTGAAGCTCTTCATATTTTTTCACACCTTTTCAGGCTCTTCATGATTTTGAAGACCTTTTCATGCTCCTCCTATTTTTTAGACCGTTTCATGCTCCTCATGTATTTCACTCCTTTTGAAGCTCTTCATATTTTTCACACCTTTCCAGGCTCTTCATGTTTTTAAACACCGTTTCATACTCCTCCTATTTTTCAGACCGTTTCATGCTCCTCTTATTTTTAAAAACTTTGACGCTTTTCATATATTTCACACCTTTTCAGGCTCTTCTTGTTTTTGAACACTGCTTCATGCTCCTCCTATTTTTCTCACCGTTTCATGCATCATATTTTTCACACATTTTGAAGGTGTTCATATTTTTCACACATTTTCAGGCTCTCATGTTTTTGAACACAGCTTCATTCTCCTCCTATTTTTCAGACCGTTTCATGCATCTCATGTATTTCACACCTTTTGAAGCTCTTCATATATTTCACTCCTTTTCAGGCTCTTCATTTTTTCAACAACATTTCATGCTCCTCCTATTTTTCAGAACTTTTCTTGATCATCCAATATTTGACACCTTGTGAAGCTCTTCATATTTTTCACACCTTTTGAAGCTCTTCATATTTTTCACACCTTTTCAGGCTCTTCATGTTTTTGAACACCGTTTCATGCTCCTCCTATTTTTCAGACTGTTTCATGCTCATCTCATTTTTGACACCATTTGAAACTCTTCATATTTTTCACACCTTTTGAAGCTGTTCATATTTTTCATATTTTTGAAGCTCTTCATATTTTCACACGTTTTCAAACTCTTCATGTTTTTCAACACCGCTTAATGCTCCTGCTATTTTTCAGACCGTTTCATCCTCCTCATATTTTTGACAGGTTTTGAGGCTTTTCATATTTTTAACACCCATTCAGGCTCTTCATGTTTTTGAACACCGTTTCATAATCTTCCTATTTTTCAGACCGTTTCATGCTCCTCATATTTTTGACACCTTTTTAAGCTCTTCATATTTTTCACACCTTTTCAGGATCTTCATATTTTTCAACACCGCTTCATACTCCTCCTATTTTTAAGACCGTTTCATTCTCCTCATATTTTTGACTCCTTTTGAAGCTCTTCATATATTTCACACCGTTTCAAGCTCTTCTTTTTTTTCAACACCACTTCATGCTCCTCCTATTTTTCAGACCGTTTCATGCTCATATCATTTTGACACCTATTGAAGCACTTCATATTTTTCACACCTTTTCAGGCTCTTCATGTTGTTGAAGCCGGTTCAGGCTCCTCCTATTTTTCTGAAAGTTTCATGCTCCTCATATGTTTCACAACTTTTGAAGCTCTTCATACTTTTCACACCTTTTCAGGCTCTTCATGTTTTTGAACAGCGCTTCATGCTCCTCCTATTTTTCAGACCATTTCATGCACCTCATATTTTTGACACGTTTTGAAGCTCTTCATATTTTTCTCACCTTTTCAGGCTCTTCATGTTTTCAACACAGCTTCATGCTCCTCCTATTTTTCAGAACGTTTCATGCTCCTCATATTTTTGACACCTTTTGAAGCTCTTCATATTTTTCACACCTTTTCAGGCTCGTCATGTTTTTGAACACCTCGTCATGCGCCTCCTATTTTTCAGACCGTTTCATGCTCCGCATATTTTTGACAGATTTTGAAGCTTTTCATATTTTTCACTCCTTTTCAGGCTCTTCAGGTTTTTCAACACCACTTCATGCTCGTCCTTTTTGCAGATCTTTTCATGCTCCTCATATTTTTGACACCTTTTTATGATCCTCATATATTTCACACCTTTTCAGTCTCTTCTTTTTTTTCAACACCACTTCATGCTCCTCCTGTTTTTCAAACCGTTTCATGGTCATCTCATTTTTGACACCTTTTGAAGCTTTTCATATTTTTCACACCTTTTCAGGCTCTTCTTGTTTTTGAACACCGCTTCATACTCCTCCTATTTTTGAGACCGTTTCATTCTCCTCATATTTTTGACACCTTTTGAAGCTCTTCATATTTTTCAAACCTTTTCAGTCTCTTCTTTTTTTCAACACCACTTCATGCTCCTCCTATTTTTCAGACCGTTTCATGCTCTTCTCATTTTTGAAACCTTTAGAATCTCTCCATATTTTTCACACCTTTTCAGGCTCTTCATGTTTTTCAACACCGCTTCATGCTCCTCCTTTTATTCAGACCGTTTCATTATCCTCATATTTTTAACACCTTTTGAAGGTCTTCATATATTTCACACCTTTTCAGGCTCTTCTTTTTTTTCAACTCCACTTCATGCTCCTCTTATTTTTCAGACCGTTTCATGCTCATCTCATTTTTGACGCATTTGAAGCTCTTCATATTTTTCACACGTTTTAAGGCTCTTCATGTTTTTCAACTCCACTTCATGCTCCTCTTATTTTTCAGACCGTTTCATGCTCATCTCATTTTTGACACATTTGAAGCTCTTCATATTTTTCACACCTTTTGAAGCTCTTCATATTTTTCACGCGTTTTCAGGCTCTTCATGTTTTTCAACACCGCTTGATGCTCCTCCTATTTTTCAGACCGGTTCATGCTCCTCATGTTTTTGACACTTTTTGAAGCTGTTCATATTTTTCACACCTTTTCAGCCTCTTCATGTTTTTCAACACCGTTTCATGCTCCGCATATTTTTGACACCTTTTGAATCTCTTCATATTTTTCACACCTTTTCAGGCTCTTCATGTTTCTGATCACCGTTTCATGCTCCTCCTATTTTTCAGACCGTTTCATGCTCATCTCATTTTTGACACCTTTTGAAGCTCTTCATATATTTCACAGCTTTTGAAGCTCTTCATATTTTTCACACGTTTGCAGGCTCTTCATGCTTTTCAACACCGTTTCGTGCTGCTTCTGTTTTTCAGATGGTTTCATGCTCCTCATATTTTTCACAGCTTTTAGAGCTCTTCATATTTTTCACACCTTTTCAGGCTCTTCATGTTTTTAACACAGCTTCATGCTCCACCTATTTTTCAGAGAGTTTCATGCTCCTCATTTATTTCACACCTTTTGAAGCTCTTCATATTTTTCACACCTTTTCAGTCTCTTCATGTTTTTCCACACCACTTCATGCTCCTCCTTTTTTTCAGACCGTTTCATGCTCCTCATATTTTTGACAGATTTTGAAGCTCTTAATATTTTCACACCTTTTCAGGCTTTTCATGTTTTTGAACACCGCTTCATGATCCTCCTATTTTTCAGACCGTTTCATGCTCCTCATATTTTTGCCATATTTTGAAGCTTTTCATATTTTTCACACCTTTTCTGGCTGTTCAAGTTTTTCAACACCACTTCATGCTCCTCCTTTTTTGCGGACCGTTTCATGCTCCTCATATTTTTGACACCTTTTGAAGCTCTTCATATTTTTCACTCTTTTTTAGGCTCTTCATGTTTTTCAACACCACTTCATGCTCCTCCTATTTTTCAGACCGTTTCATGCTCATCTCATTTTTGACACCTTTTCAAGCTTTTCATATTTTTCACAATTTATCAGGCTCTTCATGTTTTTGAACACCGCTTCATGCTCCTCCTATTTTTCAGACCGTATCCTGCTCCTCATATTATTCACACATATTGAAGCTCTTCATATTTTTCACACATTTTCAGGCTCTTCATGTTTTTGAACACCGCTTCATGGTCCTCCTAATTTTCAGAACTTTTCATACTCCTCATATAATTCACACCTTTTGAAGCTCTTCAAATTTTTCACACCTTTTAAGGCTCTTCATGTTTTTCAACACCATTTCATGCTCCTCCAGTTTTTCAGACCGTTTCATGCTCCTCATAATTTTGACACCTTTTGAAGCTCTTCATATTTTTCACACCTTTTGAAGCAGGTCATATATTTCACACCTTTTCAGGCTCTTGATGTTTTTCAACACCACTTCATGCACCTCCTATTTTTCACACCCTTTCATGCTAATCTAATTTTTGACACCTTTTGAAGCTCTTCATATTTTTCACACCTTTTGAAGGTCTTCATATTTTTCACACCTTTTCAGGCTGTTCATGTTTTTGAACACCGCTTATGCTCGTCCTATTTTACAGACCGTTTCATGCTCCTCATATTTTTGACACCTTTTGAAGCTCTTCATATTTTTCACACCTTTTCAGGCTCTTCATAATTTTCATATTTTTGAAGCTCTTCATATATTTCACACTTTTTCAGGCTCTTCATGGTTTTCAACACCTCTTCAGGCTCCTCCTATTTTTCAGACCCTTTCATGCTAATCTAATTTTTGACACTTTTGAAGCTCTTCATATTTTTCACACCTTTTCAGGCTCTTCATGTTTTTGAACACCGCTTCATCCTCCTCCTATTTTTAAGAGGGTTTCATGCTCGTCATATTTTTTACACATTTTGAAGCTCTTCATATTTTTCACACCTTTTCAGGCTCTTCATGTTTTTGAACATCATTTCATGCTCCTCCTATTTTTCAGACCGTTTCATGCTCCTCATATTTTTGACACCTTTTGAAGCTTTCATATTTTTCACACCTTTTCAAGCTCTTCATGTTTTTCAACACCACTTCATGCTCCTACTGTTTTGCAGACCGTTTCATGCTACGCATATTTTTGACACCTTTTGAAGCTCTTCATATTTCTCACACCTTTTCAGGCTCTTCATGTTTTTCAACACCGCTTCATGCACCTCCGATTTTTCAGACCATTTCATGCTCCTCATATTTCTGACAACTTTCGAAGCTCTTCATATTTCTCAAACCTTTTCAGGCTCTTCATGTTTTTCAACACCGCTTAATGCAGCTCTTATTTTTCAGACCGTTTCATGCTCATCTCATTTTTGACACCTTTTGAAGCTTTTCATATTTTTCACATATTTTCAGGCTCTTCATGTTTTTGAACACCGATTCATGCTAATCCTATTTTTCAAACCATATCATGCTCCTCATATTTTTCACACCTTTTGAAGCTCTTCATATTTATCACACCTTTTCAGGCTCTTCATGTTTTTGAACACGGCTTCATGGTCCTCCTATTTTTCAGAACTTTTCATGCTCCTCATATAATTCACACCTTTTGAAGCTCTTCATATTTTTCACACCTTTTCAGGCTCTTCATGTTTTTCCACACCACTTCATGCTTCTCCTATTTTTCAGCCCGTTTCATTCTCCTCATATATTTCACACCTTTAGAAGCTCTTCATATTTTTCACACCTTTTCAGGCTCTTCATGTTTTTGAACACCGTTTCATGCTCCTCCTATTTTTCAGGCCGTTTCATGCTCCTCATATTTTTGACACCTTTTGAAGCTCTTCATATTTTTCACACCTTTTCAGGCTCTTCATGTTTTTCAACACCACTTCATGCTCCTCGTATTTTTCAGACCGTTTCATGCTCATCTACTTGTTGACACCTTTTGAAGCTCCTCATATTTTTCACACCTTTTAAGCTCTTCACATTTTTCACACCTTTTCAGGCTCTTCATGTTTTGAACACCGTTTCTTGCTCCTCCTATTATTCAGACCGTTTCATGATCCTCATATATTTGACACCTCTTGAAGCTCTTCATATTTTTCACACCTTTTCAGGCTCTTCATGTTTTTCAACACCGCTTCATGCTCCTCCTATTTTTCACACCGTTTCCTGCTCCTCATATTTTTGACACCTTTTGAAGCTCTTCATATTTTTCACACCTTTTCAGGCTCTTCATATTTTTCAACACAACTTCATGCATCTCCTATTTTTCGGACCGTTTCATGCTCCTCATGTTTTTCAAACCTTTTGAAGCTCTTCATATTTTTCACACCATTTCAGGCTCTTCATTTTTTTAAACACCGTTTCATGCTCCTTCTATTATTCAGACTGTTTCATGCTCCTCATATTTTTTACACCTTTTGAAGCTATTCATATTTTTCACACCTTTTGAAGCTCTTTATATTTTTCATATTTTTGAACCTCTACATGTTTTTCAACCTTTTCAGGCTCTTCATGTTTTTCAACACCGCTTCATGCTCCTCCTATTTTTCAGACCGTTTCCTGCTCCTCATATTTTTGACACCTTTTGAAGCTCTTCATATTTTCCACATATTTTGAAGCTCTTCATATATTTCACACCTTTTCAGGCTCTTCATGTTTTTCAACACCACTTCATGCGCCTCCGATTTTTCAGACCGTTTCATTCTCCTCATATTTTTGACACCTTTTGAAGCTCTTCATATTTTTCACACCTTTTGAGGCTCTTCATATTTTTCAACACAACTTCATGCATCTCCTATTTTTCGGACCGTTTCATGCTCCTCATGTTTTTCAAACCTTTTGAAGCTCTTCATATTTTTCACACCATTTCAGGCTCTTCATTTTTTTAAACACCGTTTCATGCTCCTTCTATTATTCAGACTGTTTCATGCTCCTCATATATTTTACACCTTTTGAAGCTATTCATATTTTTCACACCTTTTCAGGTTCTTCATGTTTTTCAACACCGCTTCATGATCCTCCTATTTTTCAGACCGTTTCATGCTCCTCATATATTTGACATTTTTTGAGGCTCTTCATATTTTTCACAGCTTTTCAGGCTCTTCATGTTTTTCAACACCGCTTCATGATCCTCCTATTTTTCAAACCGTATCATGCTCCTCATATTTTTGACACCTTTTGAAGCTCTTCATATTTTTCACATTTTTCAGGCTCTTCATGTTTTTCAACACCACTTCATGCTCCTCCTATTTTTCAGACGGTTTCATGCTCCTCATATTTTTGACACCTTTAGAAGCTCTTCTTATTTTTCACACCTTTTCAGGCTCATCATGTTTTTCAACACCACTTCATGCTCCTCCTATTTTTAAGACCGTTTCATTCTCCTCATATTTTTGACTCCTTTTGCAGCTCTTCATATTTCTCAAAACTTTTCAGGCTCTTCATGTTTTTCAACACCGCTTAATGCACCTCCTATTTTTCAGACCGTTTCATGCTCATCTCATTTTTGACACCTTTTGAAGCTTTTCATATTTTTCACATATGTTCAGGCTCTTGATGTTTTTGAACACCGATTCATGCTAATCCTATTTTTCAAACCATATCATGCTCGTCATGTTTTTCACACCTTTTGAAGCTCTTCATATTTTTCACACCTTTTCAGTCTCTTCATGTTTTTGAACACCACTTCATGCTCCTTCTATTTTTCAGAGAGTTTCATGCTCCTCATGTATTTCACACCTTTTGAAGCTCTTCATATTTTTCACACCTTTTCAGGCTCTTAATGTTTTTGAACACCGTTTCATGCTCCTCCTATTTTTCAGGCCGTTTCATGCTCCTCCTATTTTTGACACCTTTTGAAGCTCTTCATATTTTTCACACCTTTTCAGGCTCTTCATGTTTTTCAACACCGCTTCATGCTCCTCCTATTTTTCGGACCGTTTCATGCTTCTCATATTTTTGACACCTTTTGAAGCTCTTCGTATAATTCACACCTTTTCAGGCTCTTCATTTTTTTCAACACCACTTTATGCTCCTCCTATTTTTCAGACCATTTCATGCAGATCTCATTTTTGACACCTTTTGAAGCTCTTCTTATTTTTCAAAACTTTTGAAGCTCTTCATATTTTTCACACTTTTTCAGGCTCTTCATGTTTTTCACCACCTCTTCAGGCTCCTCCTATTGTTCAGACCCTTTCATGCTAATCTAATTTTTGACACTTTTTGAAGCTCTTCATATTTTTCACACCTTTTAACTCTCTGCATGTTTTTGAACACCTTTTCATGCTCCTCATGTATTTCACTCCTTTTGAAGCTCTTCATATTTTTCACACCTTTTCAGGCTCTTCATGTTTTTGAACACCACTTCATGGTCCTCCTATTTTTCAGAACTTTTCATGCTCCTCATATAATTCACACCTTTTGAAGCTCTTCATATTTATCACACCTTTTCAGGCTCTTCATGTTTTTCCACACCACTTCATGCTTCTCCTATTTTTCAGCCCGTTTCATCCTCCTCATGTATTTCACACCTTTAGAAGCTCTTCATATTTTTCACACCTTTTCAGGCTCTTCATGTTTTTGAACACCATTTCATGCTCCTCCTATTTTTCAGGCCGTTTCATGCTCCTCCTATTTTTGACACCTTTTGAAGCTCTTCATATTTTTCACACCTTTTCAGGCTCTTCATGTTTTTCAACACCGTTTCATGCTCCTCGTATTTTTCAGACCGTTTCATGCTCTTCTCATTTTTGACACCTTTTGAAGCTCTTCATATATTTCACACCTTTTCAGGCTCTTCATGTTTTTCAACACCATTTCATGCTCCTCGTATTTTTCAGACCGTTTCATGCTCATCTACTTGTTGACACCTTTTGAAGCTCCTCATATTTTTCACACCTTTTAAGCTCTTCACATTTTTCACACCTTTTCAGGCTCTTCATGTTTTGAACACCGTTTCTTGCTCCTCCTATTATTCAGACCGTTTCATGATCCTCATATATTTGACACCTCTTGAAGCTCTTCATATTTTTCACACCTTTTCAGGCACTTCAAGATTTTCAACACCGCTTCATGCTCTTCCGATTTTTCAGACCGTTTCATGCTCATCTCATTTTTGACATCTTTTGAAGCTCTTCGTATTTTTCACACCTTTTGAAGCTCTTCATATTTTTCATATTTTTGAACCTCTTCATGTTTTTCAACCTTTTCAGGCTCTTCATGTTTTTCAACACCGCTTCATGCTCCTCCTATTTTTCAGACCGTTTCCTGCTCCTCATATTTTTGACACCTTTTGAAGCTCTTCATATTTTCCACATATTTTGAAGCTCTTCATATATTTCACACCTTTTCAGGCTCTTCATGTTTTTCAACACCACTTCATGCGCCTCCGATTTTTCAGACCGTTTCATGCTCATCTAATTTTTGACACCTTTTGAAGCTCTTCATATTTTTCACACCTTTTCAGGCTCTTCATATTTTTCAACACAACTTCATGCATCTCCTATTTTTCGGACCGTTTCATGCTCCTCATGTTTTTCACACCTTTTGAAGCTCTTCATATTTTTCACACCATTTCAGGCTCTTCATTTGTTTAAACACCGTTTCATGCTCCTTCTATTATTCAGACTGTTTCATGCTCCTCATATTTTTTACACCTTTTGAAGCTATTCATATTTTTCACACCTTTTCAGGTTCTTCATGTGTTTCAACACCGCTTCATGATCCTCCTATTTTTCAGACCGTTTCATGCTCCACATATATTTCACATTTTTTGAGGCTCTTCATATTTTTCACACCTTTTCAGGCTCTTCATGTTTTTCAACACCGCTTCATGATCCTCCTATTTTTCAGACCGTATCATGCTCCTCATATTTTTGACACCTTTTGAAGCTCTTCATATTTTTCACATTTTTCAGGCTCTTCATGTTTTTCAACACCACTTCATGCTTCTCCTATTTTTCAGACCGTTTCATGCTCCTCATGAATTTCACACCTTTTAAAGCTCTTCATATTTTTCACAACTTTTCAGGCTTTTCATGTTTCTGATCACCGTTTCATGCTCCTCCTGTCTTTCAGACCGTTTCATGCTTCTCATATTTTTGACACCATTTGAAGCTCTTCATATTTTTCACACCTTTTCAGGCTCCTCATGTTTTTGAACACCGCTCATGATCCTTCAAATTTTCAGACCGTTTCATGCTCTTCATATTTTTGACACCTTTTGAAACTCTTCATATTTTTCACACCTTTTCAGGCTCTTCATGTGTTTCCACACCACTTCATGCTTCTCCTATTTTTCAGACCGTTTCATGCTCCTCATTAACTTCACACCTTTTGAAGCTCTTCATATTTTTCAAACGTTTTCAGGCTGTTCATTTTTTTCAACACCGCTTCTTGCTCCTCCTATTTTTCAGACCGTTTCATGCTCCTCATATTTTTGACACGTTTTGAAGCTCTTCATATTTTTCATACCTTTCAAACTGTTCATGTTTTTCCAGAACCCTTCATGCTGCTCCAATATTTCAGACCGTTCCATGCTCCTCATATATTTCACACCTTTTGAAGCTGTTCATATTTTCCACACCTTTTCAGGCTCTTCATGATTTTCAAAACAATTTCAGGCTCCTGCTTTTTTGCAGACCGTTTCATGCCCCTCATAATTTTGACACCTTTTGAAGCTCTTCATATTTCTCACACCTTTTCAGGCTCTTCATGATTTTGAACACCGCTTCATGATCCTCCTATTTTTCAGACCGTTTCATGCTCCTCATATTTTTGACACCTTTTGAAGCCCTTAATATTTTTCACACCTTATCAGGCTCTTCATGTTTTTGAACACCGCTTCATGCTCCTCCTGTTTTTCAGACCGTTTCATGCTCCTCCTATATTGACACATTTAGAAGCTCTTCGAATTTATCTCACGTTTTCAGGCTCTTCATGTTTTTGAACACCGGTCCAAGGTCCTCCTATTTTTCAGACCGTTTCATTCTCCTCAATGTATTTCACACCTTTTAAAGCTCTTCATAATTTGCACACCTTTTCAGGCTCTTCATGTTTTGAACTCCGTTTCATGCTCCTCCTATTTTTCAGACCGTTTGATGCTCCTCAAATTTTTGACACATTTTGAAGCTCTTCATATTTCTCAAACCTTTTCAGGCTCTTCATGATTTTGAACACTGCTTCATGATCCTCCTATATTTCAGACCGTTTCATGCTCCTCCTATTTGTGACACATTTAGAAGCTCTTCAAATTTATCTCACGTTTTCAGGCTCTTCATGATTTTGAACACCGCTCCATGGTCCTCCTATTTTTCAGACCGTTTCATTCTCCTCATGTATTTCACACCTTTTAAAGCTCTTCATAATTTGCACACCTTTTCAGGCTCTTCATGTTTTGAACTCCGTTTCATGCTCCTCCTATTTTTCAGACCGTTTCATGCTCCTCAAATTTTTGACACATTTTGAAGCTCTTCATATTTTTCACACCTTTTCAGGCTCTTCATGTTTTTCAACACCGCTTCATGCTCCTCCTATTTTTCAGAATGTTTCATGCTCCTCATATTTTTGACACCTTTTGAAGCTCTTCATATTTTTCACACCTTTTCAGGCTCTTCATGTTTTTCAACACCGCTTCATGCTCCTCCTATATTTCAGACCGTTTCTTGCACCTCTTATATTTCACACCTTTTGAAGCTCTTCATATAATTCACACCTTTTCAGGTTCTTCATGTTTTTCAACACCGCTTCATGCTCCTCCTATTTTTCAGACAGTTTCATGCTCTTCTCATTTTTGACACCTTTTGAAGCTCTTCATATATTTCACACCTTTTCAGGCTCTTCATGTTTTTCAACACCGCCTCATGCTCCTCCTATTTTTCAGACAGTTTCATGCTCTTCTCATTTTTGACACTTTTTGAAGCTCTTCATATTTTTCACACCTTTTCAGGCTCTTCATGTTTTTCAACACCGCCTCATGATCCTCCTATTTTTCAGACCGTTTCATGCTCCTCATATTTTTGACACCTTTTGAAGCTCTTCATATTTTTCACATTTTTCAGGCTCTTCATGTTTTTCAACACCACTTCATGCTCCTCCTATTTTTCAGACGGTTTCATGCTCCTCATATTTTTGACAGCTTTAGAAGCTATTCTTATTTTGCTCACCTTTTCAGGCTCATCATGTTTTTCAACACCGCTTCATGCTCCTCCTTTTTTTAAGACCGTTTCATTCTCCTCATATTTTTGACTCCTTTTGAACCTCTTCATATATTTCACACCTTTTCAGACTCTTCATTTTTTTCAACACCACTTCATGCTCCTCCTGTTTTTCAGACCGTTTCATGCTCATCTCATTTTGACACCTTTTGAAGCTCTTCATATTTTCACACCTTTTGAAGCTCTTCATATTTTTCAAACCTTTTTCAGCTCTTCATGATTTTTAAAACCGCTTCATGCTCCTCCTATTTTTCACACCGTTTCATGCTCATCTCATTTTTGACACCCTTTGAAGCTCTTCATATTTTTCACACCTTTTGAAGCTCTTCTTATTTTTCACATTTTTGAAGCTCTTCATATTTTTCACACCTTTTCAGCCTCTTCATGTTTTTGAACACCGCTTCATGCTCCTCCTATTTTTCAGACCCTTTCATGGTCCTAATATTTCTGTCACGTTTTGAAGCTCTTCATATTTTTGACACCTTTTCAGGCTCTTCATGTTTTTGAACACCGCTTCATGCTCCTCCTATTTTTCAGACCGTTTCATGCTCCTCATATTTTTCACACCTTTTGAAGCTCTTCATATTTTTCACACCATTTCAGGCTCTTCATGTTTTTGAACACCGCTTCATGCTCCTCCTATTTTTCAGACCGTTTAAACCTCCTCATGTATTTCACACCTTTTGAAGCTCTTCATATTTTTCACTCCTTTTCATGCACTTCATGTGTTTGAACACCATTTCATGCTCCTCCTATTTTGCAGACCGTTTCATTCTCCTCATATTTTTGACACCTTTTGAAGCTCTTCATATTTTTCACTCGTTTTCAGGCTCTTCATGTTTTTCAACACCACTTCATGCTCCTCCTATTTTTCAGACCGTTTCATGCTCATCTCATTTTGACACCTTTTCAAGCTTTTCATATTTTTCACAATTTATCAGGCTCTTCATGTTTTTGAACACCGCTTCATGCTCCTCCTATTTTTCAGACCGTTTAAACCTCCTCATGTATTTCACACCTTTTGAAGCTCTTCATATTTTTCACTCCTTTTCATGCACTTCATGTGTTTGAACACCATTTCATGCTCCTCCTATTTTGCAGACCGTTTCATTCTCCTCATATTTTTGACACCTTTTGAAGCTCTTCATATTTTTCACTCGTTTTCAGGCTCTTCATGTTTTTCAACTCCACTTCATGCTCCTCCTGTTTTTCAGACCGTTTCATGCTCATCTCATTTTGACACCTTTTCAAGCTTTTCATATTTTTCACAATTTATCAGGCTCTTCATGTTTTTGAACACCGATTCATGCTCCTCCTATTTTTCAGACCGTATCCTGCTCCTCATATTATTCACACCTATTGAAGCTCTTCATATTTTTCACACCTTTTAAGACTCTTCTTGTTTTTGAACACCACTTCATGCTCCTCCTATTTTTCAGAGAGTTTCATGCTCCTCATGTATTTCACACCTTTTGAAGCTCTTCATATTTTTCACACCTTTTAAGACTCTTCATGTTTTTGAACACAGCTTCATGCTCCTCCTATTTTCCAGCCCGTTCCATGCTCCTCATATTTTTGACACCTTTTGAAGCTTTTCTTATTTTTCACAACTTTTTAGGCTCTTCATGTTTTTGAACACCGCTTCATGCTCCTCCTATTTTTCAGAGTGTGTCATGCTCCTAATGTATTTCACTCCTTTTGAAGCTCTTCATATTTTTCACACCTTTTCAGGCTCTTCATGTTTTTCCACACCACTTCCTTCTCCTATTTTTCAGAGAGTTTCATGCTCCTATTGTATTTCACACTTTATGAAGCTCTTCATATTTGTCACACCTTTTGAAGCTCTTCAGATTTTTCATATTTTTGAAGCTCTTCATATTTTTCACACCTCTTCAGGCTCTTCATGTTTTAGAACACCACTTCATGCCCCTCCTATTTTTCAGACCGTTTCATGCTCCTCCTATTTTTCAGACCGTTTCGTGCTCCTCATATTTTTGACACTTTTTGAAGCTCTTCATATGTTTCACACCTTTTCAGGCTCTTCAAGATTTTGAACACCACTTCATCCTCCTCCTGTTTTTAAGACCGTTTCATGCTCCTCATCTTTTTGACAGCTTTTGAAGCTCTTCATAGTTTTCACATTTTTGAAGATCTTCATATTTTTCACACGATATCAGACTCTTCATTTTTTTCAATACCACTTCATGCTCCTCCTGTTTTCAGACCGTTTCATGCTCATCTCATTTTGACACCTTTTGAAGCTCTTCATATTTTTCACACCTCTTCAGGCTCTTCATGTTTTTCAACACCATTTCATGCTCCTCCTATTTTTCAGACCGTTTCATGCTCCTCATATTTTTGACACCTTTTGAAGCTCTTCATCTTTTTCACACCTTTTGAAGGTCTTCATATTTTTCACACCTTTTCAGGCTGTTCATGTTTTTGAACACCGCTTATGCTCGTCCTATTTTACAGACCGTTTCATGCTCCTCATATTTTTACACCTTTTGAAGCTATTCATATTTTTCACACCTTTTCAGGCTCTTCATGTTTTTGAACACCGTTTCATGCTCCTCCTATTTTTCAGACCATTTAATGCTCCTCATATTTTTGACACGTTTTGAAGCTCTTCATATTTTTCACACCTGTTCAGGCTCTTCATGATTTTGAACACCGCTTCATGCTCCTCCTATTTTTCAGTCCGTTTCATGCTCCTCATATTTTTGACACTTTTTGAAGCTCTTCATATTTTTCACACCTTTTCAGGCTCTTCAAGATTTTGAACACCACTTCATCCTCCTCCTGTTTTTAAGACCGTTTCATGCTCCTCATCTTTTTGACAGCTTTTGAAGCTCTTCATAGTTTTCACATTTTTGAAGATCTTCATATTTTTCACACGATATCAGACTCTTCATTTTTTTCAATACCACTTCATGCTCCTCCTGTTTTTCAGACCGTTTCATGCTCATCTCATTTTGACACCTTTTGAAGCTCTTCATATTTTTCACACCTCTTCAGGCTCTTCATGTTTTTCAACACCATTTCATGCTCCTCCTATTTTTCAGACCGTTTCATGCTCCTCATATTTTTGACACCTTTTGAAGCTCTTCATCTTTTTCACACCTTTTGAAGGTCTTCATATTTTTCACACCTTTTCAGGCTGTTCATGTTTTTGAACACCGCTTATGCTCGTCCTATTTTACAGACCGTTTCATGCTCCTCATATTTTTGACACCTTTTGAAGCTATTCATATTTTTCACACCTTTTCAGGCTCTTCATGTTTTTGAACACCGTTTCATGCTCCTCCTATTTTTCAGACCGTTTCATGCTCCTCATATTTTTGACACCTTTTGAAGCTCTTCATCTTTTTCACACCTTTTGAAGGTCTTCATATTTTTCACACCTTTTCAGGCTGTTCATGTTTTTGAACACCGCTTATGCTCGTCCTATTTTACAGACCGTTTCATGCTCCTCATATTTTTGACACCTTTTGAAGCTATTCATATTTTTCACACCTTTTCAGGCTCTTCATGTTTTTGAACACCGTTTCATGCTCCTCCTATTTTTCAGACCATTTAATGCTCCTCATATTTTTGACACGTTTTGAATCTCTTCATATTTTTCACACCTGTTCAGGCTCTTCATGATTTTGAACACCGCTTCATGCTCCTCCTATTTTTCAGTCCGTTTCATGCTCCTCATATTTTTGACACCATTTGAAGCTCTTCGTATTTCTCACAGCTTTTCAGGTTCTTCATGTTTTTCAACACCGCTTCATGCTCCTCCTATTTTTCAGACCGTTTCATGCTCATCTCATTTTTGACACCTTTTGAAGCTCTTCATATTTTACCAGATCTTTTGAAGCTCTTCGTATTTTTCACACCATTCCAGGCTCTTCTTGTTTTTCAACACCCCTTCTTGCTCCTCCTTCTTTTCAGACCATTTCATGCTCCTCATATTTTTGACACGTTTTGAAGCTCTTCATATTTTTCACAACTTTTCAGGCTCTTCATGATTTTCAAAGCCTCTTCATGCTCCTCCTATTTTCAGACCCTTTCATGCTCATCTAATTTTTGACATCTTTTGAAGCTCTTGATATTTTTCACAACTTTTGAAGCTCTTCATATTTTTCATATTTTTGAAGCTCTTCATATTTTCACACGTTTTCAGACTCTTCATGTTTTTCAACACCGCTTCATGCTCCTCCTATTTTTCAGAGAGTTTCATGCAGCTCATGTATTTCACACCGTTTGAAGCTCTTCATATTTTTCACACCCTTTCAGGTTCTTCATGTTTTTGATCACCGTTTCATGCTCCTCCTATTTTTCAGACCGTTTCATGCTCCTCATATTTTTGACACGTTTTGAAGCTCTTCATATTTTTCACACCTTTTCAGGCTCTTCATGATTTTGAAAACCGCTTCATGATCCTCCTATTTTACAGACCGTTTCATGCTCTTCATATTTTTGACCCCTTTTGAAGCTCTTCATATTTTTCACACCTTTTCAGGCTCATCATATTTTTCAACACCGTTTCATGCTGCTTCTATTTTTCAGGCCGTTTCATGCTCCTCATATTTTTCATATCTTTTGAAGCTCTTCATAATTTTCACACCTTTTCAGGCTCTTCATGTTTTTCAACACCATTTCATGCCGCATCTATTTTTCAGACCGTTTCATGCTCCTCATGTTTTTGACACCTTTTGAAACTCTTCATATTTTTCACCCCTTTTCAGGCTTTTCATCTTTTTCAACACCGTTTCATGATCCTCCTATTTTTCAGACCGTTTCATGCTCATCTCATTTTTGACACCTTTTGAAGCTTTTCATATTTTTCACAACTTTTTAGGCTCTTCATGTTTTTGAACACCGCTTCATGCTCCTCCTATTTTTCAGAGTGTGTCATGCTCCTAATGTATTTCACTCCTTTTGAAGCTCTTCATATTTTTCACACCTTTTCAGGCTCTTCATGTTTTTCCACACCAATTCATGCTTCTATTTTTCAGCTCGTTTCATGCTCCTCATTTATTTCACACCTTTTGAAGCTCTTCATATTTTTCACACCTTTTAACTCTCTTCATGTTTTTCAACACCATTTCATGCCTCATCTATTTTTCAGACCGTTTCATGCTCCTCATTTTTTCACACCTTTTGAAGCTCTTCATATTTTTCACAACTTTTCAATCTCTTCATGTTTTTGAACACCACTTCATGCTCCTCCTATTTTTCAGACCGTTTCATGCTCCTCATGAATTTCACACCTTTTGAAGCTCTTCATATTTTTCACACCTTTTCAGGCTCTTCATGTTTTTCCACACCACTTCATGCTTCTCCTATTTTTCAGACCGTTTCATGCTCCTCATGAATTTCACACCTTTTGAAGCTCTTCATATTTTTCACAATTTTTCAGTCTCTTCATGTTTCTGATCACCGTTTCATGCTCCTCCTATCTTTCAGACCGTTTCATGCTTCTCATATTTTTGACACCATTTGAAGCTCTTCATATTTTTCACACCTTTTCAGGCTCGTCATGTATTTGAACACCGCTCATGATCCTCCAAATTTTCAGACCGTTTCATGCTCTTCATATTTTTGACACCTTTTGAAGCTTTTAATATTTTTCACACCTTTTCAGGCTCTTCATGTTTTTCCACACCACTTCATGCTTCTCCTATTTTTCAGAACATTTCATGCTCCTCATGAATTTCACACCTTTTGAAGCTCTTCATATTTTTCACAACTTTTCAGGCTCTTCATGTTTCTGATCACCGTTTCATGCTCCTCCTATCTTTCAGACCGTTTCATGCTTCTCTTATTTTTAACACCATTTGAAGCTCTTTATATTTTTCACACCTTTTCTGTCTCCTCATGTTTTTGATCACCGTTTCATGCTCCTACTATTTTTCAAAACGTTACTTGGTCCTCATATATTTGACACCATTTGAAGCTCTTCATATTTTTCACACTTTTTCAGGCTCTTCATGTTTTTCAACAGCACTTCTTGCTTCTCCTATTTTTCAGACCGTTTCATGATCCTCATATTTTTGACACCTTTTGAAGCTCTTCATATTTTTCACACCTTTTCATGCTCCTCATGTTTGTGAACACCGCTTCATGTTCCTCCTATTTTTCAGACCGTTTCATGATCCTCATATTTTTGACACATTTTGAAGCTCTTCATATTTTTCACATTTTTTCAGGGGCTTCATGTTTTTCTACACCACTTCATGCTCCTCCTATTTTTCAGACAGTTTCATGCTCCTCATATTTTTGACACCTTTTGATGCTCTTCATATTTTTCACACCTTTTCAGGCTCTTCATGTTTTTCAACACCACTTCATTCTCCTCCTATTTTTCAGACCATTTCATGCTCCTCATATTTTTGACACCTTTTGAAGCTCTTCATATTTTTCACACCTTTTCATGCTCTTCATGTTTGTGAACACCGCTTCATGCTCGTCCTATTTTTCAGACCGTTTCATGCTCCTCATGTATTTCACACCTTTTGAAGCTCTTCATATTTTTCACACCTTTTCAGGCTCTTCATGATTTTCAAAACGGCTTCATGCTCCTCCTATTTTAACACCATTTCATGCTCATCTCATTTTTGACACCTTTTGAAGCTCCTCTACTTTTGACCCCTTTAGAGGTTCTTCATATTTTTGACAAATTTTCAGGCTCTTCATGTTTTTCAACACCGCTTCATGCTCCTCCTAATTTTCAGACCGTTTCATGACCCTCATATTTTTGACACCTTTTGAAGCTCCTCATATATTTCACACCTTTTCAGACTCTTCATGATTTCCAACACCACTTCATGCTCCTCATTTTTTCATATCGTTTAATGCTCATCTCATTTTTGACACCTTTTGAAGCTCTTCATATTTTTGACACCTTTAGAAGCTCTTCATATTTTTTACACCTTTTCAGGCTCTTCATATTTTTCAACATCGCTTATTGCTCCTCCTATTTTTCAGACTGTTTCATGCTCATCTCATTTTTGACAACTTTTGAAGTTCTTCATATTTTTCACATATTATGAAGCTCTTCATATTTTACACACCTTTTCAGGCTCTTCATGTTTTTCAACACCGCTTCATGCTCCTCCTATTTTTAAGACCGTTTGATGCTCCTCATATTTTTGACACCTTTAAAGCTCTTCATATTTTTCACACCTTTTCAGACTCTTCATGTTTTTCAACACCGCTTCATGCTCCTCCTATTTTTCAGACCGTTTCATGCTTCTCATATTTTGACACCTTTTGAAGCTCTTCATATTTTTCACAACTTTTCAGGCTCTTCATGTTTTTCAAAACCGCTTCATGCTCCTCCTTTTTTCAGGCCGTTTGATGTTCCTCATATTTTTGGCACCTTTTGAAGCTCTTCATATTTTTCACACCTTTTCAGGTCTTCATGTTTTTGAACACCATTTCATGCTCCTCCTATTTTTCAGACCGTTTCATGGTCCTCATATTTTTGACACCTTTTGAAGCTCTTCATATTTTTCACACCTTTTCAGGCTCTTCAGGTTTTTCAACACCGCTTCATGCTCCTACTATGTTTCAGACCGTTTTATGCTCCTCATATATTTGACACCTTTTGAAGCTCTTCATAATTTCCACACCTTTTCAGGCTCTTCATGTTTTTGAACACCATTTCATGCTCCTCTTATTTTTTTTTTATTGTTATTTTTTTTAAATTTTTTTTTTATTATTTTTATTTTTTTTTCCCAGTCGGTTTTGTCATACATTTATATGAATCAGCCATGGATTTACATGTATTCCCAATCCCAATCCCCCCTCCCACCTCCCTCTCCACCCGATTCCTCTCCGTCTTCCCAGTGCACCAAGCCGGAGCACTTGTCTCATGCATCCTACCTGGGCTGGTGATCTGTTTCACCATAGATAGCATACATGCTGTTCTTTTGAAATATCCCACCCTCACATTCTCCCACAAAGTTCAAAAGTCTGTTCTGTATTTCTGTGTCTCTTTTTCTGTTCTGCATATAGGGTTATCGTTATCACCTTTCTAAATTCCATATACATGTGTCAGCATGCTCTAATGTTCTTTATCTTTCTGGCTTACTTCACTCTGTATAATAGGCTCCAGCTTCATCCATCTCATTAGGACTGATTCAAATGAATTTTTTAATGGCTGAGTAATATTCCATGGTGTATATGTACCACAGCTTTCTTATCCATTCATCTGCTGACGGGCATCTAGGTTGCTTCCATGTCCTGGCTATTATAAACAGTGCTGCGATCAACATTGGGGTGCACGTGTCTCTTTCAGATGAACCTATGGACACCTTATCTTTGACAAAGGAGGCAAGGATATACAATGGAAAAAAGACAACCTCTTTAACAAGTGGTGCTGGGAAAACTGGTCAACCATTTGTAAAAGAATGAAAATAGAACACTTTCTAACACCATACACAAAAATAAACTCAAAATGGATTAAAGATCTAAATGTAAGACCAGAAACTATAAAACTCCTAGAGGAGAACATAGGCAAAACACTCTCCGACATAAATCAAAGCAAGATCCTCTATGACCCACCTCCCAGAATATTGGAAATAAAAGCAAAACTAAACAAATGGGACCTAATGAAACTTAAAAGCTTTTGCACTACAAAGGAAACTATAAGTAAGTTGAAAAGACAGCCCTCAGATTGGGAGAAAATAATAGCAAATGAAGAAACAGACAAAGGATTAATCTCATAAATATACAAGCAAATCCTGCAGCTCAATTCCAGAAAAATAAATGACCCAATAAAAAATGAGCCAAAGAACTAAACAGACATTTCTCCAAAGAAGACATACAGATGGATAACAAACACATGAAAAGATGCTCAACATCACTCATTATTAGAGAAATGCAAATCAAAACCACAATGAGGTACCATTATATGTCAGTCAGGATGGCTGCTATCCAAAAGTCTACAAGCAATAAATGCTGGAGATGGTGTGGAGAAAAGGGAACCCTCTTACACTGTTGGTGGGAATGCACACTAGTACAGCCCCTATGGAAAACAGTGTGGAGATTTCTTAAAAAATTGGAAATAGAACTGCCGTATGACCCAGCAATCCCACTTCTGGGCATACACACTGAGGAAACCAGATCCTCTTATTTTTCAGACCGTTTCAAGCTCCTCATATTTTTTACACCTTTTGAAGCTCTTCATATATTTCACACCTTTTCAGGCTCTTCATGTTTTTCAACACCGCTTCATGCTCCTCCTATTTTTCAGACCGTTTCATGGTCCTCATGATTTTGACACCTTTTAAAGCTCTTCATATTTTTCACACCTTTTCATGCTCTTCATGTTTTTGAACACCATTTCATGCTCCTCCTATTTTTTAAACCGTTTCATGCTCCTCATATTTTTCACACCTTTTGAAGCTCTTCATATTTTTCACACCTTTTCAGGCTCTTCATATTTTTCAACAAGGTTTCATGCTCCTCCTATTTTTCAGCCCGTTTAATGCTCCCCATAATTTTGACACCTTTTGAAGCGCTTCATAATTATCACACCTTTTCAGGCTCTTCATGTTTTTCAAATCTGCTTCTGCTCCTCCTATTTTTCAGACCGTTTCATGCTCCTCATATTTTTGACACCTTTTGAAGCTCTTCATATTTTTCACACCTTTTCAGGCTCTTCATGTTTTTCAAAGCTGCTTCTGCTCCTCCTATTTTTCAGACCGTTTCATGCTCCTCATATTTTGACACCTCTTGATGCTCTTCATATTTTTCACAGCTTTTCAGGCTCTTCATGTTTTTGAACACCGATTCATGCTCCTCATATTTTTCAGACCGTTTCAGGCTCCTCATATATTTGATATCTTTTGAAGCTCTTCATATTTTTCACACATTTTATGCACTTCTTGTTTTCAACACCACATCATGCTCCTTCTATTTTTCAAACCGTTTCATGCTCCTCATATTTTGGATATCTTTTGAAGCTCGTCATATTTCTAAAAACTTTTCAGGCTCTTCATGTTTTCAACACAGTTTCATGCTCCTATTTTTCAGAACGTTTCATGCTCCTCATATTTTGACTCCTTTTGAAGCTCTTCATATTTTTCACACATTTTCAATCTCTTCATGTTTTTCAACACCGCTTCTTGTTCATCCTCTTTTTCAGACCGTTTCATGCCCCTCATATTTTTGACACCTTTTCAAGCTCTTCACATTTTTCAAACCTTTTCAGGCTCTTCATGTTTTTGAACAACGTTTCATGCTCCTCCTATTTTTCAGACAGTTTCATGCCCCTCATATGTTTGACACCTTTTCAAGTTCTTCACATTTTTCAAAACATTTCAGGCTCTTCATGTTTTGAACACCTTTTCATCCTCCTCCTAATTTTCAGACCATTTCATGCTCCTCATATATTTGACACCTTTTGAAGCTCTTCATATTTTTCACAACTTTTCAGGTTCTTCATGTATTCAACACCACTTCATGCTCCTCCTATATTTCTGACCGTGTCATGCTCCTCATATTTTTGACAACTTTTGAAGCTCTTCATATTTTTCACAACTTTTCAGGCTCTTCATGTTTTTCTACACTGCTTCATGCTCCTCCTACTTTTGACATCTTTTGAAGCTCTTCATATATTTCACAACTTTTCAGGGTTTTCATGTTTTTGAACACCGTTTCAAGCTCCTCATATTTTTCAGACCGTTTCATGCTCCTCATATTTTTGACACCTTTTGAAGCTCTTGATAGTTTTCACACCTTTTCAGGCTCTTCATATTTTTCAACACAACTTCATGCTCCTCCTTTATTTGAGACCATTTCATGCTCCTCATATTTTTGACACCTTTTGAAGCTCTCCATAGATTTTACACCTTTTCAGGCTCTTCATGTTTTTCTACACCGCTTCTGGCTCCTCCTATTTTTCAGACCGTTTCTTGCTCCTCATATTTTTGACACCTTTTGAAGCTCTTCATAGTTTTCACACCTTTTCAGGCTCTTCATATTTTTCAACACAACTTTATGCTCCTCCTTTATTTGAGACCGTTTCATGCTCCTCATATTTTTGTCACCTTTTGAAGCTCTTCATATTTTTCACACCTTTTCAGGCTTTTCATGTTTTTCAACACCGCTTCATGCTTCTACTATTTTTCAGACCTTTTCATGCTCCTCATATGTTTCACACCTTTTGAAGCTCTTCATATTTTTCACACCTTTTCAGGCTCTTCATGATTTTCAAAACGGCTTCATGCTCCTCCTATTTTAACACCATTTCATGCTCATCTCATTTTTGACACCTTTTGAAGCTCCTCTACTTTTGACCCCTTTAGAGGCTCTTCATATTTTTGACAAATTTTCAGGCTCTTCATGTTTTTCAACACCGCTTCATGCTCCTCCTAATTTTCAGACCGTTTCATGACCCTCATATTTTTGACACCTTTTGAAGCTCCTCATATATTTCACACCTTTTCAGACTCTTCATGATTTCCAACACCACTTCATGCTCCTCATTTTTTCATATCGTTTAATGCTCATCTCATTTTTGACACCTTTTGAAGCTCTTCATATTTTTGACACCTTTAGAAGCTCTTCATATTTTTTACACCTTTTCAGGCTCTTCATATTTTTCAACATCGCTTATTGCTCCTCCTATTTTTCAGACCGTTTTATGCTCATCTCATTTTTGACAACTTTTGAAGTTCTTCATATTTTTCACATATTATGAAGCTCTTCATATTTTACACACCTTTTCAGGCTCTTCATGTTTTTCAGCAGCGCTTGATGCTCCTCCTATTTTTCAGACCGTTTGATGCTCCTCATATTTTTGACACCTTTAAAGCTCTTCATATTTTTCACACCTTTTGAGACTCTTCATGTTTTTCAACACCGCTTCATGCTCCTCCTATTTTTCAGACCGTTTCATGCTTCTCATATTTTGACACCTTTTAAAGCTCTTCATATTTTTCACAACTTTTCAGGCTCTTCATGTTTTTCAACACCGCTTCATGCTCCTCCTTTTTTCAGGCCGTTTAATTCTCCTCATATTTTTGGCACCTTGAAGCTCTTCATATTTTTCACACCTTTTCAGGTCTTCATGTTTTTGAACACCATTTCATGCTCCTCCTATTTTTCAGACCGTTTCATGGTCCTCATATTTTTGACACCTTTTGAAGCTCTTCATGTTTTTCACACCTTTTCAGGCTCTTCAGGTTTTTCAACACCGCTTCATGCTCCTACTATGTTTCAGACCGTTTTATGCTCCTCATATATTTGACACCTTTTGAAGCTCTTCATAATTTCCACACCTTTTCAGGCTCTTCATGTTTTTGAACACCATTTCATGCTTCTCTTATTTTTTTTTTATTGTTATTTTTTTCAAATTTTTTTTTATTATTTTTATTTTTTTTTCCCAGTCGGTTTTGTCATACATTTATATGAATCAGCCATGGATTTACATGTATTCCCAGTCCCGATTCCCCCTCCCACCTCCCTCTCCACCCGATTCCTCTGGGTCTTCCCAGTGCACCAAGCCGGAGCACTTGTCTCGTGCATCCTACCTGGGCTGGTGATCTGTTTCACCATAGATAGCATACATGCTGTTCTTTTGAAATATCCCACCCTCACATTCTCCCACAAAGTTTAAAAGTCTCTTCTGTATTTCTGTGTCTCTTTTTCTGTTCTGCATATAGGGTTATCGTTGTCACCTTTCTAAATTCCATATACATGTGTCAGTATGCTGTAATGTTCTTTATCTTTCTGGCTTACTTCACTCTGTATAATGGGCTCCAGCTTCATCCATCTCATTAGGACTGATTCAAATGAATTCTTTTTAATGGCTGAGTAATATTCCATGGTGTATATGTACCACAGCTTTCTTATCCATTCATCTGCTGACGGGCATCTAGGTTGCTTCCATGTCCTGGCTATTATAAACAGTGCTGCGATCAACATTGGGGTGCACGTGTCTCTTTCAGACGAACCTATGGACACCTTATCTTTGACAAAGGAGGCAAGGATATACAATGGAAAAAAGACAACCTCTTTAACAAGTGGTGCTGGGAAAACTGGTCAACCACTTGTAAAAGAATGAAAATAGAACACTTTCTAACACCATACACAAAAATAAACTCAAAATGGATTAAAGATCTAAATGTAAGACCAGAAACTATAAAACTCCTAAAGGAGAACATAGGCAAAACACTCTCCGACATAAATCAAAGCAAGATCCTCTATGACCCACCTCCCAGAATATTGGAAATAAAAGCAAAACTAAACAAATGGGACCTGATGAAACTTAATAGCTTTTGCACTACAAAGGAAACTATAAGTAAGTTGAAAAGACAGCCCTCAGATTGGGAGAAAATAATAGCAAATGAAGAAACAGACAAAGGATTAATCTCAAAAATATACAAGCAAATCCTGCAGCTCAATTCCAGAAAAGTAAATGACCCAATAAAAAATGAGCCAAAGAACTAAACAGACATTTCTCCAAAGAAGACATACAGATGGATAACAAACACATGAAAAGATGCTCAACATCACTCATTATTAGTGAAATGCAAATCAAAACCACAATGAGGTACCATTACATGCCAGTCAGGATGGCTGCTATCCAAAAGTCTACAAGCAATAAATGCTGGAGAGGGAGTGGAGAAAAGGGAACCCTCTTATACTGTTGGTGGGAATGCACACTAGTACAGCCGCTATGGAAAACGGTGTAGAGATTTCTTAAAAAACTGGAAATAGAACTGCCATATGACCCAGCAATTCCACTTCTGGGCATACACACTGAGGAAACCAGATCCTCTTATTTTTCAGACCGTTTCAAACTCCTCATATTTTTTACACCTTTTGAAGCTCTTCATATATTTCACACCTTTTCAGGCTCTTCATGTTTTTCAACACCGCTTCATGCTCCTCCTATTTTTCAGACCGTTTCCTGGTCCTCATATTTTTGACACCTTTTGAAGCTCTTCATATTTTTCACACCTTTCCGTGCTCTTCATGTTTTTCAACACGATTTCATGCTCCTCCGATTATTCAGATCGTTTCATGCTCCTCATATTTTTGACACATTTTGAAGCTCTTCATATTTTCGACACCTTTCAGGTTCTTCATGTTTTTCAACACCGTTTCATGCTCCTCCTATTTTTCAAACCGTTTCATGCTCCTCATATTTTTGACACCTTTTGAAGCTCTTCATGTTTTTCACACCCTTTCATGTTCTTCATAATTTTCAACACCGTTTCATGCTCCTCCTATTTTTCAAACCGTTTCATGCTCCTCCTATTTTTCAGACCATTTCATGCTCCTCATGTTTTTGAGACGTTTTGAAGCTCTGCATATTTTTTATACCTTTCAGGCTCTTCATGTTTTTGAACACCGTTACATGCTCCTTCTATTTTTCATACCATTTCATGCTCGTCATTTTTTTGACACCTTTTGAAGCTCTTCATATTTTTCACACCTTTTGAAGCTCTTCAAATTTTTCACACGTTTTCCGGCTCTTCATGTTTTTCAACACCACCTCATGCTTCTACTATTTTTCAGACCGATTCATGCTCCTCATGTTTTTCACACCTTTTGAAGCTCTTCATATTTTTCACACCTTTTCAGCCTCTTCATGGTTTTCAACACCACTTCATGATCCTCCTATTTTTCACACCGGTTCATGCTCATCTCATTTTTTACACCTTTTGAAGCTGTTCATATTTTTCACACCTTTTGAAACTCTTCATAATTTTCACACGTTTTATGCCTCTTCATGTGTTTCAACACCACTTCATGCTCCTAGTATTTTTCAGACCGAAGCATGCTCCTCATATTTTTCACACCTTTGGAAGCTCTTCATATTTTTCACCCCTTTTCAGGCTCTTCATGTTTTTCAACACCGCTTCATGCTCCTCCTATAGTTCAGACCGTTTCATGCTCCTCATGTATTTCACACCTTTTGAAGCTCTTCAGTTTTTCACACCTTTTCAGGCTCTTCATGTTTTTCAACATCACTTCAGCCCCCTCTATTTTTCAGACAGTTTCATGGTCCTCATATTTTTGACACGTTTTGAAGCTTTTTAAATTTTTCACTCCTTTTCAGACTCTTCATGTATTTCAACAACGCTTCATACTCCTCCAAGTTTTCACACCTTTTGAAGCTCTTCATATTTTTCACACCTTTTCAGGATCTTCATGATTTTGAACAACGATTCATTCTCTTCCTTTTTTTCAGACTGTTTCATGCTCCTCATATTTTTGTAACCTTTTGAAGCTCTTCATATTTTTCACACCTTTCCAGGCTCTTCGTGTTTCTCAAAACCACTTCATGCTCCTCCTATGTTTCAGACCATTTCATGCTCCTCATATTTTTGAAACCTTTTGAAGCTCTTCATATTTTTCACACCTTTTCGGGCTCTTCATGTTTCTGAACACCGCTTCATGCTCCTCCTATTTTCAGATCTTTTCATGCTACTCATATTTATGACACCTTTTGAAGGTCTTCGTATTTTTCACACCTTTTCAGGCTGTTCATGTTTTTGAACACGGCCTCATGCTTCTCCTATTTTTCAGACCGTTTCATGCTCCTCATATATTTGACAGCTTTTGAAGCTCTTCATATTTTTCACACCTTTTCAGGCTCTTCATGATTTTGAACACCGATTCATTCTCCTCCTATTTTTCAGACCGTTTCATGCTCCTCATATTTTTGACACATTTTGAAGCTCTTCATATTTGTCACACTTTCCAGGCTCTTCATGTTTTTCAACAACGCTTCATACGCCTCCTATTTTTCACACCTTTTGAAGCTCTTCATATTTTTCACACCTTTTCAGGCTCTTCATGTTTTTGAACACCGTTTCATGCTCCTCCTATTTTTCAGAGCGTTTCATGCTCATCTCATTTTTGACAGCTTTTGATGCTCTTCATATTTTTCACACTTTTTGAAGCTCTTCATTTTTTTCACACCTTTTCAGGCTCTTCATGTTTTTGAACACCCCTTCATGCTCCTCCTGTTTTTCAGATCGTATCATGCTCCTCATATGTTTGACACCTTTTTCAGCTCTTCATATATTTCAAACCTTTTCAGGCTCTTCATGTTTTTCAACACGGCTTCATGCTCCTCTTATTTTTCAGACCGTTTCATGCTCCTCATATTTTTCACACCTTTTGAAGCTCTTCATATATTTCACTCCTTTCAGGCTCTTCATGTTTTTGAACACCGCTTCATGCTCCTCCTATATTTCAGACCGTTTCATTCTCCTCATTTTTTGTGACACATTTTGATGCTTTTCCTATTTTCACAAATTTTGAGACTCTTCATGTTTTTGAACACCACTTCATGATCCTCCTATTTTTCAGAGCGTTTCATGCTCATCTCATTTTTGACACCTTTTGAAGCTCTTCATATTTTTCACACCTTTTCAGGCTCTTCATGTTTTTCAACACCACTTCATGATCCTCCTATTTTTCAGACCGTTTCATGCTCCTCATATTTTTGACACGTTTTGAAGCTCTTCATATTTTTCACACCTTTTCAGCCTCTGCATGTTTTTGAACACCGCTTCATGCTCCTCCTATTTTTCTGACCGTTTAATGCTCCTCATATTTTGACACGTTTTCAAGCTCTTCATATTTTTCACAACTTTTAGGGCTCTTCATTTTTTGGAACACTGCTTCATGCTCCTCCTATTTTTCAGACCGTTTAATGCTCCTCAATTATTTCACACCTTTTGAAGCTCCTCATATTTTTCAAACCGTTTCAGGCTCTTCATGTTTTTGAAGACCGTTTCATGCTCCTCCAATTTTAGACAGTTTCAGGCTCCTCATATTTTTGACACTTTTTGAAGCTCCTCATATTTTTCACACCTTTTGAAGCTCTTCAAATATTTCACAACTTTTCAGGCACTTCATCTTTTTCAACACAGCTCATGCTCCTCCTATATTTCAGACCTTTTCATGCTCATCTCATTTTTGACACCTTTTTAATCTCCTCCTATTTTTCACAACTTTGAAGCTCTTCATATTTTTCAATCGTTTTCAGGCTCTTCATGTTTTTCAACACCGCTTCATGCTCCTCCTAATTTTCAGACCGTTTCATGCTCCTCATATTTTTGACACCTTTTGAAGCTCTTCATATTTTTCACACCTTTTCAGGCTCTTCATGTTTTTGAACACCGCTTCATGCTCCTCCTATTTTTCAGACCGGTTCATGCTCCTCATAATTTTGACACCTTTTGAAGCTCTTCATATATTTCACACCTTTTCACGCTCTTCATGTTTTTCAACACCACTTCATGCTCCTCCTAATTTTCAGACCGTTTCATACGCATCTCATTTTTTACACCTTTTGAAGCTCTTTTATTTTTCACATCTTTTGAAGCTCTTCATATTTTTCACACCTTTTCAGGCTCTACATGTTATTGAACACCACTTCATGTTCCTCCAATATATCAGACCGTTTCATTCTCCTCATATTTTTGACAGCTTTTGAAGCTCTTCATATATTTCACACCTTTTTGTTCTCTTCATGATGTTCAACATCGCCTCATGCTCCTCCTATTTTTCAGACCGTTTCATGCTCCTCATATTTTTGACACCTTTTGAAGCTCTTCATATTTTTCACACCTTTCTTTCTCTTCATGAATGTCATCACCGTCTCATGCTCCTCCTATTTTTCAGACCGTTTAATGCTCCTAATATTTTTGTCATCTTTTGAAGCTCTTCATATTTTTCACACGTCTTGAAGCTCTTCATATTTTTCACACATTTTCAGGCTCTTCATGTTTTTGAACACCGCTTCATCCTCCTCCTATTTTTCAGACCGTTTCATGCTCCTCATATTTTTGACACCTTTTGAAGCTCTTCATATTTCTCACACCTATTCAAGCTCTTCATGTTTTTGAACACTGCTTCATGCTCCTCCTATTTTTCAGAACGTTTCATGCTCCTCATATTTTTCACACATTTTAAATCTCTTCACATTTTTCACATCTTTTCAGGCTCTTCATGTTTTTGAACACCGCTTCATCCTCCTCCTATTTTTCAGACCGTTTCATGCTCCTCATATTATTGACACCTTTTGAAGCTCTTCATATTTCTCACACCTATTCAAGCTCTTCATGTTTTTGAACACTGCTTCATGCTCCTCCTATTTTTCAGACCGTTTCATGCTCCTCATATTTTTGACAGCTTTTGAAGCTCTTCATATTTTTCACACCTTTTCAGGCTATTCATGTTTTTGAACACCGCTTCATGCTCCTCGATTTTTTCAGACCGTTTCATGCTCATCTCATTTCTGACACCTTTTGAAGCTCTTCATATATTTCACACCTTTTGAAGCTCTTCATATTTTTCACACGTTTTCAGGCTCTTCATGTTTTTCAACTCCGCTTCATGCTCCTCCTATTTTTCAGACCGTTTCATGCTCCTCATATTTTTGACACCTTTTGAAGCTCTTCATATTTTTCACACCTTTTCAGGCTCTTCATGTTTTTGAACACCGCTTCATGCTCCTCCTATTTTTCAGACCGTTTCATGCTCCTCATATTTTTGACACCTTTTCAAACTCTTCATATTTTTCACAACTTTTGAAGCTCTTCATATTTTTCACACCTTTTCAGGCTCTTCATGATTTTCAACACCGCTTCATGCTCCTCCTATTTTTCAGACCGTTTCATGCTCCTCATGCATTTCACACCTTTTGAAGCTCTTCATATTTTTCACATTTTTGAAGCTCTTCATATTTTTCACACGTTTTCAGGCTCTTCATGGTTTTCAACACCGCTTCATTCTCCTCCTATTTTTCAGACCTTTTCATCCTCCTCATATTTTTGACACCTTATGAAGCTCTTCATATTTTTCACACCTTTTCAGGCTCTTCATATATTTGAACTAACCTTCATGCTCCTCCTATTTTTCAGACCGTTTCATGCTCCTCATGTATTTCACACCTTTTGAAGCGCTTCATATATTTCCCACCATTTCAGGCTCTTCTTGTTTTTGAATACAGCTTCATGCTCCTCCTATTTTTCAGACAGTTTCATGCTCATCTCATTTTTGACACCTTTTGAAGCTCTTCATATTTTTCACACCATTTGAAGCTCTTCACATTTTTCTAACTTTTTCAGGCTCTTCATGTTTTTCAACACCGTTTCATGCTCCTCGCATTTTTCAGACCGTTTCATGCTCCTCATATACTTGACACAATTTGAAGCTCTTCATATTTTTCACACCTTTTCAGGCTCTTCATGTTTTTCAACACGGCTTCATGCTCCTCCTATTTTTCAAACCGTTTCATGCTCCTCATATTTTTCACACCTTTTGAAGCTCTTCATATTTTTCACACCTTTTCAGGTTCTTCATGTTTCTGAACACCGCTTCATGCTCCTCCTATTTTACAGACCATTTCATGTTCCTCATATTTTTGACACCTTTTGAAGCTCTTCATATTTTTCACACCTTTTGAAGCTCTTCATATTTTTCACACCTTTTCAGGCTCTTCATGTTTTTCAACACGGCTTCATGCTCCTCCTATTTTTCAGACCGTTTCATGCTTCTCATATTTTTGAAACCTTTTGAAGCTCTTCATATTTTTCACAACTTTTCAGGCTCGTCATGTTTTTCAACACCACTTCATGCTCCTCATATTTTTCAGACCGTTTCATGCTCATCTCATTTCTGACACCTTTTGAAGCTCTTCATATTTTTCACACCTATGAAGCTCTTCATATTTTTCACACCTTTTCAGGCTCTTCATGTTTTTGAACAGCACTTCATGCTCCTCCTATTTTTCAGGCCGTTTCATGCTCCTCATATTTTTGACAATTTTATAAGGTCTTCATATTTTTCACACTTTTTCATGCTCTTCATGTTTTTGAACACCGCTTCATTCTCCTCCTATTTTTCAGACCTTTTCATGCTCCTCATATTTTTGACACCTCTTGAAGCTCTTCATATTTTTCACACCTTTTCAGGCTCTTCATATATTTGAACTAACCTTCATGCTCCTCCTATTTTTCAGACCGTTTCATGCTCCTCATGTATTTCACACCTTTTGAAGCGCTTCATATTTTTCCCACCATTTCAGGCTCTTATTGTTTTTGAATACAGCTTCATGCTCCTCCTATTTTTCAGACAGTTTCATGCTCATCTCATTTTTGACACCTTTTAAAACTCTTCATATTTTTCACACGTTTTCAGGCTCTTCATGTTTTTGAACACCGCTTCATGCTCCTCCTATCTTTCTGACCGTTTCATGCTCCTCATATTTTTGATACGTTTTGAAGCTACTCCTATTTTACAAACCTTTTCAGTTTCTTCATGTATTTCAACACCGCTTAATACTCATCCTATTATTCAGACCGTTTCTTGCTCCTAATATATTTCACACCTTTTATAGCCCTTCATATTTTGCACACCTTTTCAGGTTCTTCACGTTTTTCAACACCATTTCTTGATCCTCCTGTTTTTCAGACCGTTTCATGCTCCTCATATTTTTGACACACTTTGAAGCCCTTCATAAATTCACACCTTTTCAGGCTCTTCATGTTTTTCAACACCACTTCATTCTCCTCCTATTTTTCAGACGTTTCATGCTCATCTCATTTTTGACACCTTTTGAAGCTCTTCATATTTTTCACACCATTTGAAGCTCTTCACATTTTTCTAAATTTTTCAGGCTCTTCATGTTTTTCAACACCGCTTCATTCTCCTCCTATATTTCAGATCGTTTCATGTTCCCCATATTTGTGACACCTTTTGAAACTCCTCCTATTTTTCACACCTTTTGAGGCTCTTCATGTTTTTCAACACCGTTTCATGCTCCTCCTATTTTTCAGACTGTTTCATGCTCCTCGCATTTTTCAGACCGTTTCATGCTCCTCATATACTTGACACAATTTGAAGCTCTTCATTTTTTTCACACCTTTTCAGGCTCTTCATGTTTTTCAACACGGCTTCAGGCTCCTCCTATTTTTCAAACCGTTTCATGCTCCTCATATTTTTCACACCTTTTGAAGCTCTTCATATTTTTCACACCTTTTCAGGCTCTTCATGTTTCTGAACACCGCTTCATGCTCCTCCTATTTTACAGATCATTTCATGTTCCTCATAATTTTGACACCTTTTGAAGCTCTTCATATTTTTCACACCTTTTGAAGCTCTTCATATTTTTCACACCTTTTCAGGCTCTTCATGTTTTTGAACACCGATTCATGCTCCTCCTATTTTTCAGACCGTTTCATGCTCCTCATACTTTGACACCTTTTGAAGCTCTTCATATATTTCAAACCTTTTCATGCTCTTCATCTTTTCCCTGACAGTTTCATTTTCATCCTATTTTTCAGACTGTTTCATGCTCCTCATGTTTTTGACACCTTTTGAATCTCTTAATATTTTTCACACCTTTTCAGGCTCTTCATGTTTTTCAACTCCGCTTCATGCCCCTCCTATTTTTCAGACCGTTTCATGCTCCTCCTATTTTTCAGACCGTTTCATTCTCCTCATATTTTCACAATTTTGGAAGCTCTTCATATTTTTCACACCTTTTCAGTCTCTTCATGTTTTTGAACACCGCTTCATGCTCCTCCTATTTTTCAGAACGTTTCATGCTCCTCATATTTTTCACACATTTTAAATCTCTTCATATTTTTCACATCTTTTCAGGCTCTTCATGTTTATGAACACCGCTTCATCCTCCTCCTATTTTTCAGACCGTTTCATGCTCCTCATATTATTGACACCTTTTGAAGCTCTTCATATTTCTCACACCTATTCAAGCTCTTCATGTTTTTGAACACCGCTTCATGCTCCTCCTATTTTTCAGACCGTTTCATGCTCCTCATATTTTTGACAGCTTTTGAAGCTCTTCATATTTTTCACACCTTTTCAGGCTATTCATGTTTTTGAACACCGCTTCATGCTCCTCGATTTTTTCAGACCGTTTCATGCTCATCTCATTTCTGACACCTTTTGAAGCTCTTCATATATTTCACACCTTTTGAAGCTCTTCATATTTTTCACACGTTTTCAGGCTCTTCATGTTTTTCAACTCCGCTTCATGCTCCTCCTATTTTTCAGACCGTTTCATGCTCCTCATATTTTTGACACCTTTTGAAGCTCTTCATATTTTTCACACCTTTTCAGGCCCTTCATGTTTTTCAACACCGCTTCCTGCTCCTCTATTTATCAGACCATTTCATGCTCCTCATATTTTTGACACCTTTTGAAGCTCCACATATTTTTCACACCTTTTCAGGCTCTTCATGTTTTTGAACACCGCTTCATGCTCCTCCTATTTTTCAGACCGTTTCATGCTCCTCATATTTTTGACACCTTTTCAAACTCTTCATATTTTTCACAACTTTTGAAGCTCTTCATATTTTTCACACCTTTTCAGGCTCTTCATGATTTTCAACACCACTTCATGCTCCTCCTATTTTTCAGACCGTTTCATGCTCCTCATGTATTTCACACCTTTTGAAGCTCTTGATATTTTTCACATTTTTGAAGCACTTCATATTTTTCACACGTTTTCAGGCTCTTCATGTTTTTCAACACATTTTGATGCTCCACCTATTTTTCAGACCGTTTCATGCTCCTCATATTTTTAACACCTTCTGAAGCTATTCATATTTTTCACACCTTTTGAAGCTCTTCATATATTTCACACCTTTTCAGGCTCTTCATGTTTCTGAACACCGGTTCATGCTCCTCCTATCTTTCTGATCATTTCATGATCCTCACAGTTTTGACACCTTTTGAAGCTCTTCATATTTTTCACACCTTTCAATGCTCTTCATGTTTTTCAACACCGTTTCATGCTCCTCCTATTAATCAGACCGTTTCATTCACCTCATATTTTTCAGTCCATTTCATGCTCCTCATATTTTTGACACCTTTTGAAGCTCTTCATACTCTTCACAACTTTTCAGGCACTTCATGTTTTTCAACACCGCTTAATGCTCCTCCTACTTTTCAGACGGTTTCATGCTCCTCATATTTTGACACCTTTTGAAGCTCCACATATTTTTCACACCTTTTCAGGCTCTTCATGTTTTTGAAGACCGCTTCATGCTCCTCCTATTTTTCAGACCGTTTCAAGCTTCTCATGTATTTCACACCTTTTGAAGCTCTTCATATTTTTCACACCTTTTGAAGCTCTTCATATTTTTCACACATTTTCAGGCTCTTCATGTTTTTGAACACAGTTTCTTGCTCCTCCTATTTTTCAGACCGTTTCATGCTCCTCATATTTTTGACACCTTTTGAAACTCTTCATATTTTTCACAACTTTTGAAGCTCTTCATATATTTCACACCTTTTCAGGCTCTTCATGATTTTCAACACCGCTTCATGCTCCTCCAATGTTTCAGACCGTTTCATGTTCACCTCATTTTTGACATCTTTTGAAGCTCTTCGTATTTTTCACACCTTTTGAAGCTCTTCATATTTTGCACACATTTTCAGGCACTTCATGTTTTTCAGCTCCACTTCATGCTCCTCCTCTTTTTCAGAGCGTTTCATGCTGCTCTCATTTTTTACACTTTTTGAAGCTCTTCATATTTTTCACACCTTTTCAGGCTCTTCATGTTTTTCAACACAGCTTCATGCTCCTCCTATTTTTCAGACCGTTTCATTCTCCTCAAGTTTTTGACACCTGTTGAAGCTCTTCACATTTTTCACACCTTTTCAGGCTCTTCACGATTTTCAACACCGCTTCATGATCCTCCTATTTTTCAGACCGTTTCATGCTCTTCCTATTTTTCAGACCGTTTCATGCTCCTCTTATTTTTCAGACCGTTTCATTCTCCTCATATATTTGACACATTTTGAAGCTCTTCCTATTTTTCCACACCTTTTCAGGCTCTTCATGTTTTTCCACACCGTTTAATGCTCCTCCTATTTTTCAGACCGTTTCATGCTCATCTAATTTTTGAGACCTTTTGAAGCTCTTCATATTTTTCACATTTTTGAAGCTCTTCATATTTTTCACACCTTTTCAGCCTCTTCATGATTTTCAACACCGCTTAATGCTCCTCCTATTTTTCAGATCGTTTCATGCTCATCTCAGTTTTGACACCTTTTGAAGCTCTTCATAATTTTCACACCTTTTCAGGCTCTTCATATTTTTCGCACCTTTTCAGTCTCTTCATGTTTTTGAACACAGCTTCATGCTCCTCCTATTTTTCAGACCGTTTAATGCTCCTCATAATTTTGACACCTTTTTAAGCTCTTCATATTTTTCACCCCTTTTCAGGCTCTTCATGTTTTTGAACACCGCTTCATGCTCCTGCTATTTTTCAGACCGTTTCATGCTCATCTCATTTGGCAGCTTTTGAAGCTCCTCATATTTTTCACACCTTTTGAAGCTCTTCATATTTTTCACACATTTTCAGGCTCTTCATGTTTTTCAACACCGCTTCTTGCTCCTCCTATTTTTCAGACCGTTTCATGCTCCTCATATTTTGACACGTTTTGAAGCTCTTCATATTTTTCACACCTTTTCAGGTTCTTCATGTTTTTGAACACCGTTTCATGCTCCGCCTATTTCAGACCGTTTCATTCTCCTCATATTTTTGACCCCTTTTGAAGCTCTTCATATTTTTCACACCTTTTGAGGCTCTTCATATTTTTCACACCTTTTCAGGCTCTTCATGTTTTTCAACACCGCTTCATGCTCCTGCTATTTTTCAGACCATTTCATACTCCTCATATTTTTGACATTTTTTAAGGCTCTTCATATTTTTCACACCTTTTCAGGCTCTTCATGTTTTTGAACACCGTTTCATGATCCTCCTATTTTTCAGAAAGTTTCATGCTCCTCATATTTTTGACACCCTTAAACCTCTTCATATTTTTCACACCTTTTCAGGCTCTTCATGTTTTTCAACACCGGTTCATGCTCCTCCTCTTTTTCAGAAAGTTTCATGCTCCTCATATTTTTGAAACCTTTTGAAACTCTTAATATTTTTCACACGTTTTCACGCTCTTCATGTTTTTCAACACCATTTCATCCTCCTCTTATTTTTCAGACCGTTTCATGTTGCTCCTATTTTTCAGACCGTTTCATGATCCTCATATTTTTGAAACCTTTTGAAGCTCTTCATATTTTTCAAACCTTTTCAAGCTCTTCAAGGTTTTCAACAACGCTTCATGCTCCTCCTTTTTTTCAGACCGTTTCTTTCTCTTCATATATTTGACACTTTTTGAAGCTCTTCATATTTTTCACACCTTTTCAGGCTCTTCATTTTTTTGAACACCGATCCATGTTCCTCCTATTTTTCAGACCGTTTCATGCTCCTCATATTTTTCACATCTTTTGAAGCTCTTCATATTTTGTACACCTTTTCAGGCTCTTCAGGTTTTTCAGCTCCAATTCATGCTCCTCCTATTTTTCAGACCGTTTCATGCTGCTCAAATTTTTTACACCTTTGAAGCTCTTCATATTTTTCACACCTTTTCAGGCTCTTCATGTTTTTGAACACAGCTTCATGCTCCTCCTATTTTTCAGATCATTTCATGCTCCTCCTATTTTCCGACCGTTTCTTACTCCTCATATTTTTGACACTTTTTGAAGCTCTTCATATTTTTCACACCTTTTCTGGCTCTTCATGTTTTTGAACACAGCTTCATGCTCCTCCTATTTTTCAGACCGTTTCATGCTCGTCATATTTTTCACACCTTTTAAAGCTCTTCATATTTTTCACACCTTTTCAGGCTCTTCATGTTTTTCAGCACCAGTTCATGCTCCTCCTATTTTTCAGACCGTTTCATGCTCATCTCATTTTTTACACCTTTTGAAACTCTTCATATTTGGCACACCTTTTCAGGCACTTCAGGTTTTTCAGCTCCAATTCATGCTCCTCCTCTTTTTCAGACCGTTTCATGCTGCTCTCATTTTTTACACCTTTTGAAGCTCTTCATATTTTGCACACCTTTTCAGGCTCTTCATGTTTTTCAACACAGCTTCATGCTCCTCCTATTTTTCAGATCATTTCATGCTACTCCTATTTTTCAGACTGTTTCTTGCTCCTCATATATTTGACACTTTTTGAAGCTCTTCATATTTTTCACACCTTTTCCGGCTCTTCATGTTTTTGAACACAGCTTCATGCTCCTCCTATTTTTCAGACCGTTTCATTCTCCTCAAGTTTTTGACACCTGTTGAAGCTCTTCACATTTTTCACACCATTTCAGGCTCTTCACGATTTTCAACACCGCTTCATGATCCTCCTATTTTTCAGACCGTTACATGCTCTTCCTATTTTTCAGACCGTTTCATGCTCATCTAATTTTTGAGACATTTGAAGCTCTTCATATTTTTCACATTTTTGAAGCTCTTCATATTTTTCACACCTTTTCAGGCTCTTCATGATTTTCAACACCGCTTAATGCTCCTCCTATTTCAGACCGTTTCATGCTCATCTAATTTTTGACACCTTTTGAAGCTCTTCATATTTTTCACACCTTTTCAGGCTCTTCATGTTTTTCGCACCTTTTCAGTCTCTTCATGTTGTTGAACACAGCTTCATGCTCCTCCTATTTTTCAGACCGTTTAATGCTCCTCATAATTTTGACACCTTTTTAAGCTCTTCATATTTTTCACCCCTTTTCAGGCTCTTCATGTTTTTGAACACCGCTTCATGCTCCTGCTATTTTTCAGACCGTTTCATGCTCATCTCATTTGACAGCTTTTGAAGCTCTTCATATTTTTCACACCGTTTGAAGCTCTTCATATTTTTCACACATTTTCAGGCTCTTCATGTTTTTCAACACCGCTTCTTGTTCCTCCTATTTTTCAGACCGTTTCATGCTCCTCATATTTTGACACGTTTTGAAGCTCTTCATATTTTTCACACCTTTTCAGGCTCTTCATATTTTTGAACACCGTTTCATGCTTCGCCTATTTTTCAGACCGTTTCATTCTCCTCATATTTTTGACACCTTTTGAAGCTCTTCATATTTTTCACACCTTTTGAAGCTCTTCATATTTTTCACACCTTTTCAGGCTCTTCATGTTTTTCAACACCACTTCATGCTCCTGCTATTTTTCAGACAGTTTCATACTCCTCATATTTTTGACATTTTTTAAGGGTCTTCATATTTTTCACACCGTTTCAGGCTCTTCATATTTTTCAACACCGGTTCATGCTCCTCCTCTTTTTCAGAAAGTTTCGTGCTCCTCATATTTTTGAAACCTTTTGAAGCTCTTCATATTTTTCACACCTTTTGAAGCTCTTCATATTTTTCTCACCTTTAGGCTCTTCATGTTTTTGAACACGGTTTCATGATCCTCCTATTTTTCAGAAAGTTTCATGCTCCTCATATTTTTGACACCTTTTAAACCTCTTCATATTTTTCACACCTTTTCAGGCTCTTCATGTTTTTGAACACCGGTTCATGCTCCTCCTCTTTTTCAGAAAGTTTCATGCTCCTCATATTTTTGAAACCTTTTGAAGCTCTTCATATTTTTCTCACATTTTCAGGCTCTTCCTGTTTTTCAACACCATTTCTTGCTCCTCTTATTTTTCAGACCGTTTCATATTGCTCCTATTTTTCAGACCGTTTCATGATCCTCATATTTTTGAAACCTTTTGAAGCTCTTCATATTTTTCACACCTTTTCAAGCTCTTCAAGATTTTCAACAACGCTTCATGCTCCTGCTTTTTTTCAGACCGTTTCCTGCTCATGTCATTTTTGACAGCTTTTGAAGCTCTTCATATTTTTCACACCTTTTCAGGCTCTTCATGTTTTTGAACACGGATCCATGCTCCTCCTTTTTTTCAGACCGTTTCTTTCTCCTCATATATTTGACACTTTTTGAAGCTCCTCATATTTTTCACACCTTTTCAGGCTCTTCATATTTTTGAACACGGATCCATGCTCCTCCTATTTTTCAGACCGTTTCATGCTCCTCATATTTTTGAAATCTTTTGAAGCTCTTCATATATTTCGCACCTCTTCAGGCTCTTCATGTATTTCAACACCGTTTCATGCTACTCCTATTTTTCAGACCGTTTCATGCTCTTCATATTTTTGACACCTTTTGAAGCTCTTCATATTTTTCACACCTTTTCAGGCTCTTCTTGTTTTTCAACACCGCTTCATGCTCCTCCTATTTTTCATACCGTTTCATGCTCCTCATATTTTTGACACCTTTTGAAGCTCTTCATATGTTTCACAACTTTTGAAGCTCTTCATGTTTTTTAACACCTTTTCATGCTCCTCCTATTTTTCTGATCGTTTTCCGCTCCTCATATGTTTCACACGTTTTGAGCTCTTCATGTTTTTTAACACCTTTTCATGCTCTTCCTATATTTCAGACAGTTTCATGCTCCTCATATTTTGACACCTTTTGAAGATCTTCATATTTTTCACACCTTTTCAGGGTCTTCATGTCTTTCTACACCACTTCATTCTCCTCCTATTTTTCAGACCGTTTCCTGCTCCTCATATTTTTGACACCATTTGAAGCTCTTTATATGTTTCACACCTTTTGAAGCTCTTCATGTTTTTTAACACAATTTCATGCTCCTCCTATTTTTCAGACATTTTCATGCCCCTCATATTTTTGACACCTTTTGAAGCTCTTCATATATTTCACACCTTTTCAGGCTCTTCATGTTCTTTAACACCGTTTCATGCTCCTTCTATTTTTCAGACCGTTTTCTGCTCCTCATATTTTTCACATCTTTTCAAGCTTGACATAATTTCACAGCTTTTCAGGCTCTTCATGTTTTTGAATACCGCTTCATGCTCCTCCTATTTTTCAGACCGTTTCATGCTCCTTATATTTTTGACACCTTTGAAGCTCTTCATATTTTTCACACCTTTTCTGGCTCTTCATGTTTTTGAATACCGCTTCATGCTCCTCCTATTTTTCAGACCGTTTCATTCTCCTCATATTTTTGACACCTTTTGAAGCTCTTCATATTTTACCCACCTTTTCAGGCTCTTCATATTTATCAACACCGCTTCATGCTCCTCTTATTTTTCAGACCGTTTCATGCTCTCCATGTATTTCCAACCTTTTGAAGCTCTTCATATTTTTCACACCTTTTCAGTCTCTTCATGTTTTTGAATACCGTTTCATGCTCCTCCTATTTGTCAGACCGTTTCATGCTCCTCTTGTATTTCACACCTTTTGAAGCTCTTCATATTTTTCACACCTTTTCCGGTTCTTCATGTTTTTGAACACTGCTTCATGCTCCTCCTATTTTTCAGACCGTTTCATGCTCCTCTTGTATTTCACACCTTTTGAAGCTCTTCATAATTTTCACACCTTTTCAGGCTCTTCATGTTTTTGAAAACCGTTTCATGCTCCTCCTATTTTTCAGACCGTTTCATGCTCCTCATATTTTTGACACCTTTTGAAGCTGTTCATATATTTCACACGTTTTCCGACTCCCGATGTTTTTAAACACGGCTTCATGATCCTCCTGTTTTTCAGATCGTTTCATGCTCCTCATATTTTTGACAGGTTTTGAAGCTCTTCATATTTTTCAAACCTTTTTAGGCTCTTCATGTTTTTCACACCACTTCATGCTCCTCGTATTTTTCAGACCGTTTCATGCTCTTCATATTTTTGACACTTTTTGAAGCTCTTCATATTTTTCACACATTTTCTGGCTCTTCATGTTTTTCAACACCGCTTCATGCTCGTCCTACTTTCCAGACCGTTTCATGCTCGTCTCATTTTTGACACCTTTTGAAGCTCTTCATATTTCTCACAACTTTTAAGCTCGTCATGTTTTTCACACCTTTTCAGGCTCTTCATGTTTTTCAACACCGCTTCATGCTCCTCCTATTTTTCAGACCGTTTCATGCTCGTCATATTTTTGACTCCTTTTAAAGCTCTTCATATTTTACCCACCTTTTCAGTCTCTTCATGTTTTTGAACACAGCTTCATGCTCCTCCTATATTTCAGACCGTTTCATGCTCCTCATGTATTTCCAACCTTTTGAAGCTCTTCATATTTTTCACACCATTTCAGGCTCTTCATATTTTTGAACACCGTTTAATGCTCCTCCTATTTTTCAGACCGTTTCATGCTCCTCATATTTTTGACACCTTTTGAAGCTCTTCATATTTTACCCACATTTTCAGGCTCTTCATGTTTTTCAACACCGCTTCATGCTCCTCCTTTTTTTCAGACCGTTTCATGTTCCTCATGTATTTCCAACCTTTTGAAGCTCTTCATATTTTTCACACCATTTCAGGCTCTTCATGTTTTGAACACCGCTTCATGGTTCTCCTATTTTTCAGAAAGTTTCATGCTCCTCATATTTTTGACGCCTTTTGAAGCTCTTCATATTTTTCACACCTTTTGAAGCTCTTCATATATTTCACACCTTTTCAGGCTCTTCATGATTTTCAACACCGCTTCATGCTCCTCCTATTTTTCAGACCGTTTCATGCTCCTCATATTGTTGACACGTTTTGAAGCTCTTCATATTTTTCACACCTTTTGAAGGTCTTCATATTTTTCACACCTTTTCAGGCTCTTCATGTTTTGAACACCGCTTCATGGTTCTCCTATTTTTCAGAAAGTTTCATGCTCCTCATATTTTTGACGCCTTTTGAAGCTCTTCATATTTTTCACACCTTTTGAAGCTCTTCATATTTTTCACACCTTTTCAGGCACTTCATGTTTTTCAACACCTCTTCATTCTTCTCCTATTTTTCAGACCGTTTCATGCTCCTCATATTTTTGACACCTTTTGAAACTCTTCATGTTTTTCAACATCGTTTCCTGCTCCTCCTATTTTTCCGACCGTTTCATGCTCCTCATATGTTTCACACCTTCTGAAGCTCTTCATGTTTTTTAACACCTTTTCATGCTCCTCCTATATTGCAGACAGTTTCATGCTCCTCATATTTTGACACCTTTTGAAGCTCTTTATATTTTTCACACCTTTTCAGGATCTTCATGTTTTTCTACACCACTTCATGCTTCTCCTATTTTTCAGACCGTTTCCTGCTCCTCATATATTTGACTCCTTTTGAAGCTCTTCATATTTTTCACGCCTTTTCAGGCTCTTCATGTTTTTGAACACCGCTTCATGCTCCTCCTATTTTTCAGACCGTTTCATGCTCCTCGTATATTTGACACCTTTTGAAGCTCTTCATATTTTTCACACCTTTTCAGGCTCTTCATGTTTTTCAACACCGCTTCATGCTCCTCCTATTTTTCAGACCGTTCATCCTCCTCATATTTTTGACAACTTTTGAAGCTCTTCATATTTTTCACAACTTTTCTTAATCTTCATGATTTTGAACTCTGTTTCTTGCTCCTCCAATATTTCAGACCGTTTCATTCTCCTCATATTTTTGACCCCTTTTGAAGCTCTTCATATTTTTCACACCTTTTCAGGCTCCCCATGTTTTTCAACACGGCTTCATGATTCTCCTGTTTTTCAGACCGTTTCATGATCCTCATATTTTGACGCGTTTTGAAGCTCTTCATATTTTTCACACCTTTTTAGGCTCTTCATGTTTTTGAACACCACTTCATGCTCCTCCTATTTTTCAGACCGTTTCATGCTCCTCATATATTTGACACCTTTTGAAGCTCTTCATATTTTTCACACCTTTTCAGGCTCTTCATATTTTTGAACACCGTTTCATGCTTCTCCTATTTTTCAGACCATTTCATGTTCCTCATATTTTTGACACCTTTTGAAGCTCTTCATATTTTTCACACCATTTCAGGCTCTTCATGTTTTTGAACACCGCTTCATGCTCCTCCTATTTTTCAGACCGTTTCATGCTCCTCATATTTTTGACACCTTTTGAAGCTCTTCATAGTTTACCCACCTTATCAGGCTGTTCATGTTTTTCAACACCGCTTCATGCTCCTCCAATTTTTCAGACCGTTTCATGCTCCTCATGTATTTCACACCTTTTTAAGCTCTTCATATTTTTCACACGTTTTCAGGCTCCTCATGTTTTTCATCAATGCTTCCTGCTCCTTCTCTTTTTCAGACCGTTTCATGCTCCTCATAGTTTTGACACGTTTGGAAGCTCTTCATATTTTTCACAGCTTTTCAGGCTCTTCATGTTTTTAAACACCGCTTCATGCTCCTCCTATTTTTCAGACCGTTTCATGCTCCTCATGTATTTCACACCTTTTGAAGCTCTTCATTTTTCACACCTTTCCAGGCTCTTCATGTTTTTGACACGGTTTCAAGCTCCACCATTTTTCAGACCGCTTCATGCTCATCTCATTTTTGACACTTTTTGAAAGTGTTCATATTTTTCACACCTTTTGAAGCTCTTCATATTTTTCACACGTTTTCAGGCTCTTCATGTTTTTCAACACCGCTTCATGCTCCTCCTATTTTTCACACCTTTTGAAGCTCTTCATATTTTTCACACCTTTTCAGGCTCTTCATGTTTTTGAACAGCCCTTCATGCTGCTCCTATTTTTCAGACCGTTTCATGCTTCTCATATTTTTGACACGTTTTGAAGCTCTTCATATTTTTCACACATTTTCAGGCTCTTCATGTATTTCAACACCACTTCATGCTCCTCCTATTTTTCAGACCGTTTCATGCTCCTCATATTTTTGACACCTTTTGAAGCTCTTCATATTTTTCACACCTTGTCAGGCTGTACATGTTTTTGAACACCTCTTCATGATCTTCCTATTTTTCAGACCGTTTCATGCTCATGTCAATTTTCACACCTTTTCAGGCTCTTCTTATTTTTCATACCAGTGAAGCTCTTCATATTTTTCACACTTTTTCAGGCTTTTCATGTTTAGAACACCGCTTCATGCTCCTCCTATTTTTCAGACCATTTCATGCTCATCTCATTTTTGACACCTTTTCAGGCTCTTCATATTTTTCAAACCTTTTGAAGCTCTTCATATTTTTCACACTTTTTCAGGCTCTTCATGTTTTGAACACCGCTTCATGCTCCTCCTGTTTTTCAGACCGTTTCATGCTCCTCATATTTTTGAAACCTGTTGAAGCTCTTCATATATTTCACACCTTTTGAAGCTCTTCATATTTTTCACTCCTTTTCAGGCTCTTCATATTTTTCAACACCGCTTCATGCTACTCCTATTTTTCAGACCGATTAATGCTCCTCATGTATTTCACACCTTTTGAAGCTCTTCATATTTTTCACACGATTTCAGGCTCTTCATGTTTTTCAACAACACTTCATGCTCCCCCATTTTTGAGTCCGCTTCATGCTCATCTCATTTTTGACACTTTTTGAAGCTGTTCATATTTTTCACACCTTTTGAAGCTCTTCATATTTTTCACTCCTTTTCAGGCTCTTCATGTTTTTCAACACCGCTTCATGCTTCTCCTATTTTTCACACCTTTTGAAGCTCTTAATATTTTTCACACGTTTTCAGGCTCTTCAGGTTTTTGAATACCTCGTCATGCTCTTCCTATTTTTCAGACCGTTTCATGCTCATGTCAATTTTCACACCTTTTCAGGCTCTTCTTATTTTTCAAACCAGTGAAGCTCTTCATATTTTTCACACTTTTTCAGGCTTTTCATGTTTAGAACACCGCTTCATGCTCCTCTTATTTTTCAGACCGTTTCATGCTCATCTCATTTTTGACACCTTTTGAAGCTCTTCATATATTTCATACCTTTTCAGACTCTTCATGTTTTTGAACACCGCTTCATGCTCCTCCTGTTTTTCAGACCGTTTCATGTTCCTCCTATTTTTCAGATCATTTCATGCTCCTCATATTTTTGACACCTTTTGAAGCTCTTCATATTTTTCACACCTTTTCAGGCTCTTCATGTTTTTCAACACCGCTTCATGCTCCTCCTATTTTTCCGACCGTTTCATACTCCTCATATTTTTGACTCCTTTTGAAGCTCTTCATATTTTTCACACCTTTTCATGCTCTTCATATTTTTCAACACCGTGTCATGCTCCTCCTATTTTTCACACGGTTTCATGCTCCTCATATTTTTCACACCTTTAAAGCTCTTCATATTTTTCTCACATTTTAAGGCTCTTCATGTTTTTCAACACTGTGTCATGCTCCTCCTATTTTACAGACGGTTTCATGCTCTTCATAATTTTCACACCTTTAAAGCTCTTCATATTTTTCACACCTTTTAAGGCTCTTCATGTTTTTGAACACCACTTCATGCTCCTCCTATTTGTCAGACTGTTTCATGTTCCTCCTATTTTTCAGATCATTTCATGCTCCTGATATTTTTGACACCTTTTGAAGCTCTTCATATTTTTCACACCTTTTCAGGCTCTTCATGTTTTTCAACACTGCTTCATGCTCCTCCTATTTTTCAGAGCTTTTCATGCTCCTCATAATTTTGATTCCTTTTGAAGCTCTTCATATTTTTCACAGCTTTTTAGGCTCTTCATCTTTTTCAACACCACTTCATGCTCCTCCTATTTTTCAGACCGTTTCAGGCTCCTCATATTTTTGACAGCTTTTGAATCTCTTCATATTTTTCACACCTTTTCATGCTCTTCATGTTTTTCAACACCGTGTCATGCTCCTCCTATTTTTCAGACGGTTTCATGCTCCTCAAATTTTTCACACCTTTAAAGCTCTTCATATTTTTGACACCTTTTCATGCTCTTCATGTTTTCAACACCGATTCATGCTTCTCCTATTTTTCAGACGGTTTCTTGCGCCTCATATTTTTGACACATTTTGAAGCTCTTCATATTTTTGACACCTTTTCATGCTCTTCATGTTTTTCGACACTGCTTCATGCTCCTCCTATTTCTCAGACCGTTTCATGCTCCTCATATATTTGACACCTTTTGAAGCTCTTCATATTTTTAAAACCTTTCAGGCTCTTCATGTTTTTCAACACCGCTTCAGGATCCTCCTATTTTTCTGACCGTTTCATGCCCCTCATATTTTTGAAACCTTTTGAAGCTCTTCATATATTTCACACCTTTTGAAGCTCTTCATATTTTTCACACCGTTTCAGGCTCTTCTTGTTTTTGAACACCATTTCATGCTCCTCCTATTTTTCAGATCATTTCATGCTCCTCATATTTCTGACACCTTTTGAAGCTCTTCATATTTTTCACACCTTTTCATGCTCTTCATGTTTTTCAGCACTGCTTCAAGATCCTCCTATTTTTCATACCGTTTCATGCTCCTCATATTTTTGACACTGTTACAAGCTCTTCATATATTTCACACCTTTTCAGTGTCTTCTTTTTTTTCAACACCACTTCATGCTCTCCTATTTTTCAGACAGTTTCATGCTCTTCTCATTTTTGACACGTTTTGAGGCTCTTCATATTTTTCACACCTTTTCAGGCTTTTCATGTTTTTGAACACCGCTTCATGCTCCTCCTATTTTTCAGACCGTTTCATGCTGCTCATATTTTTTACACCTTTTGAAGCTGTCATATTTTTCACAAATTTTCAGGCTCTTCCTCTTTTGAACACCGTTTCATGCTCCTCCTATTTTTCAGACCGTTTCATGATCCTCATGTATTTCACACCTTTTGAAGCTCTTCATATTTTTCACACGTTTTCAGGCTCTTCATGTTTTTCAACACCGCTTCATGATCCTCCTATTTTTCAGACCGTTTCATGCTCCTCATGTATTTCACACCTTTTGAAGCTCTTCATATTTTTCACACGTTTTCAGGCTCTTCATATTTTTGAACACTGCTTCATGCTCCTCCTATTTTTCGGACCGTTTCATGCTCCTCATATTTTTGACACCTTTTGAAGCTCTTCATATTTTTCACACCTTTACAGGCTCTTCATGTTTTTCCACACCACTTCATGCTTCTCCTATTTTTCAGACCGTTTCATGATCCTCATGAATTTCACACCTTTTGAAGCTCTTCATATTTTTCACACCTTTTCATGCTCTTCATGTTTTTGATCACCGCTTCATGCTCCTCCTATTTTTCAGACCGTTTCATGCTCTTCATATTTTTGACACCTTTTGAAGCTCTTCATATTTTTCACACCTTTTCAGGCTCTTCATGTTTTTCAACACTGCTTCATGCTCCTCCTATTTTTCAGAGCTTTTCATGCTCCTCATAATTTTGATTCCTTTTGAAGCTCTTCATATTTTTCACAGCTTTTTAGGCTCTTCATCTTTTTCAACACCACTTCATGCTCCTCCTATTTTTCAGACCGTTTCAGGCTCCTCATATTTTTGACAGCTTTTGAATCTCTTCATATTTTTCACACCTTTTCATGCTCTTCATGTTTTTCAACACCGTGTCATGCTCCTCCTATTTTTCAGACGGTTTCATGCTCCTCATATTTTTCACACCTTTAAAGCTCTTCATATTTTTGACACCTTTTCATGCTCTTCATGTTTTCAACACCGATTCATGCTTCTCCTATTTTTCAGACGGTTTCTTGCGCCTCATATTTTTGACACATTTTGAAGCTCTTCATATTTTTGACACCTTTTCATGCTCTTCATATTTTCAACACCGATTCATGCTCCTCCTATTTTTCAGACCGTTTCATGCTCCTCATATTTTTAACAGCTTTTGAATCTCTTCATATTTTTCACACCTTTTGAAGCTCTTCATGTTTTTCACACGCTTTCAGACTCTTCATGTTTTTCGACACTGCTACATGCTCCTCCTATTTTCCAGACCGTTTCATTCTCCTCATATTTTTGACACATTTTGAAGCTCTTCATATTTTTCACACCTTTTCAGGCTCTTCATGTTTTTGAACACCGTTTCATGCTCCTCCTATTTCTCAGACCGTTTCATGCTCATCATATATTTGACACCTTTTGAAGCTCTTCATATTTTTAAAACCTTTCAGGCTCTTCATGTTTTTCAACACCGCTTCAGGATCCTCCTATTTTTCTGACCGTTTCATGCCCCTCATATTTTGGAAACCTTTTGAAGCTCTTCATATATTTCACACCTTTTGAAGCTCTTCATATTTTTCACACCGTTTCAGGCTCTTCTTGTTTTTGAACACCATTTCATGCTCCGCCTATTTTTCAGATCATTTCATGCTCCTCATATTTCTGACACCTTTTGAAGCTCTTCATATTTTTCACACCTTTTCATGCTCTTCATGTGTTTCAACACTGCTTCAAGATCCTCCTATTTTTCATACCGTTTCATGCTCCTCATATTTTTGACACTGTTACAAGCTCTTCATATATTTCACACCTTTTCAGTGTCTTCTTTTTTTTCAACACCACTTCATGCTCTCCTATTTTTCAGACAGTTTCATGCTCTTCTCATTTTTGACACGTTTTGAGGCTCTTCATATTTTTCACACCTTTTCAGGCTTTTCATGTTTTTGAACACCGCTTCATGCTCCTCCTATTTTTCAGAACGTTTCATGCTGCTCATATTTTTTACACCTTTTGAAGCTGTCATATTTTTCACAAATTTTCAGGCTCTTCCTCTTTTTGAACACCGTTTCATGCTCCTCCTATTTTTCAGACCGTTTCATGATCCTCATGTATTTCACACCTTTTGAAGCTCTTCATATTTTTCACACGTTTTCAGGCTCTTCATGTTTTTCAACACCGCTTCATGATCCTCCTATTTTTCAGACCGTTTCATGCTCATCTCATTTTTGACCCCTTTTGAAGCTTTTCGTATTTTTCACAACTTTTTAGGCTCTTCATGTTTTTGACACTGCTTCATGCTCCTCCTATTTGTCAGAGAGTTTCATGCTTCTCATGTCTTTCACATCTTTTGAAGCTCTTCATATTTCTCACAACTTTTAGGCTCTTCATGTTTTTCCACACCACTTCATGCTTCTCCTATTTTTCGGCCGTTTCATGCTCCTCATGTATTTCACACCTTTTGAAGCTCTTCATATTTTTCACACTTTTTCAGGCTCTTCATGTTTTTCAACACCGCTTCATGCTCCTCCTATTTTTCAGACCGTTTCATGATCCTCATGTTTTTGACACCTTTTGAAGCTCTTCATATTTTTCACACCTTTACAGGCTCTTCATGTTTTTCCACACCACTTCATGCTTCTCCTATTTTTCAGACCGTTTCATGGTCCTCATGAATTTCACACCTTTTGAAGCTCTTCATATTTTTCACACCTTTTCACGCTCTTCATGTTTTTGATCACCACTTCATGCTCCTCCTATTTTTCAGACCGTTTCATGCTCCTCATATTTTTCATACCTTTAGAAGCTCTTCATATTTTTCAAAACTTTTCAGGCTTTTCATGTTTTTGAACACCGCTTCATGCTCCTCCTATTTTTCAGACCGTTTCATGCTGCCCATATTTTTGACACCTTTTGAAGCTGTCATATTTTTCACAAATTTTCAGGCTCTTCCTCTTTTTGAACACCGTTTCATGCTCCTCCTATTTTTCAGACCATTTCATGATCCTCATGTATTTCACACCTTTTGAAGCTCTTCATATTTTTCACACGTTTTCAGGCTCTTCATGTTTTTGAACACTGCTTCATGCTCCTCCTATTTTTCGGACCGTTTCATGCTCCTCATATTTTTGACACCTTTTGAAGCTCTTCATATTTTTCACACATTTTCAGGCTCTTCATGTTTTTCAACCCCGCTTCATGCCCCTCCTATTTTTCAGACCGTTTCATGCTCCTCATGTATATCACACCTTTTGAAGCTCTTCATATTTTTCACACGTTTTCAGGCTCTTCATGTTTTTGAACACTGCTTCATGCTCCTCCTATTTTTCGGACCGTTTCATGCTCCTCATATTTTTGACACCTTTTGAAGCTCTTCATATTTTTCACACCTTTACAGGCTCTTCATGTTTTTCCACACCACTTAATGCTTCTCCTATTTTTCAGACCGTTTCATGATCCTCATGAATTTCACACCTTTTGAAGCTCTTCATATTTTTCACACCTTTTCACATTCTTCATGTTTTTGATCACCGCTTCATGATCCTCCTATTTTTCAGACTGTTTCATGCTCTTCATATTTTGACACTTCTTGAAGCTCTTCATATTTTTCACACCTTTTCAGGCTCTTCATGTTTTTCCACACCACTTCATTCTTGTCCTAGTTTTCAGACTATTTCATGCTCCTCATGAATTTCACACCTTTTGAAGCTCTTCATATTTTTCACACCTTTTCAGGCTCTTCATGTTTTTTATCACTGTTTCATGCTCCTATTTTTCAGACCGTTTCATGCTCATCTCATTTTTGACCCCTTTTGAAGCTTTTCATATTTTTCACAACTTTTTAGGCTCTTCTTGTTTTTCAACACCACTTCATGCTCCTCCTATTTTTCAGACCGTTTCATGCTCATCTCATTTTTGACACCTTTTAAAGCTCTTCATATTTCTCAAAACTTTTTAGGCTCTTCATGTTTTTGACACTGCTTCATGCTCCTCATATTTGTCAGAGAGTTTCATGCTCCTCATGTATTTCACATCTTTTGAAGCTCTTCATATTTTTCACACGTTTTCATGCTCTTCATGTTTTTCAACACCGCTTCATGCTCCTCCTATTTTTCAGACCGTTTCATGCTCCTCATATTTTTGACACCTTTTGAAGCTCTTCATATTTTTCACACCTTTACAGGCTCTTCATGTTTTTCCACACCACTTCATGCTTCTCCTATTATTCAGACCGTTTCATGGTCCTCATGAATTTCACACCTTTTGAAGCTCTTCATATTTTTCACACCTTTTCACGCTCTTCATGTTTTTGATCACCGCTTCTTGATCCTCCTATTTTTCAGACCGTTTCATGCTCTTCATATTTTTGACACCTCTTGAAGCTCTTCATATTTTTCACACCTTTTCAGTCTCTTCATGTTTTTCCACACCACTTCATGCTCCTCCTATTTTTCGGCCTGTTTCACGCTCCTCATGTATTTCACACCTTTTGAAGCTCTTCAAATTTCTCACAACTTTTTAGGCTCTTTGTGTTTTTCCACACCACTTCATGCTTCTCCTATTTTTCGGCCTGTTTCATGCTCCTCATGTATTTCACACCTTTTGAAGCTCTTCATATTTTTCACACCTTTTCAGGCGCTTCATGTTTTTAATCACCGTTTCATGCTCCTCCTATTTTTCAGACCGTTTCATGCTCCTCATATATTTGACACATTTTGAAGCTCTGAATATTTTTCACACATTTTCAGGCTCTTCACGTTTTTGAACACCGCTTCATGACCCTCCTATTTTTCAGACCATTTCATGCTCTTCATATTTTTGACACCTCTTGAAGCTCTTCATATATTTCACACCTTTTCAGCCTCTTCATTTTTTTCAAAACCGCTTCATGTTCCTCCTATTTTTCACACCGTTTCATGCTCATCTCATTTTTGACACCTTTTGAAGCTCTTCATATATTTCACGCCTTTTCAAGTTCTTCGTATTTTTCAGACCTTTTCAGGCTCTTCATGTTTTTGAACACCGCTTCATGCTCCTCCTATTTTTCAGACCGTTTCATGCTCCTCATATTTTTGACACCGTTTGAAGCTCTTCATATTTTTCACACCTTTTCAGGCTCTTCATGTTTTTGAACACCGCTTCATGCTCCTTCTATTTTTCAGAGAGTTTCATGCTCCTCATGTATTTCACATCTTTTGAAGCTCTTCATATTTTTCACACCTTTTCACGCTCTTCATGTTTTTGATCACCGCTTCATGCTCCTCCTATTTTTCAGACCGTTTCATGCTCCTCATATTTTTCATACCTTTAGAAGCTCTTCATATTTTTCAAAACTTTTCAGGCTTTTCATGTTTTTGAACACCGCTTCATGCTCCTCCTATTTTTCAGACCGTTTCATGCTGCCCATATTTTTGACACCTTTTGAAGCTGTCATATTTTTCACAAATTTTCAGGCTCTTCCTCTTTTTGAACACCGTTTCATGCTCCTCCTATTTTTCAGACCATTTCATGATCCTCATGTATTTCACACCTTTTGAAGCTCTTCATATTTTTCACACGTTTTCAGGCTCTTCATGTTTTTGAACACTGCTTCATGCTCCTCCTATTTTTCGGACCGTTTCATGCTCCTCATATTTTTGACACCTTTTGAAGCTCTTCATATTTTTCACACATTTTCAGGCTCTTCATGTTTTTCAACCCCGCTTCATGCCCCTCCTATTTTTCAGACCGTTTCATGCTCCTCATGTATATCACACCTTTTGAAGCTCTTCATATTTTTCACACGTTTTCAGGCTCTTCATGTTTTTGAACACTGCTTCATGCTCCTCCTATTTTTCGGACCGTTTCATGCTCCTCATATTTTTGACACCTTTTGAAGCTCTTCATATTTTTCACACCTTTACAGGCTCTTCATGTTTTTCCACACCACTTAATGCTTCTCCTATTTTTCAGACCGTTTCATGATCCTCATGAATTTCACACCTTTTGAAGCTCTTCATATTTTTCACACCTTTTCACGTTCTTCATGTTTTTGATCACCGCTTCATGATCCTCCTATTTTTCAGACTGTTTCATGCTCTTCATATTTTGACACTTCTTGAAGCTCTTCATATTTTTCACACCTTTTCAGGCTCTTCATGTTTTTCCACACCACTTCATTCTTGTCCTAGTTTTCAGACTATTTCATGCTCCTCATGAATTTCACACCTTTTGAAGCTCTTCATATTTTTCACACCTTTTCAGGCTCTTCATGTTTTTTATCACTGTTTCATGCTCCTATTTTTCAGACCGTTTCATGCTCATCTCATTTTTGACCCCTTTTGAAGCTTTTCATATTTTTCACAACTTTTTAGGCTCTTCTTGTTTTTCAACACCACTTCATGCTCCTCCTATTTTTCAGACCGTTTCATGCTCATCTCATTTTTGACACCTTTTAAAGCTCTTCATATTTCTCAAAACTTTTTAGGCTCTTCATGTTTTTGACACTGCTTCATGCTCCTCATATTTGTCAGAGAGTTTCATGCTCCTCATGTATTTCACATCTTTTGAAGCTCTTCATATTTTTCACACGTTTTCATGCTCTTCATGTTTTTCAACACCGCTTCATGCTCCTCCTATTTTTCAGACCGTTTCATGCTCCTCATATTTTTGACACCTTTTGAAGCTCTTCATATTTTTCACACCTTTACAGGCTCTTCATGTTTTTCCACACCACTTCATGCTTCTCCTATTATTCAGACCGTTTCATGGTCCTCATGAATTTCACACCTTTTGAAGCTCTTCATATTTTTCACACCTTTTCACGCTCTTCATGTTTTTGATCACCGCTTCTTGATCCTCCTATTTTTCAGACCGTTTCATGCTCTTCATATTTTTGACACCTCTTGAAGCTCTTCATATTTTTCACACCTTTTCAGTCTCTTCATGTTTTTCCACACCACTTCATGCTCCTCCTATTTTTCGGCCTGTTTCACGCTCCTCATGTATTTCACACCTTTTGAAGCTCTTCAAATTTCTCACAACTTTTTAGGCTCTTTGTGTTTTTCCACACCACTTCATGCTTCTCCTATTTTTCGGCCTGTTTCATGCTCCTCATGTATTTCACACCTTTTGAAGCTCTTCATATTTTTCACACCTTTTCAGGCGCTTCATGTTTTTAATCACCGTTTCATGCTCCTCCTATTTTTCAGACCGTTTCATGCTCCTCATATATTTGACACATTTTGAAGCTCTGAATATTTTTCACACATTTTCAGGCTCTTCACGTTTTTGAACACCGCTTCATGACCCTCCTATTTTTCAGACCATTTCATGCTCTTCATATTTTTGACACCTCTTGAAGCTCTTCATATATTTCACACCTTTTCAGCCTCTTCATTTTTTTCAAAACCGCTTCATGTTCCTCCTATTTTTCACACCGTTTCATGCTCATCTCATTTTTGACACCTTTTGAAGCTCTTCATATATTTCACGGCTTTTCAAGTTCTTCGTATTTTTCAGACCTTTTCAGGCTCTTCATGTTTTTGAACACCGCTTCATGCTCCTCCTATTTTTCAGACCGTTTCATGCTCCTCATATTTTTGACACCGTTTGAAGCTCTTCATATTTTTCACACCTTTTCAGGCTCTTCATGTTTTTGAACACCGCTTCATGCTCCTTCTATTTTTCAGAGAGTTTCATGCTCCTCATGTATTTCACACCTTTTGAAGCTCTTCATATTTTCCACACATTTTCAGGCTCTTCATATTTTTTCACACCACTTCATGCTTCTCCTATTTTTCAGCCCGTTTCAAACTCCTCATGTATTTCACACCTTTTGAAGCTCTTCATATTTTTCACACCTTTTCCGGCTCTTCATGTTTTTGATCACCGTTTCATTCTCCTCCTATTTTTCAGACCGTTTCATGCTACTCATATTTTTGACACCTTTTGAAGCTCTTCATATTTTTCAGACCTTTTCAGGCTCTTCATGTTTTTGAACACCGTTCCATGCTCCTCGTATTTTTCAGACCCTTTCATGCTCATCTCATATTTGACACCTTTTGAAGCTCTTCATATTTTTCACATATTTTCAGGCTGTTCATGTTTTTCAGCACCGTTTTATGATCCTCCTATTTTTAAGAACTTCTCATGCTCATCTCATTTTTGACAGCTTTTGAAGCTTTTCATATTTTTCACAAATTTTCAGGCTCCTCATGTTTTTGAACCCTGGTTCATGATCCTCTTATTTTTCAGAGAGTTTCATGCTCCTCATGTATTTCACACCTTTTGAAGCTCTTCGTATTTTTCACACCTTTTCAGGCTCTTCATGTTTTTCCACACCACTTCATGCTTCTCCTATTTTTCAGCCGGGTTCATGCTCCTCATGTATTTCACACCTTTTGAAGCTCTTCATATTTTTCACACCTTTTCAGGCTCTTCATGTTTTTGAACACCGCTTCATGCTCCTCCTATATTTCAGACCGTTTCTTGCTCCTCATATTTTTGACACTTTTTGAAGCTCTTCATATGTTTCACACCTTTTCAGGTTTTCCATGTTTTTGAACCCCGCTTCATGATCCTCCTATTTTTCAGACCGTTTCATGCTCCTCGTATTTTTGACACCTTTTGAAGCTCTTCATATTTTTCACACCTTCAGGCTCTTCATGTTTTTCAACACCACTTCACGCTCTTCCCATTTTTCAGACCGTTTCATGCTCCTCATATTTTTCATACCTTTAGAAGCTCTTCATATTTTTCAAACCTTTTCAGGCTCTTCATGTTTTTCAACACAGCTTCATGCTCCTCCTGTTTTTGAGACCCTTTCATTCTCCTCATATTTTTGGCACTGTTAGAAGCTCTTCATATATTTCACACCTTTTCAGTGTCTTCTTTTTTTTCAACACCACTTCATGCTACTCCTATTTTTCAGACAGTTTCATGCTCTTCTCATTTTTGACACGTTTTGACGCTCTTCATATTTTTCACACCTTTTCAGGCTTTTCATGTTTTTGAACACCGCTTCATGCTCCTCCTATTTTTCAGACCATTTCATGATCCTCATGTATTTCACACCTTTTGAAGCTCTTCATATTTTTCACACGATTTCAGGCTCTTCATGTTTTTCAACACCGCTTCATGCCCCTCCTATTTTTCAGACCGTTTCATGCTCCTCATGTATTTCACACCTTTTGAAGCTCTTCATATTTTTCACACGTTTTCAGGCTCTTCATGTTATTGAACACTGCTTCATGCTCCTCCTATTTTTCGGACCGTTTCATGCTCCTCATATTTTTGACACCTTTTGAAGCTCTTCATATTTTTCACACCTTTACAGGCTCTTCATGTTTTTCCACACCACTTCATGCTTCTCCTATTTTTCAGACCGTTTCATGATCCTCATGAATTTCACACCTTTTGAAGGTCTTCATATTTTTCACACCTTTTCACGCTCTTCATGTTTTTGATCACCGCTTCATGATCCTCCTATTTTTCAGACCGTTTCATGCTCTTCATATTTTTGACACCTCTTGAAGCTCTTCATATTTTTCACACCTTTTCAGGCTCTTCATGTTTTTGAACACCGCTTCATGCTCCTTCTATTTTTCAGAGAGTTTCATGCTCCTCATGTATTTCACACCTTTTGAAGCTCTTCATATTTTCCACACCATTTCAGGCTCTTCATATTTTTCCACACCACTTCATGCTTCTCCTATTTTTCAGCCCGTTTCAAACTCCTCATGTGTTTCACACCTTTTGAAACTCTTCATATTTTTCACACCTTTCCGGCTCTTCATGTTTTTGATCACCGTTTCATGCTCCTCCTATTTTTCAGACCGTTTCATGCTACTCATATTTTTGACACCTTTTGAAGCTCTTCATATTTTTCACACCTTTTCAGGCTCTTTATGTTTTTGAACACCGCTTCAGGCTCCTCCTATATTTCAGACCGTTTCTTGCTCCTCATATTTTTGACACTTTTTGAAGTTCTTCATATTTTTCACACCTTTTCAGGTTTTCCATGTTTTTGAACCCCGCTTCATGATCCTCCTATTTTTCAGACCGTTTCATGCTCCTCGTATTTTTGACACCTTTTGAAGCTCTTCATATTTTTCACACCTTTTCAGGCTCTTCATGTTTTTGAACACCGCTTCAAGCTCCTTCTATTTTTCAGAGAGTTTCATGCTCCTCATGTATTTCACACCTTTTGAAGCTCTTCATATTTTCCACACATTTTCAGGCTCTTCATATTTTTTCACACCACTTCATGCTTCTCCTATTTTTCAGCCCGTTTCAAACTCCTCATGTATTTCACACCTTTTGAAGCTCTTCATATTTTTCACACCTTTTCCGGCTCTTCATGTTTTTGATCACCGTTTCATTCTCCTCCTATTTTTCAGACCGTTTCATTCTACTCATATTTTTGACACCTTTTGAAGCTCTTCATATTTTTCAGACCTTTTCAGGCTCTTCATGTTTTTGAACACCGTTCCATGCTCCTCGTATTTTTCAGACCCTTTCTTGCTCATCTCATATTTGACACCTTTTGAAGCTCTTCATATTTTTCACATATTTTCAGGCTGTTCATGTTTTTCAGCACCGTTTTATGATCCTCCTATTTTTAAGAACTTCTCATGCTCATCTCATTTTTGACAGCTTTTGAAGCTTTTCATATTTTTCACAAATTTTCAGGCTCCTCATCTTTTTGAACCCCGGTTCATGATCCTCTTATTTTTCAGAGAGTTTCATGCTCCTCATGTATTTCACACCTTTTGAAGCTTTTCGTATTTTTCACACCTTTTCAGGCTCTTCATGTTTTTCCACACCACTTCATGCTTCTCCTATTTTTCAGCCGGTTTCATGCTCCTCATGTATTTCACACCTTTTGAGGCTCTTCATATTTTTCACACCTTTTCAGGCTCTTCATGTTTTTGAACACCGCTTCATGCTCCTCCTATATTTCAGACCGTTTCTTGCTCCTCATATTTTTGACACTTTTTGAAGCTCTTCATATGTTTCACACCTTTTCAGGTTTTCCATGTTTTTGAACCCCGCTTCATGATCCTCCTATTTTTCAGACCGTTTCATGCTCCTCGTATTTTTGACACCTTTTGAAGCTCTTCATATTTTTCACACCTTCAGGCTCTTCATGTTTTTCAACACCACTTCACGCTCTTCCCATTTTTCAGACCGTTTCATGCTCCTCATATTTTTCATACCTTTAGAAGCTCTTCATATTTTTCAAACCTTTTCAGGCTCTTCATGTTTTTCAACACAGCTTCATGCTCCTCCTGTTTTTGAGACCCTTTCATTCTCCTCATATTTTTGGCACTGTTAGAAGCTCTTCATATATTTCACACCTTTTCAGTGTCTTCTTTTTTTTCAACACCACTTCATGCTACTCCTATTTTTCAGACAGTTTCATGCTCTTCTCATTTTTGACACGTTTTGACGCTCTTCATATTTTTCACACCTTTTCAGGCTTTTCATGTTTTTGAACACCGCTTCATGCTCCTCCTATTTTTTCAGACCGTTTCATGCTGCCCATATTTTTGACACCTTTTGAAGCTGTCATATTTTTCACAAATTTTCAGGCTCTTCCTCTTTTTGAACACCGTTTCATGCTCCTCCTATTTTTCAGACCATTTCATGATCCTCATGTATTTCACACCTTTTGAAGCTCTTCATACTTTTCACACGATTTCAGGCTCTTCATGTTTTTCAACACCGCTTCATGCCCCTCCTATTTTTCAGACCGTTTCATGCTCCTCATGTATTTCACACCTTTTGAAGCTCTTCATATTTTTCACACGTTTTCAGGCTCTTCATGTTATTGAACACTGCTTCATGCTCCCCCTATTTTTCGGACCGTTTCATGCTCCTCATATTTTTGACACCTTTTGAAGCTCTTCATATTTTTCACACCTTTACAGGCTCTTCATGTTTTTCCACACCACTTCATGCTTCTCCTATTTTTCAGACCGTTTCATGATCCTCATGAATTTCACACCTTTTGAAGCTCTTCATATTTTTCACACCTTTTCACGCTCTTCATGTTTTTGATCACCGCTTCATGATCCTCCTATTTGTCAGACCGTTTCATGCTCTTCATATTTTTGACACCTCTTGAAGCTCTTCATATTTTTCACACCTTTTCAGCGTCTTCATTTTTTTCAAAACCGCTTCATGTTCCTCCTATTTTTCACACCGTTTCATGCTCATCTCATTTTTGACACCTTTTGAAGCTCTTCATATATTTCACACCTTTTCAAGCTCTTCATATTTTTCAGACCTTTTCAGGCTCTTCATGTTTTTGACACCGCTTCATGCTCCTCCTATTTTTCAGACCGTTTCATGCTCCTCATATTTTTGACACCGTTTGAAGCTCTTCATATTTTTCACACCTTTTCAGGCTCTTCATGTTTTTGAACACCGCTTCATGCTCCTTCTATTTTTCAGAGAGTTTCATGCTCCTCATGTATTTCACACCTTTTGAAGCTCTTCATATTTTCCACACCATTTCAGGCTCTTCATATTTTCCCACACCACTTCATGCTTCTCCTATTTTTCAGCCCGTTTCAAACTCCTCATGTATTTCACACCATTTGAAGCTCTTCATATTTTTCACACCTTTTCCGGCTCTTCATGTTTTTGATCACCGTTTCATGCTCCTCCTATTATTCAGACCGTTTCATGCTACTCATATTTTTGACACCTTTTGAAGCTCTTCATATTTTTCACACCTTTTCAGTCTCTTCATGTTTTTGAACACCGTTCCATGCTCCTCCTATTTTTCAGACCCTTTCATGCTCATCTCATATTTGACACCTTTTGAAGCTCTTCATATTTTTCACACATTTTCAGGCTCTTCATGTTTTTCAGCACCGTTTTATGATCCTCCTATTTTTAAGAACTTCTCATGCTCATCTCATTTTTGACAGCTTTTGAAGCTTTTCATATTTTTCACAAATTTTCAGGCTCCTCATGTTTTTGAACCCCGGTTCATGATCCTCTTATTTTTCAGACCGTTTCATGCTCATCATATATTTGACACCTTTTGAAGCTCTTCATATATTTCACACCTTTTCAGGCTCTTCATGTTTTTCAACACTACTTCATGCTCTTCGTATTTTTCAGACCGTTTCATGCTCATTCCATGTTTGACACCTTTTGAAGCTCTTCATATTTTTCACACTTTTGAAGCTCTTCATATTTTTCACACATTTCAGGCTCTTCATGTTTTTGAACACAGCTTCATGCTCCTCCTATTTTTCGGACCGTTTCGTGCTCCTCCTATTCTTGACAGCTTTTGAAGCTCTTCATATTTTCACACCTTTTCAGTCTCTTCATGTTTTTCAACACCGCTTCATGCTCCTCCTATTTTTCAGACCGTTTCATGCTTCTCATATTTTTGACACCTTTTGAAGCTTTTCATATTTTTCACACTTTTCAGGCTCCTCATGTTTTTCAACCCCATTTCATGCTCCTCCTATTTTTCAGACCGTTTCATGCTCCTCATATTTCTGACACTTTTTGAAGCTCCTCATATTTTTCACACATTGTGAAGCTCTTCATATATTTCACACCATTTCAGGATCTTCATGTTTTTCAACACCACTTCATGCTCCTCCTATTTTTCAGACCGTTTCATGCTCATCTCATTTTTGACACCTTTTGAAGCTCTTCATATTTTTCACACCTTTTCAGGCTCTTCATGTTCTCTAACACCGCTTCATGCTCCTCCTATTTTTCCGACCGTTTCGTGCTCCTCCTATTCTTGACAGCTTTTGAAGCTCTTCATATTTTCACACCTTTTCAGGCTGTTCATGTTTTTCAACACCGCTTCATGCTCCTCCTATTTTTCAGACCGTTTCATGCTCCTCATATTTTTGACACCATTTGAAGCTTTTGATATTTTTCACACTTTTCACACTTTTCAGGCTCCTCATGTTTTTCAACACCATTTCATGCTCCTCCTATTTTTCAGACCGTTTCATGCTCCTCATATTTCTGACACTTTTTGAAGCTCCTCATATTTTTCACACATTGTGAAGCTCTTCATATATTTCACACCATTTCAGGATCTTCATGTTTTTCAACACCACTTCATTCTCCTCATCATTTTCAGACCGTTTCATGCTCCTCATATATTTCACACCTTTTGAAGCTCTTCATATTTTTCACATCTTTTGAACCTCTTCATATTCTTCACATTTTTTGAAGCTCTTCATATTTTTCACACCTTTTCAGGCTCTTCATGTTTTTCAACACCGCTTCATGCTCCTCCTGTTTTTCAGATCGTTTCATGCTCCTCATATTTCTGAAACCTTTTGAAGCTCTTCATATTTTTCACACCTTTGCAGGCTCTTCATGTTTTTGAACACCCCTTCATGCTCCTCTTATTTTTCAGACCGTTTCAGGATCCTCATATTTTTGACACCATTTGAAGCTTTTCATATTTTTCACACCTTTTCAGGCTCTTCAAGTTTATCAACACCACTTCATGTTCCTCCTATTTTTCAGACCGTTTCATGCTCCTCATATTTTTCTCACCTTTTGAAGCTCTTCATATTTTTCACATGATTTCAGGCTCCTCATGTTTTTGAACACCATTTCATGCTCCTCCTATTTTGCAGACCGTTTCACTCTCCTCATATTTTTGACACCTTTTGAAGCTCTTCATATTTTTGACACCATTTGAAGCTCTTCATATTTTTCATATATTTGAAGCTCTTCATATTTTCAGACGTTTTCAGATTCTTCATGTTTTTCAACACCGCTTCATGATCCTGCTATTTTTCAGACCGTTTCATGCTCCTCATATATTTCACACCTTTTGAAGCTCTTCATATTTTTCACATCTTTTGAAGCTCTTCATATTTTTCACATTCTTTGAAGCTCTTCATATTTTTCACACCTTTTCAGGTTCTTCATGTTTTTGAACACTGCTTCATGCTCCTCCTATTTTTCGGACCGTTTTGTGCTCCTAATCTTTTTGACACTTTTTGAAGCTCTTCATATATTTCACACCTTTTCAGGCTCTTCATGTTTTTCAACACAGCCTCATTCTCCTCCTATTTTTCATACCGTTTCATGCTCCTCATATTTTTGACACCTTTTGAAGCTCTTCATATTTTTCACACCTTTTCAGACTCTTCAAGTTTTTGAACATCGTTTCATGCTCCTCCTATTTTTCAGACCGTATCATGCTCCTCATATTTTTGATAACTTTTGAAGCTTTCATATTTTTCACACCTTTTCTGGCTCTTCATATTTTTGAACACCGTTTCATGCTCCTCCTATTTTTCAGACCGTTTCATGCTCCTCATAATTTTGACACATTTTGAAGCTCCTCCTATTTTTCACACATTTTCAGGCTCTTCATGTCCTTCAAGACCGCTTCATGCTCCTCCTGTTTTTCAGACCGTTTCATGCTCCTAATATTTTTTACACCTTTTGAAGCTCTTCATATATTTCACACCTTTTCAGGCTCTTCAGGCTTTTCAACACCGCTTCATGCTCCTCCTATATTTCAGACCGTTTCAAGCTCCTCAAAATTTGACACCTTTTGAAGCTCTTCATTTATTTCACACCTTTTCAGAATCTTCATGTTTGTGAACATCGCTTCATGCACCTCCTATTTTTCAGACCGTTTCATGCTCCTCATATTTTTGACACCATTTGAAGCTCTTCATATATTTCACACCTTTTCGATCTCTTCATGTTTTTCACACATTTTCAGGCTCTTCATGTTTTTCAACACCGCTTCATGCTCCTCATATTTTTCAGACCGTTTCATGCTCCTCATATTTTTGACACCTTTTGAAGCTCTTCAAATTTTTCATACCTTTTCAAGTTCTTCATGTTTTTGAACACCCCTTCATGCTCCTCATATTTTAAACACCTTTTGAAGCTCTTCATATTTTTCACACCATTTCAGGCTCTTCATCTTTTTCAACAGCGCTTCATGCTCCTCATATTTTTGATACCTTGTGAAGCTCTTCATATCTTTCACACCTTTTCAATCTCTTCATGTTTTTCACACCTTTTCAGGCTCTTCATTTTTTTCAACACCGCTTCATGCTCCTCCTATTTTTCAGACCGTTTCATGCTCCTCATATTTTTGACACCTTTTGAGGCTCTTCGTATATTTCACACCAATTCAAGCTCTTCATGTTTTTTACACCTTTTCAGGCTCTTAATGTTTTTCAAAACCGCTTCATGCTCCTCCTGTTTTTCAGACCGTGTCATGCTCCTCTTATTTTTGACACATTTTAAAGCTCTTCATAATTTTTACACCTTTTGTAGCTCTTCATATTTTTCAAACCTTTACAGGCTCTTCAAGTATTTCAACACCGCTTCATGCTCCTCCTATTTTTCAGACCGTGTCATTCTCCTCTTATTTTTGACACATTTTGAAGCTCTTCATATTTTTGACACCTTTTGAAGCTCTTCATATTTTTCAAACCTTTACAGGCTCTTCATGTATTTCAACACCGCTTCATGCTCCTCCAATTTTTCAGACCGTATCATGCTCGTCATATTTTTCAAACCTTTTAAAGCTCTTCATAATTTTCACACCTATTCATGCTCTTCATTTTTTCCACACTGTTTCATGCTCCTCCTATTTTTCAGACCGTTTCATGCTCCTCCTATTTTTCACACCTTTTGAAGCTCTTCATATTTTTCACACTTTTTGAAGCTCTTCATATTTTTCACAGTTTTCAGGCTCTTCATGTTTCTGAACACCTCTTCATGCTCCTCCAATTTTTCAGACCGTTTCATGCTCTTCATATTTTTCACACCTTTTCAGGCTCTTCATATTTTTGAACACCGTTTGCTGCTCCTCCTATTTTTGAGAACGTTTCATGCTCCTCATATTTTTGACACGTTTTGAAGCTCTTCATATTTTTCACACCTTTTCAGGCTCTTCATGTTTTTTATCACTGTTTCATGCTCTATTTTTCAGACCGTTTCATGCTCATCTCATTTTTGACCCCTTTTGAAGCTTTTCATATTTTTCACAACTTTTTAGGCTCTTCATGTTTTTCAACACCGCTTCATGCTCCTCCTATTTTTCAGACCGTTTCATGCTCATCTCATTTTTGACACCTTTTAAAGCTCTTCATATTTCTCAAAACTTTTTAGGCTCTTCATGTTTTTGACACTGCTTCATGCTCCTCATATTTGTCAGAGAGTTTCATGCTCCTCATGTATTTCACATCTTTTGAAGCTCTTCATATTTCTCACAACTTTTTAGGCTCTTCATGTTTTTCCACACGACTTCATGCTTCTCCTATTTTTCGGCCTGTTTCATGCTCCTCATGTATTTCACACCTTTTGAAGCTCTTCATATTTTTCACACCTTTTCAGGCGCTTCATGTTTTTAATCACCGTTTCATGCTCCTCCTATTTTTCAGACCGTTTCATGCTCCTCATATATTTGACACATTTTGAAGCTCTGAATATTTTTCACACATTTTCAGGCTCTTCATGTTTTTGAACACTGCTTCATGATCCTCCTATTTTTCAGACCGTTTCATGCTCTTCATAAGTTTGACACCTTTTGAAGCTCTTCATATTTTTCACTCCTTTTCAGGCTCTTCATGTTTTTCAACACCACTTCATGCTTCTCCTATTTTTCAGACCGTTTCATGCTCCTCATATATTTCACAACTTTTGAAGCTCTTCATAATTTTCACACCTTTTCAGGCTCTTGATGTTTTTGAACACCATTTCATGCCGCTTCTATTTTTCAGACCGTTTCATGCACCTCATATTTTTCACACCTTTTCAAGCTCTTCATATTTTTCATACCTTTTCAGGCTCTTCACGTTTTTGAACACCGCTTCATGACCCTCCTATTTTTCAGACCATTTCATGCTCTTCATATTTTTGACACCTCTTGAAGCTCTTCATATATTTCACACCTTTTCAGCCTCTTCATTTTTTTCAAAACCGCTTCATGTTCCTCCTATTTTTCACACCGTTTCATGCTCATCTCATTTTTGACACCTTTTGAAGCTCTTCATATATTTCACACCTTTTCAAGCTCTTCATATTTTTCAGACCTTTTCAGACTCTTCATGTTTTTGAACACCGCTTCATGCTCCTCCTATTTTTCAGACCGTTTCATGCTCCTCATATTTTTGACACCGTTTGAAACTCTTCATATTTTTCACACCTTTTCAGGCTCTTCATGTTTTTGAACACCGCTTCATGCTCCTTCTATTTTTCAGAGAGTTTCATGCTCCTCATGTATTTCACACCTTTTGAAGCTCTTCATATTTTCCACACCATTTCAGGCTCTTCATATTTTCCCACACCACTTCATGCTTCTCCTATTTTTCAGCCCGTTTCAAACTCCTCATGTATTTCACACCATTTGAAGCTCTTCATATTTTTCACACCTTTTCCGGCTCTTCATGTTTTTGATCACCGTTTCATGCTCCTCCTATTATTCAGACCGTTTCATGCTACTCATATTTTTGACACCTTTTGAAGCTCTTCATATTTTTCACACCTTTTCAGTCTCTTCATGTTTTTGAACACCGTTCCATGCTCCTCCTATTTTTCAGACCCTTTCATGCTCATCTCATATTTGACACCTTTTGAAGCTCTTCATATTTTTCACACATTTTCAGGCTCTTCATGTTTTTCAGCACCGTTTTATGATCCTCCTATTTTTAAGAACTTCTCATGCTCATCTCATTTTTGACAGCTTTTGAAGCTTTTCATATTTTTCACAAATTTTCAGGCTCCTCATGTTTTTGAACCCCGGTTCATGATCCTCTTATTTTTCAGACCGTTTCTTGCTCATCATATATTTGACACCTTTTGAATCTCTTCATATATTTCACACCTTTTCAGGCTCTTCATGTTTTTCAACACTACTTCATGCTCTTCGTATTTTTCAGACCGTTTCATGCTCATTCCATTTTTGACACCTTTTGAAGCTCTTCATATTTTTCACACTTTTGAAGCTCTTCATATTTTTCACACATTTTCAGGCTCTTCATGTTTTTGAACACAGCTTCATGCTCCTCCTATTTTTCGGACCGTTTCGTGCTCCTCCTATTCTTGACAGCTTTTGAAGCTCTTCATATTTTCACACCTTTTCAGTCTCTTCATGTTTTTCAACACCGCTTCATGCTCCTCCTATTTTTCAGACCGTTTCATGCTTCTCATATTTTTGACACCTTTTGAAGCTTTTCATATTTTTCACACTTTTCAGGCTCCTCATGTTTTTCAACCCCATTTCATGCTCCTCCTATTTTTCAGACCGTTTCATGCTCCTCATATTTCTGACACTTTTTGAAGCTCCTCATATTTTTCACACATTGTGAAGCTCTTCATATATTTCACACCATTTCAGGATCTTCATGTTTTTCAACACCACTTCATGCTCCTCCTATTTTTCAGACCGTTTCATGCTCATCTCATTTTTGACACCTTTTGAAGCTCTTCATATTTTTCACACCTTTTCAGGCTCTTCATGTTCTCTAACACCGCTTCATGCTCCTCCTATTTTTCGGACCGTTTCGTGCTCCTCCTATTCTTGACAGCTTTTGAAGCTCTTCATATTTTCACACCTTTTCAGGCTGTTCATGTTTTTCAACACCGCTTCATGCTCCTCCTATTTTTCAGACCGTTTCATGCTCCTCATATTTTTGACACCATTTGAAGCTTTTGATATTTTTCACACTTTTCACACTTTTCAGGCTCCTCATGTTTTTCAACACCATTTCATGCTCCTCCTATTTTTCAGACCGTTTCATGCTCCTCATATTTCTGACACTTTTTGAAGCTCCTCATATTTTTCACACATTGTGAAGCTCTTCATATATTTCACACCATTTCAGGATCTTCATGTTTTTCAACACCACTTCATTCTCCTCATCATTTTCAGACCGTTTCATGCTCCTCATATATTTCACACCTTTTGAAGCTCTTCATATTTTTCTCATCTTTTGAACCTCTTCATATTCTTCACATTTTTTGAAGCTCTTCATATTTTTCACACCTTTTCAGGCTCTTCATGTTTTTCAACACCGCTTCATGCTCCTCCTGTTTTTCAGATCGTTTCATGCTCCTCATATTTCTGAAACCTTTTGAAGCTCTTCATATTTTTCACACCTTTGCAGGCTCTTCATGTTTTTGAACACCCCTTCATGCTCCTCTTATTTTTCAGACCGTTTCAGGATCCTCATATTTTTGACACCTTTTGAAGCTTTTCATATTTTTCACACCTTTTCAGGCTCTTCAAGTTTATCAACACCACTTCATGTTCCTCCTATTTTTCAGACCGTTTCATGCTCCTCATATTTTTCACACCTTTTGAAGCTCTTCATATTTTTCACATGATTTCAGGCTCCTCATGTTTTTGAACACCATTTCATGCTCCTCCTATTTTGCAGACCGTTTCACTCTCCTCATATTTTTGACACCTTTTGAAGCTCTTCATATTTTTGACACCATTTGAAGCTCTTCATATTTTTCATATATTTGAAGCTCTTCATATTTTCAGACGTTTTCAGATTCTTCATGTTTTTCAACACCGCTTCATGATCCTGCTATTTTTCAGACCGTTTCATGCTCCTCATATATTTCACACCTTTTGAAGCTCTTCATATTTTTCACATCTTTTGAAGCTCTTCATATTTTTCACATTCTTTGAAGCTCTTCATATTTTTCACACCTTTTCAGGTTCTTCATGTTTTTGAACACTGCTTCATGCTCCTCCTATTTTTCAGACCGTTTTGTGCTCCTAATCTTTTTGACACTTTTTGAAGCTCTTCATATATTTCACACCTTTTCAGGCTCTTCATGTTTTTCAACACAGCCTCATTCTCCTCCTATTTTTCATACCGTTTCATGCTCCTCATATTTTTGACACCTTTTGAAGCTCTTCATATTTTTCACACCTTTTCAGACTCTTCAAGTTTTTGAACATCGTTTCATGCTCCTCCTATTTTTCAGACCGTATCATGCTCCTCATATTTTTGATAACTTTTGAAGCTTTCATATTTTTCACACCTTTTCTGGCTCTTCATATTTTTGAACACCGTTTCATGCTCCTCCTATTTTTCAGACCGTTTCATGCTCCTCATAATTTTGACACATTTTGAAGCTCCTCCTATTTTTCACACATTTTCAGGCTCTTCATGTCCTTCAAGACCGCTTCATGCTCCTCCTGTTTTTCAGACCGTTTCATGCTCCTAATATTTTTTACACCTTTTGAAGCTCTTCATATATTTCACACCTTTTCAGGCTCTTCAGGCTTTTCAACACCGCTTCATGCTCCTCCTATATTTCAGACCGTTTCAAGCTCCTCAAAATTTGACACCTTTTGAAGCTCTTCATTTATTTCACACCTTTTCAGAATCTTCATGTTTGTGAACATCGCTTCATGCACCTCCTATTTTTCAGACCGTTTCATGCTCCTCATATTTTTGACACCATTTGAAGCTCTTCATATATTTCACACCTTTTCGATCTCTTCATGTTTTTCACACATTTTCAGGCTCTTCATGTTTTTCAACACCGCTTCATGCTCCTCATATGTTTCAGACCGTTTCATGCTCCTCATATTTTTGACACCTTTTGAAGCTCTTCAAATTTTTCATACCTTTTCAAGTTCTTCATGTTTTTGAACACCCCTTCATGCTCCTCATATTTTAAACACCTTTTGAAGCTCTTCATGTATTTCACACCTTTTCAGGCTCTTCAGGCTTTTCAACACCGCTTAATGCTCCTCCTATATTTCAGACCGTTTAATCCTCCTCATGTATTTCACACTTTTTGAAGCTCTTCATATTTTTCACACCTTTTCAGGCCCTTCATGTTTTTGAACACGGCTTCATGCTCCTCCTATTTTTCAGACAGTTTCATGCTCCTCATATTTTTGACACCTTTTGAAGCTCTTCATATTTTTCACACCTTTTCAGGCTCTTCATGTTTTTGAACACGGCTTCATGCTTCTCCTATTTTTCAGACTGTTTCATGCTCCTCATATTTTTTTTTTCCAGTGGATTTTTTCCTACATTGATATGAATCAGCCATGGATTTACATGTATTCCCAATCCCGATCCCCCCTCCCACCTCCCTCTCCCCCCGATTCCTCTGGGTCTTCCCAGTGCACCAGGCCGGAGCACTTGTCTCGTTCATCCCACCTGGGCTGGTGATCTGTTTTACCATAGATAGGATACATGCTGTTCTTTTGAAATATCCCACCCTCACATTCTCCCACAAAGTTCAAAAGTCTGTTCTGTATTTCTGTGTCTCTTTTTCTGTTCTGCATATAGGGTTATCGTTATCACCTTTCTAAATTCCATATACATGTGTCAGTATGCTGTAATGTTCTTTATCTTTCTGGCTTACTTCACTCTGTATAATGGGTTCAGCTTCATCCATCTCATTAGGACTGGTTCAAATGAATTCTTTTTAATGGCTGAGTAATAGTCCATGGTGTATATGTACCACAGCTTCCTTATCCATTCATCTGCTGATGGGCATCTAGGTTGCTTCCATGTCCTGGCTATTATAAACAGTGCTGCGATGAACATTGGGGTGCACGTGTCTCTTTCAGTTCTGGTTTCCTCAGTGTGTATGCCCAGAAGTGGGATTGCTGGGTCATATGGCAGTTCTATTCCCAGTTTTTTAAAAAATCTCCACACTGTTTTCCATAGCGGCTGTACTAGTTTGCATTCCCACCAACAGTGTAAGAGGGTTCCCTTTTCTCCACACCCTCTCCAGCATTTATTGCTTGTAGACTTTTGGATAGCAGCCATCCTGACTGGCGTGTAATGGTACCTCATTGTGGTTTTGATTTGTATTTCTCTAATAATGAGTGATGTTGAGCATCTTTTCATGTGTTTGTTAGCCATCTGTATGTCTTCTTTGGAGAAATGTCTGTTTAGTTCTTTGGCCCGTTTTTTGATTGGGTCATTTATTTTTCTGGAATTGAGCTGCAGGAGTTGCTTGTATATTTTTTAGATTAATCCTTTGTCTGTTTCTTCATTTGCTATTATTTTCTCCCAATCTGAGGGCTGTCTTTTCACCTTACTTATAGTTTCCTTTGTAGTGCAAAAGCTTTTAAGTTTCATTAGGTCCCATTTGTTTAGTTTTGCTTATATTTCCAATATTCTGGGAGGTGGGTCATAGAGGATCTTGCTTTGATTTATGTCAGAGAGTGTTTTGCCTATGTTCTCCTCTAGGAGTTTTATAGTTTCTGGTCTTACATTTAGATCTTTAATCCATTTTGAGTTTATTTTTGTGTATGGTGTTAGAAAGTGTTCTAATTTCATTCTTTTACAAGTGGTTGACCAGTTTTCCCAGCACCACTTGTTAAAGAGGTTGTCTTTTTTCCATTGTATATCCTTGCCTCCTTTGTCAAAGATAAGGTGTCCATAGGCTCGTGGATTTATCTCTGGGCTTTCTATTCTGTTCCATTGATCTATATTTCTGTCTCTGTGCCAGTACCATACTGTCTTGATGACTGTGGCTTTGTAGTAGAGTCTGAAGTCAGGCAGGTTGATTCCTCCAGCTCCATTCTTCTTTCTCAAGATTACTTTGGCTATTCGAGGTTTTTTGTATTTCCATACAAATTGTGAAATTCTTTGGTCTAGTTCTGTGAAAAAATACCATTGGTAGCTTGATAGGGATTGCATTGAATCTATAGACTGCTTTGGGTAGAATAGCCATTTTGACAATATTAATTCTTCCAATCCATGAACACGGTATGTTTCTCCATCTGTTTGTGTCCTCTTTGATTTCTTTCATCAGTGTTTTATAGTTTTCTATGTATAGGTCCTTTGTTTCTTTAGGTAGATATACTCCTAAGTATTTTATTCTTTTTGTTGCAATGGTGAATGGTATTGTTTCCTTAATTTCTCTGTTTGTTTTTTCATTGTTAGTATATAGGAATGCAAGGGATTTCTGTGTGTTAATTTTATATCCTGCAATTTTACTATATTCATTGATTAGTTCTAGTAATTTTCTGGTAGAGTCTTTAGGGTTTTCTATGTAGAGGATCATGTCATCTGCAAACAGTGAGAGTTTTACTTCTGCTTTTCCTATCTGGATTCCTTTTACTTCTTTTTCTGCTCTGATTGCTGTGGCCAGAACTTCCAACACTATGTTGAATATAGTGGTGAGAGTGGGCACCCTTGTCTTGTTCCTGATTTCAGGGGAAATGCCTTCAATTTTGACACCTTCTGAAGATCTTCATATTTTTCACACCTTTTCAGGCTCTTCATGTTTTGAACACAGTTTCATGCTCCTCATATTTTTCACATATTTTTATGCTCTTCATATTTTTCACATATTTTCAGGCTATTCATGTTTCTCAAAACCGTTTCATGCTCCTCATATTTTTGACACGTTTTGAAGCTCTTCATATTTTTCACACCTTTTCAGGCTCTTCATGTTTTTGAACACCGTTTCATGCTCCTCCTATTTTTCAGACCGTTTCATGCTCCTCATATATTTGACACCATTAGAAGCTCTTCATATTTACCACACCTTTTCAGGCTCTTCATGTTTTTCAAAACCGCTTCATGCTCCTCCTCTTTTTCAGACCGTTTCATGCTCCTCATATTTTTGACACCATTTGAAGCTCTTCATATTTCTCACACCTTTTCAGGTTCTTCATGTTTCTCAACACCGCTTCATGCTCCTCCTCTTTTTCAGACCGTTTCATGCTCATCTAATTTTTGACAACTTTTTAAGCTCTTCATATTTTTCACAACTTTTGAAGCTCTTCATATTTTTCACACCTTTTCAGGCTCTTCATGTTTTTCAACACCGCTTCATGCTCCTCCTATATTTCAGACCGTTTAATCCTCCTCATGTATTTCACCCTTTTTGAAGCTCTTCATATTTTTCACACCTTTTGAAGCTCTTCATATTTTTAACACCTTTTCAAGCTCTTCATGTTTTGTAACACCGTTTCATAATCCTCCTATTGTTCAGACAGTTTCAAGCTCGTCATATTTTTGACACCTTTTGCAGCTCTTCATTTTTTTCACACCTTTTGAAGCTCTTCATATTTTTCACACGTTTTCAGGCTCTTCATGTTTTTCAACACCACTTAATGCTCCTTCTATTTTTCAGAGAGTTTCATGCTCCTCATGTATTTCACATCTTTTGAAGCTCTTCATATTTTTCACACCTTTTCAGGCTCTTCATATTTTTCCACACCACTTCATGCTTCTCCTATTTTTCAGCCCGTTTCATGCTCCTCATGTATTTCACACTTTTTGAAGCTCTTCATATTTTTCACACCTTTTCAGGCTCTTCATGTTTTTGATCACCGTTTCATGCTCCTTCTATTTTTCAGACCGTTTCATGCTCCTGATATATTTGAAATCTTTTGAAGCTCTTCATATTTTTCAAACCTTTTCAGGCTCTTCATGTTTTTGATCACCGCTTCATGCTCCTTCTATTTTTCAGAGAGTTTCATGCTCCTCATGTATTTCACACCTTTTGAAGCTCTTCATATTTTCCACACCATTTCAGGCTCTTCATATTTTCCCACACCACTTCATGCTTCTCCTATTTTTCAGCCCGTTTCAAACTCCTCATGTATTTCACACCATTTGAAGCTCTTCATATTTTTCACACCTTTTCCGGCTCTTCATGTTTTTGATCACCGTTTCATGCTCCTCCTATTATTCAGACCGTTTCATGCTACTCATATTTTTGACACCTTTTGAAGCTCTTCATATTTTTCACACCTTTTCAGTCTCTTCATGTTTTTGAACACCGTTCCATGCTCCTCCTATTTTTCAGACCCTTTCATGCTCATCTCATATTTGACACCTTTTGAAGCTCTTCATATTTTTCACACATTTTCAGGCTCTTCATGTTTTTCAGCACCGTTTTATGATCCTCCTATTTTTAAGAACTTCTCATGCTCATCTCATTTTTGACAGCTTTTGAAGCTTTTCATATTTTTCACAAATTTTCAGGCTCCTCATGTTTTTGAACCCCGGTTCATGATCCTCTTATTTTTCAGACCGTTTCATGCTCATCATATATTTGACACCTTTTGAAGCTCTTCATATATTTCACACCTTTTCAGGCTCTTCATGTTTTTCAACACTACTTCATGCTCTTCGTATTTTTCAGACCGTTTCATGCTCATTCCATTTTTGACACCTTTTGAAGCTCTTCATATTTTTCACACTTTTGAAGCTCTTCATATTTTTCACACATTTTCAGGCTCTTCATGTTTTTGAACACAGCTTCATGCTCCTCCTATTTTTCGGACCGTTTCGTGCTCCTCCTATTCTTGACAGCTTTTGAAGCTCTTCATATTTTCACACCTTTTCAGTCTCTTCATGTTTTTCAACACCGCTTCATGCTCCTCCTATTTTTCAGACCGTTTCATGCTTCTCATATTTTTGACACCTTTTGAAGCTTTTCATATTTTTCACACTTTTCAGGCTCCTCATGTTTTTCAACCCCATTTCATGCTCCTCCTATTTTTCAGACCGTTTCATGCTCCTCATATTTCTGACACTTTTTGAAGCTCCTCATATTTTTCACACATTGTGAAGCTCTTCATATATTTCACACCATTTCAGGATCTTCATGTTTTTCAACACCACTTCATGCTCCTCCTATTTTTCAGACCGTTTCATGCTCATCTCATTTTTGACACCTTTTGAAGCTCTTCATATTTTTCACACCTTTTCAGGCTCTTCATGTTCTCTAACACCGCTTCATGCTCCTCCTATTTTTCGGACCGTTTCGTGCTCCTCCTATTCTTGACAGCTTTTGAAGCTCTTCATATTTTCACACCTTTTCAGGCTGTTCATGTTTTTCAACACCGCTTCATGCTCCTCCTATTTTTCAGACCGTTTCATGCTCCTCATATTTTTGACACCATTTGAAGCTTTTGATATTTTTCACACTTTTCACACTTTTCAGGCTCCTCATGTTTTTCAACACCATTTCATGCTCCTCCTATTTTTCAGACCGTTTCATGCTCCTCATATTTCTGACACTTTTTGAAGCTCCTCATATTTTTCACACATTGTGAAGCTCTTCATATATTTCACACCATTTCAGGATCTTCATGTTTTTCAACACCACTTCATTCTCCTCATCATTTTCAGACCGTTTCATGCTCCTCATATATTTCACACCTTTTGAAGCTCTTCATATTTTTCACATCTTTTGAACCTCTTCATATTCTTCACATTTTTTGAAGCTCTTCATATTTTTCACACCTTTTCAGGCTCTTCATGTTTTTCAACACCGCTTCATGCTCCTCCTGTTTTTCAGATCGTTTCATGCTCCTCATATTTCTGAAACCTTTTGAAGCTCTTCATATTTTTCACACCTTTGCAGGCTCTTCATGTTTTTGAACACCCCTTCATGCTCCTCTTATTTTTCAGACCGTTTCAGGATCCTCATATTTTTGACACCTTTTGAAGCTTTTCATATTTTTCACACCTTTTCAGGCTCTTCAAGTTTATCAACACCACTTCATGTTCCTCCTATTTTTCAGACCGTTTCATGCTCCTCATATTTTTCACACCTTTTGAAGCTCTTCATATTTTTCACATGATTTCAGGCTCCTCATGTTTTTGAACACCATTTCATGCTCCTCCTATTTTGCAGACCGTTTCACTCTCCTCATATTTTTGACACCTTTTGAAGCTCTTCATATTTTTGACACCATTTGAAGCTCTTCATATTTTTCATATATTTGAAGCTCTTCATATTTTCAGACGTTTTCAGATTCTTCATGTTTTTCAACACCGCTTCATGATCCTGCTATTTTTCAGACCGTTTCATGCTCCTCATATATTTCACACCTTTTGAAGCTCTTCATATTTTTCACATCTTTTGAAGCTCTTCATATTTTTCACATTCTTTGAAGCTCTTCATATTTTTCACACCTTTTCAGGTTCTTCATGTTTTTGAACACTGCTTCATGCTCCTCCTATTTTTCAGACCGTTTTGTGCTCCTAATCTTTTTGACACTTTTTGAAGCTCTTCATATATTTCACACCTTTTCAGGCTCTTCATGTTTTTCAACACAGCCTCATTCTCCTCCTATTTTTCATACCGTTTCATGCTCCTCATATTTTTGACACCTTTTGAAGCTCTTCATATTTTTCACACCTTTTCAGACTCTTCAAGTTTTTGAACATCGTTTCATGCTCCTCCTATTTTTCAGACCGTATCATGCTCCTCATATTTTTGATAACTTTTGAAGCTTTCATATTTTTCACACCTTTTCTGGCTCTTCATATTTTTGAACACCGTTTCATGCTCCTCCTATTTTTCAGACCGTTTCATGCTCCTCATAATTTTGACACATTTTGAAGCTCCTCCTATTTTTCACACATTTTCAGGCTCTTCATGTCCTTCAAGACCGCTTCATGCTCCTCCTGTTTTTCAGACCGTTTCATGCTCCTAATATTTTTTACACCTATTGAAGCTCTTCATATATTTCACACCTTTTCAGGCTCTTCAGGCTTTTCAACACCGCTTCATGCTCCTCCTATATTTCAGACCGTTTCAAGCTCCTCAAAATTTGACACCTTTTGAAGCTCTTCATTTATTTCACACCTTTTCAGAATCTTCATATTTGTGAACATCGCTTCATGCACCTCCTATTTTTCAGACCGTTTCATGCTCCTCATATTTTTGACACCATTTGAAGCTCTTCATATATTTCACACCTTTTCGATCTCTTCATGTTTTTCACACATTTTCAGGCTCTTCATGTTTTTCAACACCGCTTCATGCTCCTCATATGTTTCAGACCGTTTCATGCTCCTCATATTTTTGACACCTTTTGAAGCTCTTCAAATTTTTCATACCTTTTCAAGTTCTTCATGTTTTTGAACACCCCTTCATGCTCCTCATATTTTAAACACCTTTTGAAGCTCTTCATTTTTTTCACACCATTTCATGCTCTTCATGTCCTTCAAGACCGCTTCATGCTCCTCCTGTTTTTCAGACCGTTTCAAGCTCCTCATATATTTGACACCTTTTGAAGCTCTTCATATTTTTCACACCTTTCCAGGCTCTTCATGATTTTCAACACGGCTTCATGCACCTCCTATTTTTCAGACCATTTCATGCTCCTCATATTTTTGACACTTTTTGAAGCTCTTCATATTTTTAACACCATTTCAGGCTCTTCATCTTTTTCAACAGCGCTTCATGCTCCTCATATTTTTGATACCTTGTGAAGCTCTTCATATCTTTCACACCTTTTCAATCTCTTCATGTTTTTCACACCTTTTCAGGCTCTTCATTTTTTTCAACACCGCTTCATGCTCCTCCTATTTTTCAGACCGTTTCATGCTCCTCATATTTTTGACACCTTTTGAGGCTCTTCGTATATTTCACACCAATTCAGGCTCTTCATGTTTTTTACACCTTTTCAGGCTCTTAATGTTTTTCAAAACCGCTTCATGCTCCTCCTGTTTTTCAGAACGTGTCATGCTCCTCTTATTTTTGACACATTTTAAAGCTCTTCATAATTTTTACACCTTTTGTAGCTCTTCATATTTTTCAAACCTTTACAGGCTCTTCAAGTATTTCAACACCGCTTCATGCTCCTCCTATTTTTCAGACCGTGTCATTCTCCTCTTATTTTTGACACATTTTGAAGCTCTTCATATTTTTCACACCTTTTGAAGCTCTTCATATTTTTCAAACCTTTACAGGCTCTTCATGTATTTCAACACCGCTTCATGCTCCTCCAATTTTACAGACCGTATCATGCTCGTCATATTTTTCAAACCTTTTAAAGCTCTTCATAATTTTCACACCTATTCATGCTCTTCATTTTTTCCACACTGTTTCATGCTCCTCCTATTTTTCAGACCGTTTCATGCTCCTCATATTTTTCACACCTTTTGAAGCTCTTCATAATTTTCACACTTTTTGAAGCTCTTCATATTTTTCACAGTTTTCAGGCTCTTCATGTTTCTGAACACCTCTTCATGCTCCTCCAATTTTTCAGACCGTTTCATGCTCTTCATATTTTTCACACCTTTTCAGACTCTTCATATTTTTGAACACCGTTTGCTGCTCCTCCTATTTTTGAGAACGTTTCATGCTCCTCATATTTTTGACACGTTTTGAAGCTCTTCATATTTTTCACACCTTTTCAGGCTCTTCATATTTTTCAACACGGCTTCATGCTACTCCTATTTTTAAAACCTTTTGAAGCTCCTCATATTCTTCAAACCATTTCATGCTCTTCTTTTTTTTCATCACCGCTTCATGCTCCTCCATTTTTCAGATCGTATCATGCTCCTCATATTTTTGACACCTTTTGAAGCTCTTCATATTTTTCACACCTTTTCAGGCTCTTCATGTTTTTGAACACCACTTCATGCTCCTCCTATTTTTCAGAACGTTTCATGCTCCTCATATTTTGGCACCTTTTAAGCTGTTCATATTTTACACATTTTCAGGCTCTTCAAGTTTTTGAACACCGTTTCATGCTACTACTATTTTTGATACCTTTTGAAGCTCCTTATATTCTTCAAACCATTTCATGCTCTTCTTTTTTTTCATCACCGCTTCATGCTCCTCCATTTTTCAGATCGTTTCATGCTCCTCCTATTTTTGACACCTTTTGAAGCACTTCATATATTTCCACATTTTCAGACTCTTCATGATTTTGAACACGGTTTCTTTCTCCTCCTATTTTTCAGGCCATTTCATGCTCCTCATAATTTTGACACCTTTTGAATCTCTTCATAATTTTCACACCTTTTCAGGCTCTTCAATTTTTCAACACCACATCATGCTCCTCTTATTTTTTAGACCGTTTCATGCTCCTCATATTTTTGACACCTTTTGAAGCTCTTCGTATTTTTCACACCTTTTCACGCTCTTCATGTCTTTCAAGACCGCTTCATGCTCCTCCTCTTTTTCAGACCGTTTCATGCTCCTCATATTTTTGACACCTTTTGAAGCACTTCCTATATTTTACAACTTTTCAAACTCTTCACGTTTTTCACACCTTTTCAGGCTCTTCATGTTTTTCAACACCGCTTCATGCTCCTCCGATTTTTCAAACCGTTTCCTGCTCCTCATATTTTTGACACCTTATGAAGCTCTTCATATATTTCACACCTTTTCAGGTTCTTCATGTTTTTACTCCATTTCAGGCTCTTCATGTTTTTCAACACCGCTTCATGCTCCTCCTATTTTTCAGACCGTTTTGTGCTCCTCATCTTTTTGACACGTTTTGAAGCTCTTCATATATTTCACACCTTTTTAGGCTCTTCATGTTTTTCAACACCGCCTCATTCTCCTCCTATTTTTCATACCATTTCATGCTCCTCATATTTTTGACAACTTTTGAAGCTCTTCGTATATTTCACACCTTTTCAGGCTCTTCTTGTTTTTTACACCTTTTCAGGCTTTTCATGTTTTTCAACACCGCTTCATGCTCCTCCTATTTCTGAAACCGTTTCATGTTCCTCATATTTTTGAAACCTTTTGAAGCTCCTCCTATTTTTCACACCTTTTCTGGCTCTTCATGTTTTTGAACACCGTTTCATGCTCCTCCTATTTTTCAGACCGTTTCATGCTCCTCCTATTTTGAGACCGATTCCTGCTCCTCATATTTGTCACACCTTTAGAAGCTCTTCATATTTTTCATACCTTTTCAGGCTCCCCATGTTTTTGAACACCGCTTCTTGCTCCCCCTATTATTGATGCCGTTTCATGCTCCTCATATTTTTGACACCTTTTGAAGCTCTTCATATATTTCACACCGTTTCAGGCTCTTCACGTTATTGAACACCGATTTATGCTCCTCCTATTTTTCAGACCGTTTCATGCTCCTCATATTTTTGACTTGAAACTCTTCATATTTTTCACACATTTTCAGGCTCTTCATGTTTTTGCACACGGCTTCATGCTCCTTCTATTTTTCAGACCGTTTCATGCTCCTCATATTTTTGACACCTTTTGAAGCTCTTCATATTTTTCACACCTTTTCAGGCTCTTCATGTGTTTGAGCAAAGCTTCATGGTCCTCCGATTTTTCAGACCGTTTCATGCTCCTCATATTTTTGAAAACTTTTGAAGTCTTCATATTTTTCACACCTTTTCAGGCTCTACCATTTTTCAACACCGCTTCATGCTCCTCCTATTTTTCTGACCGTTTCATGCTCCTCATATTTTTGACACTTTTTCAAGCTCCTCATATTTTTCACACCTTTTCAGGGTCTTCATGTTTTTCAACACCTTTTCATGTTCCTCATCTTTTGAAACCTTTTGAAGCTCTTCATATTTTTCACCGCTTTTCAGGCTCTTCATGTTTTTCAACACCGCTTCATGCTCCTCGTATTTTTCAGACCGTTTAATGCTCCTCATATTTTTCACACCTTTTCAAGCTCTTTATATTTTTCACACCTTTTCAGGCTCTTCATGTTTTTGAACACCGCTTCATGCTCCTCTTATTTTTCAGACCGTTTCATGCTCCACATATTTTTGGCACCTTTTGAAGCTCTTCATATTTTTCACACCTTTTCAGGCTCTTCATGATTTTGAACACTGTTTCATGTTCCTCCTATATTTGACACCGTTTTAAGCTCTTCATATTTTTCACACTTTTTCAGGCTCTTCATGTTTTTAAACAGCGCTTCATGCTCCTCATATTTTTGATACATTTTGAATCTCTTCGTATTTTTCACACCTTTTCAGGCTCTTCATGTTTTTCAGCACCGCTTCATGCTCCTCCTATTTTTGAGACCGTTTCATGCTCCTCATATTTTGCACACCTTTTGAAGCTCTTCATATTTTACAGAACTTTTCAGGCTCTTCATGTTTTTGAACACCGCTTCATGCTCCTCCTTTTTTTCAAACTGTTTCATGCTCCTCATGTTTTTGAGACGTTTGAAGCTCTTCATATTTTATATACCTTTTCAGGCTCTTCATGTTTTTGAACACCGTTTCATGCTCCTCCTATATTTCAGACGGTTTCATGCTCCTCATATTTTACACACCTTTTGAAGCTCTTCATATGTTTCACACCTTTTCAGGCTCTTTAGGTTTTCTAACACCGCTTCATGCTCCTCCTATTTTTCAAAAGGTTTCATGCTCCTCATATTTTTGACACCTTTTGAAGCTCTTCATACATTTTACACCTTTTCAGGCTCTTCATGTTTTTGAACACCGCTTCATGTCCTCCTATTTTCAGACAGTTTCATGCTCCTCATATTTTTGGCACGTTTTGAAGTTCTTCATATTTTTCACACCTTTTCAGGCTCTGCATTTTTTTGAACACAGTTTCATGCTCCTCATAATTTTCACACATTTTCATGCTCTTCATATTTTTCACACCTTTAAGGCTCTTCATGTTTTTGAACACCGTTTCATGCTCCTCCTATTTTTCAGACTGTTTCATGCTCCTCATAACTTAGACACCTATTGAAGCTCTTCATATTTTTCACACCTTTTCAGGCTCTTCAGGTTTTTGAACACGGCTTCATACTCCTCGTATTTTTCAGCCCATTTCATGCTCCTTATATTTTTCACACTTTTTCATGCTCTTCATATTTTTCACATCTTTTCATGCTCTTCATGTTTCTCAACACCATTTCATGCTCTTCAGGTTTTTGAACACGGTTTCATGCTCCTCGTATTTTTCAGACCGTTTCATGCTCCTCATATTTTTGACACTTTTTGAAGCTCTTCATATTTTTCATACCTTTTCAGGCTCTTAACGTTTTGGAACACCGCTTCATGCTCCTCCTATTTTTCAGACCGTTTCATGCTCCTCATATTTTTAACCCTATTGAAGCTCTTCATATTTTTCACATCTTCTCAGGCTCTTCAGTTTTTTGAACACGGCTTCATGCTCCTCGTATTTTTTAAACCATTTCATGCTCCTCATATATTTCACACCGTTTGAAGCTCTTCATATTTTTCACACCTTTTCAGGCTCTTCATGTTTTTCAACACCGCTTCATGCTCCTCCTATTTATGATTCGTTTCATGCTCCTCATATTTTTGACACCTTTTGAAGCTCTTCATATTTTTCACACCATTTCAGCCTCTTCATGTTTTTAATCACCACTTCATACTCCTCCTATTTTTCAGACTGTTTCATGCTCCTCATATTTTTGACACCTTTTAAAGCTCTTCACATATTTCACACCTTCTCAGGCTCTTCATGTTTTTCAACACCGCTTCATGCTCCTCCTATATTTCAGACCGTTTCATGCTCCTCATATTTTTAACCCTATTGAAGCTCTTCATATTTTTCACAACTTTTCAGGCTCTTCAGTTTTTTGAACACGGCTTCATGCTCCTCGTATTTTTCAGACCGTTTCATGCTCCTCATATATTTCACACCGTTTGAAGCTCTTCATATTTTTCACACGTTTTCAGGCTCTTCATGTTTTTGAACACCGTTTCATGCTCCTCCTATTTTTCATATCGTTTCATGCTCCTCATATTTTTGACACCTTTTGAAGCTCTTCATATTTTTCACACCTTTTCAGGCTCTTCATGTTTTTCAACACCGCTTCATGCTCCTCCTATTTTTCAGACCGTTTCATGCTCCATATATTTTTGGCACCTTTTGAAGCTCTTCATATTTTTCACAGCTTTTCAGGCTCTTCATGTTTTTGAACACTGTTTCATGCTCCTCTTATATTTGACACATTTGGAAGCTCTTCATATTTTTCACACCATTTCACGCTCTTCATTTTTTATCACCGTTTCTTGCTCCTCCTATTTTTCAGACCGTTTAATGCTCCACATGTATTTCACACCTTTTGAAGTTCCTCATATTTTTCACACCTTTTCAGGCTCTTCTTGTTTTTGAACACCGCTTCATGCTCCTCCTATTTTTCAGACCGTTTAATGCTCCACATGTATTTCACACCTTTTGAAGCTCCTCATATTTTTCACACCTTTTCAGACTCTTCATGTTTTTCAACACCGCTTCATGCTCCTCCTATTTTTCAGACCGTTTAATGCTCCACATGTATTTCACACCTTTTGAAGCTCTTCATATTTTTCACACCTTTTGAAGCTCTTCATATTTTTCACATGTTTTCAGGCCGTCATGTTTTTCAACACCGCTTAATGCTCCTCCTATTTTTCAGACCGTTTAATCCTCCTCATGTATTTCACACTTTTTGAAGCTCTTCATATTTTTCACACCTTTTCAGGCCCTTCATGTTTTTGAACACGGCTTCATGCTCCTCCTATTTTTCAGACAGTTTCATGCTCCTCATATTTTTGACACCTTTTGAAGCTCTTCATATTTTTCACACCTTTTCAGGCTCTTCATGTTTTTGAACACGGCTTCATGCTTCTCCTATTTTTCAGACTGTTTCATGCTCCTCATATTTTTTTTTTCCAGTGGATTTTTTCCTACATTGGTATGAATCAGCCATGGATTTACATGTATTCCCAATCCCGATCCCCCCTCCCACCTCCCTCTCCCCCCGATTCCTCTGGGTCTTCCCAGTGCACCAGGCCGGAGCACTTGTCTCGTTCATCCCACCTGGGCTGGTGATCTGTTTTACCATAGATAGGATACATGCTGTTCTTTTGAAATATCCCACCCTCACATTCTCCCACAAAGTTCAAAAGTCTGTTCTGTATTTCTGTGTCTCTTTTTCTGTTCTGCATATAGGGTTATCGTTATCACCTTTCTAAATTCCATATACATGTGTCAGTATGCTGTAATGTTCTTTATCTTTCTGGCTTACTTCACTCTGTATAATGGGTTCAGCTTCATCCATCTCATTAGGACTGGTTCAAATGAATTCTTTTTAATGGCTGAGTAATAGTCCATGGTGTATATGTACCACAGCTTCCTTAACCATTCATCTGCTGATGGGCATCTAGGTTGCTTCCATGTCCTGGCTATTATAAACAGTGCTGCGATGAACATTGGGGTGCACGTGTCTCTTTCAGTTCTGGTTTCCTCAGTGTGTATGCCCAGAAGTGGGATTGCTGGGTCATATGGCAGTTCTATTCCCAGTTTTTTAAAAAATCTCCACACTGTTTTCCATAGCGGCTGTACTAGTTTGCATTCCCACCAACAGTGTAAGAGGGTTCCCTTTTCTCCACACCCTCTCCAGCATTTATTGCTTGTAGACTTTTGGATAGCAGCCATCCTGACTGGCGTGTAATGGTACCTCATTGTGGTTTTGATTTGTATTTCTCTAATAATGAGTGATGTTGAGCATCTTTTCATGTGTTTGTTAGCCATCTGTATGTCTTCTTTGGAGAAATGTCTGTTTAGTTCTTTGGCCCATTTTTTGATTGGGTCATTTATTTTTCTGGAATTGAGCTGCAGGAGTTGCTTGTATATTTTTGAGATTAATCCTTTGTCTGTTTCTTCATTTGCTATTATTTTCTCCCAATCTGAGGGCTGTCTTTTCACCTTACTTATAGTTTCCTTTGTAGTGCAAAAGCTTTTAAGTTTCATTAGGTCCCATTTGTTTAGTTTTGCTTATATTTCCAATATTCTGGGAGGTGGGTCATAGAGGATCTTGCTTTGATTTATGTCAGAGAGTGTTTTGCCTATGTTCTCCTCTAGGAGTTTTATAGTTTCTGGTCTTACATTTAGATCTTTAATCCATTTTGAGTTTATTTTTGTGTATGGTGTTAGAAAGTGTTCTAGTTTCATTCTTTTACAAGTGGTTGACCAGTTTTCCCAGCACCACTTGTTAAAGAGGTTGTCTTTTTTCCATTGTATATCCTTGCCTCCTTTGTCAAAGATAAGGTGTCCATAGGCTCGTGGATTTATCTCTGGGCTTTCTATTCTGTTCCATTGATCTATATTTCTGTCTCTGTGCCAGTACCATACTGTCTTGATGACTGTGGCTTTGTAGTAGAGTCTGAAGTCAGGCAGGTTGATTCCTCCAGCTCCATTCTTCTTTCTCAAGATTACTTTGGCTATTCGAGGTTTTTTGTATTTCCATACAAATTGTGAAATTCTTTGGTCTAGTTCTGTGAAAAATACCATTGGTAGCTTGATAGGGATTGCATTGAATCTATAGACTGCTTTGGGTAGAATAGCCATTTTGACAATATTAATTCTTCCAATCCATGAACACGGTATGTTTCTCCATCTGTTTGTGTCCTCTTTGATTTCTTTCATCAGTGTTTTATAGTTTTCTATGTATAGGTCCTTTGTTTCTTTAGGTAGATATACTCCTAAGTATTTTATTCTTTTTGTTGCAATGGTGAATGGTATTGTTTCCTTAATTTCTCTGTTTGTTTTTTCATTGTTAGTATATAGGAATGCAAGGGATTTCTGTGTGTTAATTTTATATCCTGCAATTTTACTATATTCATTGATTAGTTCTAGTAATTTTCTGGTAGAGTCTTTAGGGTTTTCTATGTAGAGGATCATGTCATCTGCAAACAGTGAGAGTTTTACTTCTTCTTTTCCTATCTGGATTCCTTTTACTTCTTTTTCTGCTCTGATTGCTGTGGCCAGAACTTCCAACACTATGTTGAATATAGTGGTGAGAGTGGGCACCCTTGTCTTGTTCCTGATTTCAGGGGAAATGCCTTCAATTTTGACACCTTCTGAAGATCTTCATAATTTTCACACCTTTTCAGGCTCTTCATGTTTTGAACACAGTTTCATGCTCCTCATATTTTTCACATATTTTTATGCTCTTCATATTTTTCACATATTTTCAGGCTATTCATGTTTCTCAAAACCGTTTCATGCTCCTCATATTTTTGACACGTTTTGAAGCTCTTCATATTTTTCACACCTTTTCAGGCTCTTCATGTTTTTGAACACCGTTTCATGCTCCTCCTATTTTTCAGACCGTTTCATGCTCCTCATATATTTGACACCATTAGAAGCTCTTCATATTTATCACACCTTTTCAGGCTCTTCATGTTTTTCAAAACCGCTTCATGCTCCTCCTCTTTTTCAGACCGTTTCATGCTCCTCATATTTTTGACACCATTTGAAGCTCTTCATATTTCTCACACCTTTTCAGGTTCTTCATGTTTCTCAACACCGCTTCATGCTCCTCCTCTTTTTCAGACCGTTTCATGCTCATCTAATTTTTGACAACTTTTGAAGCTCTTCATATTTTTCACAACTTTTGAAGCTCTTCATATTTTTCACACCTTTTCAGGCTCTTCATGTTTTTCAACACCGCTTCATGCTCCTCCTATATTTCAGACCGTTTAATCCTCCTCATGTATTTCACCCTTTTTGAAGCTCTTCATATTTTTCACACCTTTTGAAGCTCTTCATATTTTTAACACCTTTTCAAGCTCTTCATGTTTTGTAACACCGTTTCATAATCCTCCTATTGTTCAGACAGTTTCAAGCTCGTCATATTTTTGACACCTTTTGCAGCTCTTCATATTTTTCACACCTTTTGAAGCTCTTCATATTTTTCACGCGTTTTCAGGCTCTTCATGTTTTTCAACACCACTTAATGCTCCTTCTATTTTTCAGAGAGTTTCATGCTCCTCATGTATTTCACATCTTTTGAAGCTCTTCATATTTTTCACACCTTTTCAGGCTCTTCATATTTTTCCACACCACTTCATGCTCCTCCTATTTTTCAAACCTTTTCAGACACATCTCATTTTGACTCCTTTTGAAGCTCTTCATATTTTTCACACGTTTTCAGGCTCTTCATGTTTTTCAACACCGCTTTATGTTCCTCCTATTTATCAGACCATTTAATGCACCTAATATTTTTCACACCTTTTGAAGCTCTTCATATTTTTCACACATTTTCAGGCTCTTCATGTTTTTCAACACCGCTTAATGCTCCTCCTGTTTTTCAGACCGTTTCAAGCTCCTCATGTATTTCATACCTTTTGAAGCTCTTCATATTTTTCACACATTTTCAGGCTCTTCATGTTTTTCAACACCATTTCATGCTCCTCCTATTTTTCCGACTGTTTCATGCTCCTCATATTTTTGACACCTTTTGAAGGTCTTCATATTTTTCACACCTTCTCAGGCTCTTCATGTATTTGAACATCGTTTCATGCTCCTCGTATTTTTCAGACCGTTTCATGCTCCTCATATTTTTCACACCTTTTGAAGCTCTTCATATTTTTCACACCTTTTCAGGCTATTCATGTTTTTCAACACCGCTTCATGCTCCTCCTATTTTTCAGACCGTTTCATGCTCATCTCATTTTTGACACCTTTTGAAGCTCTTGATATTTTTCATACCATTTGAAGCTCTTCATATTTTTCACACGTTGTCAGGCTCTTCATGTTTTTCAACACCGCTTCATGCTCCTCCTTTTTTTCGGACCGTTTCATGCTCTTCATATTTTTGACACGTTTTGAAGCTCTTCATATTTCTGACACCTTTTCAGGCTCTTCATGTTTTTCAACACCAGTACATGCTCCTCCTATATTTCAGACCGTTTCATGCTCATCTCTCTTTTGACAACTTTTGAAGCTCTTCATGTTTTTCAACACCGCTTCATGCTCCTCCTAGTGTTCAGACTGTTCATTGCCGTAATATTTTTGAAACTTTTTGAAGCTCTTCATATTTTTCACACCTTTTCAGGCTCTTCATGTTTTTCATCGCCGCTTCATGCTCCTCCTGTTTTTCAGACTTTTCATGCTCCTCATATTTTTGACACCTTTTGAAGCTCTTCATATTTTTCACACCTTTTCAGGCACTTCATGTTTTTAAACACTGCTTCATGCTCGTCCTATTTTTCAGACCTTTTCATGCTCCTCATATTTTTCAAATGTTTTGAAGCTCTTCATATTTTTCACACTTTTCCAGGCTCTTCAAGTTTTTGAACACCACTTCATGCTCCTCCTATTTTCAGACCGTTTCAATCTCCTCATGTATTTCACACCTTTTGAAGCTCTTCCTATTTTTCACAACTTTTCAGGCTCTTCGTGTTTTTCAACACCGTTTCATACTCCTCCTATTTTTCAGACTGTTTCATGCTCCTCATATTTTTGACACCTTTTGAAGCTCTTCATATTTTTCACACCTTTTCAGGCTCTTCATGTTTTACAACACCGCTTCTTGATCCTCCTATATTTCAAACTGTTTCATGCTCCTCATATTTTTGACACCTTTTGAAGCTCTTCATATATTTCACACCTTTTCAGACTCTTCATGATTTCAGCACCACTTCATGCTCCTCCTATATTTCAGACCGTTTCATGCTCATCTCATTTTGGACACCTTTTGAACCTCTTCATATTTTTCACACCTTTTAAAGCTCTTCAATTTTTCACACGTTTTCAGGCTCTTCATGTTTTTCAACACTGCTTCATGCTCCTCCTATTTATCAGACCGCTTCATGCTCCTCCTATTTTTCAGACCGTTTCATGCTCCTCATATTTTTGACACCTTTTGAAGCTCTTCATTTTTTTCACACCTTTTCAGGCTCTTCATATTTTTAAACACCGCTTCATCCTCCTCCTATTTTTCAGACCGTATCTTGCACCTAATAATTTTTACACCTTTTGAATCTCTTCATATTTCTCACACCTTTTCAGGCTCTTCATGATTTTCAACACCGCTTCATGATCCTCCTATTTATCAGACCATTTAATGCTCCTCATGTTTTTGACACCTTTTGAAGCTCTTCATATTTTCCCAACTTTTTAGGCTCTTCATGTTTTTCAACACCACTTCATACTCCTCTTAGTTTTCAGACCTTTTCATGCTCGTCATATTTTTGACACCTTTTGAAGCTCTTCATATTTTCACACCTTTAGAAGCTCTTCATATTTTTCACACGTTTTCAGGCTCTTCATGTTTTTCAACACTGCTTCTTGCTCCTCCTATATTTCAGACCGTTTCATGCTCGTCATATTTTTGACACCTTTTGAAGCTCTTCATATTTTTCACGCCTTTAGAAGCTCTTCATATTTTTCACACGTTTTCAGGCTCTTCATATTTTTCAACACCGCTTCATGCTCCTCCTATTTTTCAGACCGTTTCATGCTCGTCATATTTTTGACACCTTTTGAAGCTCTTCATATTTTTCACACCTTTTCAGGCTCTTCATGATTTTAAACACCGCCTCATACTCCTCCTATGTTTCAGACCGCTTCATGCTCCTCATATTATTGACACCTTTTGAAGCTCTTCATATTTTTCACACGTTTTCAGGCTCTTCCTGTTTTTGGGCACCGCTTCATCCTTTTCCTATTTATCAGACCGTTTCATGCTCCTCGTATTTTTGACACCGTTTGAAGCTCCTCCTATTTTTCACACCTTTTCAGGCTCTTCATGTTTTTCAACACCATTTCATGCTCCTCCTATATTTCAGATCGTTTCATGATGCTCCTATTTTCCAGACAATTTCATGCTTCTCATATTTTGACACTTTTGGAATTCTTCATTTTTTTCACACCTTTTCAGGCTCTTCACATTTTTGAACACCGCTTCATGCTCCTCCCATTTTTCAGACCATTTCATGCTCCCCTTATTTTTGACAATGTTATAAGCTCTTCATATTTTTCACATCTTTTCAGGCACTTCATGTTTTTCAACACCGCTTCATGCTCGTCCTATTTTTCAGAACGTTTCATGCTCCTCATATTTTTGACACCTTTTGAAACTCTTAATATTTTTCACACGTTTTCACGCTCTTCATGTTTTTCAACACCGCTTCATGCTCCTCCTATTTTTCAGAACGTTTCATGCTCCTCATATTTTCGACACCTTTTGAAGATCTTCATACTTTTCACACCTTTTCAGGCTCTTCATATTTTTGAACATGGCATCATGCTCCTCCTATTTTCAGACCATTTAATGCACCTCATATTTTTCACACCTTTTGAAGCTCTTCATATTTTTCACACTTTTTCAGGCTCTTCATGTTTTTCAACACCGCTTCATGCTCCTCCTATTTTTCAGAACGTTTCTTGCTCCTCATATTTTTGACACGTTTTGAAGCTCTTCATATTTTTCACACCTTTTCAGTTTCTTCATGTTTTTGAACACCGCTTCATGTTCCTCCTATTTTTCAGACCTTTCCATGCTCATCTAATTTTTGACACCTTTTGAAGTTCTTCATATTTTTCACACCTTTTGAAGTTCTTCATATTTTTCACACCTTTTCAGGCACTTCATGTTTTTCAACACCGCTTCATGCTCCTCCTATTTTTCAGACGGTTTCATGCTCCTCATATTTTTGACACCTTTTGAAGCTCTTCATATTTTTCCACATCTTTTGAAGCTCTTCATATTTTTCACACGTTTTCAGGCTCTTCATGTTTTTCAACACCCCTTCTTGCTTCTCCTATTTTTCAGACCGTTTCATGTTCCTCATATTTTTGTCTAGTTTTGAAGCTCTTCATATTTTTCACACATTTTCAGGCTCTTCATGTTTTTGAACACCACTTCATGCTCGTACTATTTTTCAAACAGTTTCAGACTCATCTCATTTTTGACACCTTTTGAAGCTCTTCATATTTTTCACACCTTTTGAAGCTCTTCATATTTTCCACACGTTTTCAGGCTCTTCATGTTTTTCAACACCCCTTCTTGCTTCTCCTATTTTTCAGACCGTTTCATGCTCCTCATAATTTTGACACTTTTTGAAGCTCTTCATATTTTTCACACCTTTTCAGGCTCTTCATGTCTTTGAACACCGCTTCATGCTCCTCCTATTTTTCAGACCGTTTCATGCACCTCATATTTTTCACTCCTTTTGAAGGTCTTCATATTTTTCACACCTTTTCATCCTCTTCATTTTTTTGAACACGGCTTCATGCTTCTGATATTTTTCAGACCGTTTCATGCTCCTCATATTTTTGACACCTTTTGAAGCTCTTCATATTTTTCACAACTTTTCAGGCTCTTCTTGTTTTTGAACACCGCTTCATGCTCCTCATATTTTTGAGACAGTTTCATGCTCCTCATATTTTTGACACCTTTTGAAGCTTTTCATATTTTTCACAACTTTTCAGGCTCTTCATTTTTTTCAACACCACTTCATGCTCCTCCTATTTTTCAGACCGTTTCATGCTTATCTAATTTTTGACACCTTTTGCAGCTCTTCATATTTTTCACAACTTTTGAAGCTCTTCATATTTTTCACACGTTTTCAGGCTCTTCATGTGTTTCAACACCGCTTCCTGCTCCTCCTATTTATCAGACCGTTTAATGCACCTCATATTTTTCACTCCTTTTGAAGGTCTTCATATTTTTCACACCTTTTCAGGCTCTTCATTTTTTTGTACACGGCTTCATGCTTCTGCTATTTTTCAGACCGTTTCATGCTCCTCATATTTTTGACACCTTTTGAAGCTCTTCATATTTTTCACACCTTTTCAGGCTCTTCTTGTTTTTCAACACCGCTTCATGCTCCTCCTATTTTTGAGACAGTTTCATGCTCCTCATATTTTTGACACGTTTTGAAGCTTTTCATATTTTTCACACCTTTTCAGGCTCTTCTTGTTTTTGAACACCACTTCATGCTCCTTCTATTTTTCAGAGAGTTTCATGCTCCTCATGTATTTCACACCTTTTGAAGCTCTTCATATTTTTCACACCTTTTCAGGCTCTTCACGTTTTTCCACACCACTTCATGCTTCTCCTATTTTTCAGCCCGTTTCATGCTCCTCATGTATTTCACACCTTTTGAAGCTCTTCATATTTTTCACACCTTTTCAGGTTCTTCATGTTTCTCAACACCGCTTCATGCTCCTCCTACTTTTCAGACCGTTTCATGCTCCTCATATTTTTGTCGCCTTTTGAAGCTCTTCATATTTTTCACACCTTTACAGTCTCTTCATTTTTTTTACCACCCTTCGTGCTCCTCCTATTTTTCAGACCGTTACATGCTCCTCATATTTTTGACACCTTTTGAAGCTCTTCATATTTTTCACACCTTTTCAGGTTCTTCATGTTTTTCAACACCGCTTCATGCTCCTCCTACTTTTCAGACCGTTTCATGCTCCTCATATTTTTGACACCTTTTGAAGCTCTTCATATTTCTCACAGCTTTTCAGGCTCTTCATCCTTCTCCACACCACTTCATGCTTCTCATATTTTTCAGACCGTTTCTTGCTATTCATGTATTTCACACTTTTTGAAGCTCTTCATATATTTCACAACATTTCAGGCTCTTCATGTTTTTCAACAGCACTTCATTCTCCTCCTGTTTTTCAGATCTTTTCTTGCTCATCTCATTTTTGACACCTTTTGAAGCTCCTCATGTTTTCACACCTTTTGAAGCTCTTCATATTTTTCACACGTTCTCAGGCTTTTCATGTTTTTCAACACCGCTTCATGGTCCTCCTATTTTTCAGACAGTTACATGCTCCTCATGTACTTCACACCTTTTGAAGCTCTTCATATTTTTCACACATTTTCAGGCTCTTCATGTTTTTCAACACCGCTTCATGCTCCTCCTGTTTTTCAGACCGTTTCAAGCTCCTGATGTATTTCATACCTTTTGAAGCTCTTCATATTTTTCACACATTTTCAGGCTCTTCATGTTTTTCAACACCGCTTCATGCTCCTCCTATTTTTCCGACCGTTTCATGCTCCTCATATTTTTGACACCTTTTGAAGGTCTTCATATTTTTCACACCTTTTCAGGCTCCTCATGTATTTGAACATCGTTTCATGCTCCTCGTATTTTTCAGACCGTTTCATGCTCCTCATATTTTTCACACCTTTTGAAGCTCTTCATATTTTTCACACCTTTTCAGGCTATTCATGTTTTTCAACACCGCTTCATGATCCTCCTATTTATCAGACCATTTAATGCTCCTCATGTTTTTGACACCTTTTGAAGCTCTTCATATTTTCCCAACTTTTTAGGCTCTTCATGTTTTTCAACACCACTTCATACTCCTCTTAGTTTTCAGACCTTTTCATGCTCGTCATATTTTTGACACCTTTTGAAGCTCTTCATATTTTCACACCTTTAGAAGCTCTTCATATTTTTCACACGTTTTCAGGCTCTTCATGTTTTTCAACACCGCTTCTTGCTCCTCCTATAATTGAGACCGTTTCATGCTCGTCATATTTTTGACACCTTTTGAAGCTCTTCATATTTTTCACGCCTTTAGAAGCTCTTCATATTTTTCACACGTTTTCAGGCTCTTCATATTTTTCAACACCGCTTCATGCTCCTCCTATTTTTCAGACCGTTTCATGCTCGTCATATTTTTGACACCTTTTGAAGCTCTTCATATTTTTCACACCTTTTCAGGCTCTTCATGATTTTAAACACCGCCTCATACTCCTCCTATGTTTCAGACCGCTTTTGCTCCTCATATTATTGACACCTTTTGAAGCTCTTCATATTTTTCACACGTTTTCAGGCTCTTCATGTTTTTGGGCACCGCTTCATCCTTTTCCTATTTATCAGACCGTTTCATGCTCCTCATATTTTTGACACCGTTTGAAGCTCCTCCTATTTTTCACACCTTTTCAGGCTCTTCATGTTTTTCAACACCATTTCATGCTCCTCCTATATTTCAGATCGTTTCATGCTGCTCCTATTTTTCAGACAATTTCATGCTTCTCATATTTTGACACTTTTGGAATTCTTCATTTTTTTCACACCTTTTCAGGCTCTTCACATTTTTGAACACCGCTTCATGCTCCTCCCATTTTTCAGACCATTTCATGCTCCCCTTATTTTTGACAATTTTATAAGCTCTTCATATTTTTCACACCTTTTCAGGCACTTCATGTTTTTCAACACCGCTTCATGCTTCTCCTATTTTTCAGACCGTTTCATGCCCCTCATATTTTTGACACCTTTTGAAGCTCTTCATATTTTTCACACCTTTTCAGGCTCTTCATATTTTTGAACACAGCTTCATGCTCCTCCTATTTTTCAGAACGTTTCATGCTCCTCGTATTTTTCACACTTTTGAAGCTCTTCATATTTTTCACACCTTTTCAGGCTCTTCATGTTTTTGAACACCGTTTCATGCTCCTCCTATTTTTCAGAATTTTTCGTGCTCCTCATATTTCTCACACCTTTTCAGGCTCCTCATGTTTTTCAACACCATTTCATGCTCCTCCTAATTTTCAGACCGTTTCATGCTCCTCCTTTTTTTGAGACCTTTTCATGCTCCTCATATAATTCACACCTTTTGTAGCTCTTCATATTTTCACACTTTTTCAGGCTCTTCATGTTTGTGGGCACTGCTTCATGCTCCTCCTATTTTTCAGACCGTTTCATGCTACTCATATTTTTGAAACCTTGTGAAGCTCTTCATATTTTTCACAGCTTTTCAGGCTCTTCATGTTTTTCAACACCGCTTCATGCTCCTCCTATTTTTCAGACCGTTTCATGCTCCTCCTATTTTTTAGACCGTTTCATGCTCCTCATATTTTTGACACGTTTTGAAGCTCTTCATATTGTTCACACCGTTTCAGGCTCTTCATGTTTCTCAACACAGCTTCATGCTCCTCCTATTTTTCAGACCGTTTCATGCCTATCTCATTTTTGACACCTTTTGAAGCTCTTCATATTTTTGACACCTTTTGAAGCTCTTCATATTTTTCACTCCTTTTCAGGCTCTTCTTGTTTTTCAACACCACTTCATGCTCCTCGTTTTTTACAGACCGTTTCATGCTGCTCATAATTTGGACACCTTTTGAAGCTCTTCATATTTCTCACACCGTTTCAGGCTCTTCATGTTTTTCAACAACGTTTCATCCTCCTCCTATTTTTCAGACCGGTTCCTGCTCAACTCAATTTTGACACCTTTTGAAGCTCTTCCTATTTTTCACACCTCTTGAAGCTCTTCATACTTTTCAAACCTTTGCTGGCTCTTCATATTTTTCGCACCTTTTCAGGGTTCATGTTTTTGAACACCTCTTCCTGCTCCTCCTATTTTTCAGACCGTTAAATGCTCCTCATAATTTTTACACCTTTTGAAGCTCTTCATATTTTTCACACCTTTTCAGGCTCTTCATATTTTTGAACACAGCTTCATGCTCCTCCTATTTTTCAGAACGTTTCATGCTCCTCGTATTTTTCACACTTTTGAAGCTCTTCATATTTTTCACACCTTTTCAGGCTCTTCATGTTTTTGAACACCGTTTCATGCTCCTCCTATTTTTCAGAATTTTTCGTGCTCCTCATATTTCTCACACCTTTTCAGGCTCCTCATGTTTTTCAACACCATTTCATGCTCCTCCTAATTTTCAGACCGTTTCATGCTCCTCCTTTTTTTGAGACCTTTTCATGCTCCTCATATAATTCACACCTTTTGTAGCTCTTCATATTTTCACACTTTTTCAGGCTCTTCATGTTTGTGGGCACTGCTTCATGCTCCTCCTATTTTTCAGACCGTTTCATGCTACTCATATTTTTGAAACCTTGTGAAGCTCTTCATATTTTTCACAGCTTTTCAGGCTCTTCATGTTTTTCAACACCGCTTCATGCTCCTCCTATTTTTCAGACCGTTTCATGCTCCTCCTATTTTTTAGACCGTTTCATGCTCCTCATATTTTTGACACGTTTTGAAGCTCTTCATATTGTTCACACCGTTTCAGGCTCTTCATGTTTCTCAACACAGCTTCATGCTCCTCCTATTTTTCAGACCGTTTCATGCCTATCTCATTTTTGACACCTTTTGAAGCTCTTCATATTTTTGACACCTTTTGAAGCTCTTCATATTTTTCACTCCTTTTCAGGCTCTTCTTGTTTTTCAACACCACTTCATGCTCCTCGTTTTTTACAGACCGTTTCATGCTGCTCATAATTTGGACACCTTTTGAAGCTCTTCATATTTCTCACACCGTTTCAGGCTCTTCATGTTTTTCAACAACGTTTCATCCTCCTCCTATTTTTCAGACCGGTTCCTGCTCAACTCAATTTTGACACCTTTTGAAGCTCTTCCTATTTTTCACACCTCTTGAAGCTCTTCATACTTTTCAAACCTTTGCTGGCTCTTCATATTTTTCGCACCTTTTCAGGGTTCATGTTTTTGAACACCTCTTCCTGCTCCTCCTATTTTTCAGACCGTTAAATGCTCCTCATAATTTTTACACCTTTTGAAGCTCTTCATATTTTGTACCCCTTTTCAGTCTCTTCATGTTTTTTAACACCGCTTCATGCTCCTCCTATTTTTCAGACCGTTTCATGCTCATCTCATTTGAAACCTTTTGAAGCTCTTCGTATTTTTCACACCTTTTGAAGCTCTTCATACTTTTCGCACCTTTTCTGGCTCTTCATATTTTTCGCACCTTTTCAGGCTATTCATGTTTTTCAACACCGCTTCATGCTCCTCCTATTTTTCAGACCGTTTCATGCTCCTCGGATATTTGAGACCGTTTCATGCTCCTCCTATTTTTCAGACCTTTTCTTACTCCTCATATTTTTGACACCTTTTGAAGCTCTTCATTTTTTCACACCTTTTCAGGTTCTTCATATTTTTAAACACCGCTTCATCCTCCTCCTATTTTTCAGACCGTTTCTTGCACCTAATAATTTTTACACCTTTTGAAGCTCTTCATATTTTTCACACCTTTTCAGGCTCTTCATGATTTTCAACACCGCTTCATGATCCTCCTATTTATCAGACCGTTTCATGCTCACCTCAATTTTGACACCTTTTGAAGCTGCTCTTATTTTTCACACCTTTTGAAGCTCTTCATTTTTTCCACACCTTTTCAGGCTCTTCATGTTTTTCAACACCGCTTCATGCTCATCCTGTTTTTCAGACCGTTTCAAGCTCCTCATGTATTTCATATCTTTTGAAGCTCTTCATATTTTTCACACGTTTTAAGGCTCTTCATGTTTTTCAACACCGCTTCATGATCCTCCCATTTTTGAGACTGTTTCCTCCTCCTCATCATTTTTACACGTTTTGAAGCTCTTCATATTTTTCACAACTTTTCAGGCTCTTCAAGTTTTTCAACACCGCTTCATGCTCCTCCTATTTTTCGGACCGTTTCATGCTCCTCATATTTTTGACACCTTTTGAAGCTCTTCATATATTTCATACCTTTTGAAGATCTTCATATTTTTCACACGTTTTCACGCTCTTCATATTTGTCAACACTGCTTCATGCTCCTCCTATTTTTCAGACCGTTTCATGCTCCTCATATTTTTGACACCTTTTGAAGCTCCTCATATTTTTCACACATTCTCAGGCTCTTCATGTTTTTCAACCCCGCTTCATGCTCCTCCTATTTTTCAGACCGTTTCATGCTCCTCATAATTTTGACACCTTTGAAGCTCTTCATATTTTTCAAACCTTTTCAGGCTCTTCATGTTTTTCAACACCACTTCATGCACCTCCTATTTTTCAGACCGTTTCATGCTCCTCATATTTTTGACACCTTTTCAAGCTCCTCATATATTTCACACCTTTTCAGGCTCTTCATGTTTATCAACACCACTTCATGCTCCTCCTATTTTTCAGACCGTTTCATGCTCATCTCATTTTTGACACCTTTTGAAGATATTCATATTTTTCACACCTTTTGAAGCTCCTCATATTTTTCACACCTTTTCAGTCTCTTCATGTTTTTGAACACCGGTTCATGCTCCTCCTATTTTTCAGACCGATTCATGCTTCTCATATTTTTGACAGGTTTTGAAGCTCTTCATATTTTGCACACATTTTCAGGCTCTTCATATTTTTCAACACTGTTTCATGCTTCTCGTATTTTTCAGACCGTTTCATGCGCCTCATAATTTGACACCCTTTGAAGCTCTTCATATATTTCTCAGCTTTCAGGCTCTTCATGATTTTGAACACCGTTTCATGTGCCTCCAATTTTTCCGACCGTTTCATGCTCCTTATATTTTTGACACCTTTTGAAGCTCCTCAAATTTTTCACACCTTTTGAAGCTCTTCATATTTTTCACACCTTTTCAGGCTCTTCATGTTTTTGAACACCGCTTCATGCTCCTCCTATTTTTCAGACCGTTTCATACTCCTCATGAATTTCACACCTTTTGAACCTCTTCATATTTGTCACACCTTTTCAGGCTCTTCATGTTTTTGAACACCGTTTCATACTGCTCATATTTTTCAGACCGTTTCATGCTCCTCATATTTTTGACACGTTTGGAGGCTTTTCATATATTTCACACCTTTTCAGGCTCTTCCTATTTTTGAACTCCGCTTTATGCTCCTCCTATTTTTCAGATCGTTTCATGATACTCATATTTTTGACACCTTTTGAAGCTCTTCATATTTTTCACACTTTTTCATGCTGTTTATAGTTTTCAACACCGCTGCATGATTCTCCAATTTTTCAGACCGTTTCTTGCTCCTCATATTTTGACACTTTTTGAAGCTCTTCATATTTTTCACACCTTTTCAGTCTCTTCATGTTTTTCAACACCACTTCATGCTCCTCCTATTTTCCAGACCGTTTCATGCTCTTCTCATTTTTGACACCTTTTGAAGTGCTTCATATTTTTCACACCTTTGAAGCTCTTCATATTTTTGACACGTTTTCAGGCCCTTCATGTTTTTCAACACCGCTTCATGCTCCTCCTATTTTTCAGACTGTTTCATGCTCCTCATATTTTTCACATCTTTTGAAGGTCTTCATATTTTTCACACCTTTTCAGGCTCTTCATGTTTTTGAACACCGCTTCATGCTCCTCCTATTTTCCGACCGTTTCATGCTCCTCATATTTATGACACCTTATCAAGCTCTTCATATTTTACACACCTTTTCAGGCTGTTCATGTTTTTCAACACCACTGCATGATTCTCCTATTTTTCAGACCGTTTCATGCTCCTCATATTTTTGACACCTTTTGAAGCTCTTCATATTTTTCACACCCTTTCATGTTTTTCAACACCACTTCATGCACCTCCTATTTTTCACACCGTTTCATGCTCCTCATATCTTTGACACCTTTTGAAGCTCTATATTTTTCACACCTTTTCAGGATCTTCATGTTTTTGAACACCGCTTCATGCTACTCCTATTTTTCAGACCGATTCATGCTCCTCATAATTTTGACACCTTTTGAAGGTCTTCATATTTTTCACAGCTTTTCAGGCTCTTCTTATTTTTGAACACCATTTGATTCTCCTCCTATTTTATAGACCGTTTCATGCTCCTCTTATATTTCAGATCGTTTGAAGCTCTTCATATTTTTCAAACCTTTTCAGGCTCTTCATGTTTTTGAACACCGCTTCATGCTCCTCCTATTTTTCACACTTTTTGAAGCTCTTCATATTTTTCAACCTTTTCAGGCTCTTCATGTTTTTGAACACCGCTTCATGCTCCTCCTATTTTTCAGAACGCTTGATGTTCCTCATGTATTTCACACCTTTTGAAGCTCTTCATATTTTACACACATTTTCAGGCTCTTCTTTTTTTTCAACACCACTTCATGCTCCTTCTATTTTTCATACCGTTTCATGCTCCTTTCATTTTTCACACCTTTTGAAGCTCTTCATATTTTTCACACCTTTTCAGGCTCTTCATGTTTTTGCACGCCGCTTCTTGCTCCTCCTATTTTTCAGACCGTTTCATGTTCCTCATATTTTTGACACCTTTTGAAGCTCCTCCTATTTTTCACACGTTTTCAGGCTCTTCATGTTTTTCAACACAGTTTCAATGTCCTCCTTTTTTTCCGACTGTTTCAGGCTCCTCCTATTTTTCAGACCGTTTCATGCTCCTCATATTTTTGACAATTTTGGAAGCTCTTCATATTTTTCACACCTTTTCAGGATTTTCATGTTTTTCAACACCTCTTCATGCTCCTACTATTTTTCAGACTGTTTCATGTTCCTCATAATTTTCACAGCTTTTGACGCTCTTCATATTTTTCACACCTTTTCACGCTCTCCATATTTTTACCACCCCTTCATGCTCCTCCTATTTTTGAGACCGTTTCATGCTCCTCCTATTTTTGACACTTTTTGAAGCTCTTCATATTTTTCATACCTTTTCAGGCTCTTGATGTTTTTGAACACTGCTTCATGCTCCTCCTATTTTTCAGACCGTTTCATGATCCTCGCATTTTTCACACCTTTTGAAGCTCTTCTTATTTTTCACAACTTTTCAGGCTCTTCATGTTTTTGAACACCGCTTCATGCTCCTCCTATTTTTCAGACCGTTTCATGCTCATATCATTTTTGACACCTTTTGAAGCTCTTCATATTTTTGACACCTTTTGAAGCTCTTCATATTTTTCACACCTTTTCAGGCTCTTCATGTTTTTGAACACCGCTTCCTGCTCCTTCTATTTTCAGACCGTTTCATGCTCCTGATGTTTTTGAGACATTTTGACGCTCTTCATATTTTTCACACCTTTTCTGGATCTTCATGTTTTTCAACACCGTTTATGCTCCTCATATTTTTCACACATTTTCATGCTCTTCATATTTTTCACACCTTTTCACGTTCTTCATATTTTTCAACACCACTTCATGCTCCTCCTATTTTTCACACTGTTTCATACTCCTCATATTTTTGACACGATTTGAAGCTCTTCATATTTTTCACACCTTTTCAGGCTCTTCATGTTTTTCAAGACTACTTCATGCTCCTCCTATTTTTCAGATCGTTTCATGCTCCTCGTATTTTTGACCACTTTTGAAGCTCTTCATATTTTTCACACCATTTCAGGCTCTTCATGTTTTTCACCACCGTTTCTTGCTCCTCCTATTTTTCAGACCGTTTCATTCTCCTCATATTTTTGACACCTTTTGAAGCTCTTCATATTTTTCACACCTTTCCATGTCTTCATGTTTTTGAACACCACTCATGCTCCTCCTATTTTTCAGACCGTTTCATGCTCCTCATATGTTTGACACATTTTGAAGCTCTTCATATTTTTCACACCTTTCCTGGTTCTTCATGTTTTTGAACACCGCTTCATGCTCCTCATATTTTTCAGACCGTTATATGCTGCTCATATTTTGACACATTTTGAAGCTCTTCATATTTTTCACACCTTTTCAGACTCTTCATATTTTTCAACACAACTTCATGCTTCCCCTATTTTTCAGACCGTTTCATGCTCCTCATATTTTGACACCTTTTGAAGCTCTTTATATTTTTCACACCTTTTCAGGCTCTTCATGTTTTTCAACACCGCTTCATGCTCCTCCTATTTTTCAGACCTTTTCATGCTCCTCATATTTTTGACACATTATGAAGCTCTTCATATTTTTGACACCTTTTGAAGCTCTTCATATTTCTCACAGTTTTTCAGGCTCTTCATGATTTTCAACACTGTTTCATGCTCCCCGATTTTTCAGACCGTTTCATGCTCCTCATATTTTTGACACCTTTTGAAGCTCTTCATATTTTTGACACCTTTTGAAGCTCTTCATATTTTTCACAACTTTTCAGGCACTCATGTTTTTGATCAGAGCTTCATGCTCGTCCTGATTTTAAGGTTGTTTCATGCTCCTTATGTATTGCACACCTTTTGAATCTCTTCATATATTTCACACCTTTTCAGGCTCTTCATGTTTTTCAACACCGCTTCATGCTCCTCCGATTTTTCAGACCATTTCATGCTCCTCATATTTTTGACACTTTTTGAAGCTCTTCATGTATTTCACACCTTTTCAGGCTCTTTATTTTTTTGAACACCACTTCATGCTCCTCCTATTTTTCAGACCTTTTCATGCTCATCTCATTTTTGACACTTTTTGAAGCTCTTCATATTTTTCACACTTTTTGAAGCTCTTCATATATTTCACACCTTTTCAGTCTCTTCATGTTTTTGAACACGGTTTCATGCTCCTCCTATTTTTCAGACGGTTTCATGCTCCTCATATTTTTGATACCTTTTGAAGCTCTTCATATTTCTCACAGCTTTTCAGGCTCTTCATCTTTTTCCACACCACTTCATGCTTCTCCTATTTTTCAGACCGTTTCTTGCTATTCATGTATTTCACACCTTTTGAAGCTCTTCATATATTTCACACCATTTCAGGCTCTTCATGGTTTTCAACAGCACTTCATTCTCCTCCTGTTTTTCAGATCTTTTATTGCTCATCTCATTTTTGACACCTTTTGAAGCTCCTCATGTTATCACAGCTTTTGAAGCTCTTCAGATTTATCACACGTTCTCAGGCTTTTCATGTTTTTCAACACCGCTTCATGGTCCTCCTATTTTTCAGACAGTTACATGCTCCTCATGTACTTCACACCTTTTGAAGCTCTTCATATTTTTCACACCTTTTCAGGCTCTTCATGTTTTTGCACGCCGCTTCTTGCTCCTCCTATTTTTCAGACCGTTTCATGTTCCTCATATTTTTGACACCTTTTGAAGCTCCTCCTATTTTTCACACGTTTTCAGGCTCTTCATGTTTTTCAACACAGTTTCAATGTCCTCCTTTTTTTCTGACTGTTTCAGGCTCCTCCTATTTTTCAGACCGTTTCATGCTCCTCATATTTTTGACAATTTTGGAAGCTCTTCATATTTTTCACACCTTTTCAGGCTCTTCATGTTTTTCAACACCGCTTCATGCTCCTACTATTTTTCAGACTGTTTCATGTTCCTCATAATTTTCACAGCTTTTGACGCTCTTCATATTTTTCACACCTTTTCACGCTCTCCATATTTTTACCACCCCTTCATGCTCCTCCTATTTTTGAGACCGTTTCATGCTCCTCATATTTTTGACACTTTTTGAAGCTCTTCATATTTTTCATACCTTTTCAGGCTCTTGATGTTTTTGAACACTGCTTCATGCTCCTCCTATTTTTCAGACCGTTTCATGATCCTCGCATTTTTCACACCTTTTGAAGCTCTTCTTATTTTTCACACCTTTTCAGGCTCTTCATGTTTTTGAACACCGCTTCCTGCTCCTTCTATTTTCAGACCGTTTCATGCTCCTGATGTTTTTGAGACATTTTGACGCTCTTCATATTTTTCACACCTTTTCTGGATCTTCATGTTTTTCAACACCGTTTATGCTCCTCATATTTTTCACACATTTTCATGCTCTTCATATTTTTCACACCTTTTCACGTTCTTCATATTTTTCAACACCACTTCATGCTCCTCCTATTTTTCACACTGTTTCATACTCCTCATATTTTTGACACGATTTGAAGCTCTTCATATTTTTCACACCTTTTCAGGCTCTTCATGTTTTTCAAGACTACTTCATGCTCCTCCTATTTTTCAGATCGTTTCATGCTCCTCGTATTTTTGACCACTTTTGAAGCTCTTCATATTTTTCACACCATTTCAGGCTCTTCATGTTTTTCACCACCGTTTCTTGCTCCTCCTATTTTTCAGACCGTTTCATTCTCCTCATATTTTTGACACCTTTTGAAGCTCTTCATATTTTTCACACCTTTCCATGTCTTCATGTTTTTGAACACCACTCATGCTCCTCCTATTTTTCAGACCGTTTCATGCTCCTCATATGTTTGACACATTTTGAAGCTCTTCATATTTTTCACACCTTTCCTGGTTCTTCATGTTTTTGAACACCGCTTCATGCTCCTCATATTTTTCAGACCGTTATATGCTGCTCATATTTTGACACATTTTGAAGCTCTTCATATTTTTCACACCTTTTCAGACTCTTCATATTTTTCAAGACAACTTCATGCTTCCCCTATTTTTCAGACCGTTTCATGCTCCTCATATTTTGACACCTTTTGAAGCTCTTTATATTTTTCACACCTTTTCAGGCTCTTCATGTTTTTCAACACCGCTTCATGCTCCTCCTATTTTTCAGACCTTTTCATGCTCCTCATATTTTTGACACATTATGAAGCTCTTCATATTTTTGACACCTTTTGAAGCTCTTCATATTTCTCACAGTTTTTCAGGCTCTTCATGATTTTCAACACTGCTTCATGCTCCCCGATTTTTCAGACCGTTTCATGCTCCTCATATTTTTGACACCTTTTGAAGCTCTTCATATTTTTGACACCTTTTGAAGCTCTTCATATTTTTCACAACTTTTCAGGCACTCATGTTTTTGATCAGAGCTTCATGCTCGTCCTGATTTTAAGGTTGTTTCATGCTCCTTATGTATTTCACACCTTTTGAATCTCTTCATATATTTCACACCTTTTCAGGCTCTTCATGTTTTTCAACACCACTTCATGCTCCTCCGATTTTTCAGACCATTTCATGCTCCTCATATTTTTGACACTTTTTGAAGCTCTTCATATTTTTCACACTTTTAGAAGCTCTTCATATATTTCACACCTTTTCAGTCTCTTCATGTTTTTGAACACGGTTTCATGCTCCTCCTATTTTTCAGACGGTTTCATGCTCCTCATATTTTTGACACCTTTTGAAGCTCTTCATATTTCTCACAGCTTTTCAGGCTCTTCATCTTTTTCCACACCACTTCATGCTTCTCCTATTTTTCAGACCGTTTCTTGCTATTCATGTATTTCACACCTTTTGAAGCTCTTCATATATTTCACACCATTTCAGGCTCTTCATGTTTTTCAACAGCACTTCATTCTCCTCCTGTTTTTCAGATCTTTTATTGCTCATCTCATTTTTGACACCTTTTGAAGCTCCTCATGTTATCACAGCTTTTGAAGCTCTTCAGATTTATCACACGTTCTCAGGCTTTTCATGTTTTTCAACACCGCTTCATGGTCCTCCTATTTTTCAGACAGTTACATGCTCCTCATGTACTTCACACCTTTTGAAGCTCTTCATATTTTTCACACCTTTTCAGGCTCTTCATGTTTTTGCACGCCGCTTCTTGCTCCTCCTATTTTTCAGACCGTTTCATGTTCCTCATATTTTTGACACCTTTTGAAGCTCCTCCTATTTTTCACACGTTTTCAGGCTCTTCATGTTTTTCAACACAGTTTCAATGTCCTCCTTTTTTTCCGACTGTTTCAGGCTCCTCCTATTTTTCAGACCGTTTCATGCTCCTCATATTTTTGACAATTTTGGAAGCTCTTCATATTTTTCACACCTTTTCAGGCTCTTCATGTTTTTCAACACCGCTTCATGCTCCTACTATTTTTCAGACTGTTTCATGTTCCTCATAATTTTCACAGCTTTTGACGCTCTTCATATTTTTCACACCTTTTCACGCTCTCCATATTTTTACCACCCCTTCATGCTCCTCCTATTTTTGAGACCGTTTCATGCTCCTCATATTTTTGACACTTTTTGAAGCTCTTCATATTTTTCATACCTTTTCAGGCTCTTGATGTTTTTGAACACTGCTTCATGCTCCTCCTATTTTTCAGACCGTTTCATGATCCTCGCATTTTTCACACCTTTTGAAGCTCTTCTTATTTTTCACAACTTTTCAGGCTCTTCATGTTTTTGAACACCGCTTCATGCTCCTCCTATTTTTGAGACCGTTTCATGCTCCTCATATTTTTGACACTTTTTGAAGCTCTTCATATTTTTCATACCTTTTCAGGCTCTTGATGTTTTTGAACACTGCTTCATGCTCCTCCTATTTTTCAGACCGTTTCATGATCCTCGCATTTTTCACACCTTTTGAAGCTCTTCTTATTTTTCACAACTTTTCAGGCTCTTCATGTTTTTGAACACCGCTTCATGCTCCTCCTATTTTTCAGACCGTTTCATGCTCATATCATTTTTGACACCTTTTGAAGCTCTTCATATTTTTGACACCTTTTGAAGCTCTTCATATTTTTCACACCTTTTCAGGCTCTTCATGTTTTTGAACACCGCTTCCTGCTCCTTCTATTTTCAGACCGTTTCATGCTCCTGATGTTTTTGAGACATTTTGACGCTCTTCATATTTTTCACACCTTTTCTGGATCTTCATGTTTTTCAACACCGTTTATGCTCCTCATATTTTTCACACATTTTCATGCTCTTCATATTTTTCACACCTTTTCACGTTCTTCATATTTTTCAACACCACTTCATGCTCCTCCTATTTTTCACACTGTTTCATACTCCTCATATTTTTGACACGATTTGAAGCTCTTCATATTTTTCACACCTTTTCAGGCTCTTCATGTTTTTCAAGACTACTTCATGCTCCTCCTATTTTTCAGATCGTTTCATGCTCCTCGTATTTTTGACCACTTTTGAAGCTCTTCAAATTTTTCACACCATTTCAGGCTCTTCATGTTTTTCACCACCGTTTCTTGCTCCTCCTATTTTTCAGACCGTTTCATTCTCCTCATATTTTTGACACCTTTTGAAGCTCTTCATATTTTTCACACCTTTCCATGTCTTCATGTTTTTGAACACCACTCATGCTCCTCCTATTTTTCAGACCGTTTCATGCTCCTCATATGTTTGACACATTTTGAAGCTCTTCATATTTTTCACACCTTTCCTGGTTCTTCATGTTTTTGAACACCGCTTCATGCTCCTCATATTTTTCAGACCGTTATATGCTGCTCATATTTTGACACATTTTGAAGCTCTTCATATTTTTCACACCTTTTCAGACTCTTCATATTTTTCAACACAACTTCATGCTTCCCCTATTTTTCAGACCGTTTCATGCTCCTCATATTTTGACACCTTTTGAAGCTCTTTATATTTTTCACACCTTTTCAGGCTCTTCATGTTTTTCAACACCGCTTCATGCTCCTCCTATTTTTCAGACCTTTTCATGCTCCTCATATTTTTGACACATTATGAAGCTCTTCATATTTTTGACACCTTTTGAAGCTCTTCATATTTCTCACAGTTTTTCAGGCTCTTCATGATTTTCAACACTGCTTCATGCTCCCCGATTTTTCAGACCGTTTCATGCTCCTCATATTTTTGACACCTTTTGAAGCTCTTCATATTTTTGACACCTTTTGAAGCTCTTCATATTTTTCACAACTTTTCAGGCACTCATGTTTTTGATCAGAGCTTCATGCTCGTCCTGATTTTAAGGTTGTTTCATGCTCCTTATGTATTGCACACCTTTTGAATCTCTTCATATATTTCACACCTTTTCAGGCTCTTCATGTTTTTCAACACCACTTCATGCTCCTCCGATTTTTCAGACCATTTCATGCTCCTCATATTTTTGACACTTTTTGAAGCTCTTCATGTATTTCACACCTTTTCAGGCTCTTTATTTTTTTGAACACCACTTCATGCTCCTCCTATTTTTCAGACCTTTTCATGCTCATCTCATTTTTGACACTTTTTGAAGCTCTTCATATTTTTCACACTTTTTGAAGCTCTTCATATATTTCACACCTTTTCAGTCTCTTCATGTTTTTGAACACGGTTTCATGCTCCTCCTATTTTTCAGACGGTTTCATGCTCCTCATATTTTTGACACCTTTTGAAGCTCTTCATATTTCTCACAGCTTTTCAGGCTCTTCATCTTTTTCCACACCACTTCATGCTTCTCCTATTTTTCAGACCGTTTCTTGCTATTCATGTATTTCACACCTTTTGAAGCTCTTCATATATTTCACACCATTTCAGGCTCTTCATGGTTTTCAACAGCACTTCATTCTCCTCCTGTTTTTCAGATCTTTTATTGCTCATCTCATTTTTGACACCTTTTGAAGCTCCTCATGTTATCACAGCTTTTGAAGCTCTTCAGATTTATCACACGTTCTCAGGCTTTTCATGTTTTTCAACACCGCTTCATGGTCCTCCTATTTTTCAGACAGTTACATGCTCCTCATGTACTTCACACCTTTTGAAGCTCTTCATATTTTTCACACCTTTTCAGGCTCTTCATGTTTTTGCACGCCGCTTCTTGCTCCTCCTATTTTTCAGACCGTTTCATGTTCCTCATATTTTTGACACCTTTTGAAGCTCCTCCTATTTTTCACACGTTTTCAGGCTCTTCATGTTTTTCAACACAGTTTCAATGTCCTCCTTTTTTTCCGACTGTTTCAGGCTCCTCCTATTTTTCAGACCGTTTCATGCTCCTCATATTTTTGACAATTTTGGAAGCTCTTCATATTTTTCACACCTTTTCAGGCTCTTCATGTTTTTCAACACCGCTTCATGCTCCTACTATTTTTCAGACTGTTTCATGTTCCTCATAATTTTCACAGCTTTTGACGCTCTTCATATTTTTCACACCTTTTCACGCTCTCCATATTTTTACCACCCCTTCATGCTCCTCCTATTTTTGAGACCGTTTCATGCTCCTCATATTTTTGACACTTTTTGAAGCTCTTCATATTTTTCATACCTTTTCAGGCTCTTGATGTTTTTGAACACTGCTTCATGCTCCTCCTATTTTTCAGACCGTTTCATGATCCTCGCATTTTTCACACCTTTTGAAGCTCTTCTTATTTTTCACAACTTTTCAGGCTCTTCATGTTTTTGAACACCGCTTCATGCTCCTCCTATTTTTCAGACCGTTTCATGCTCATATCATTTTTGACACCTTTTGAAGCTCTTCATATTTTTGACACCTTTTGAAGCTCTTCATATTTTTCACACCTTTTCAGGCTCTTCATGTTTTTGAACACCGCTTCCTGCTCCTTCTATTTTCAGACCGTTTCATGCTCCTGATGTTTTTGAGACATTTTGACGCTCTTCATATTTTTCACACCTTTTCTGGATCTTCATGTTTTTCAACACCGTTTATGCTCCTCATATTTTTCACACATTTTCATGCTCTTCATATTTTTCACACCTTTTCACGTTCTTCATATTTTTCAACACCACTTCATGCTCCTCCTATTTTTCACACTGTTTCATACTCCTCATATTTTTGACACGATTTGAAGCTCTTCATATTTTTCACACCTTTTCAGGCTCTTCATGTTTTTCAAGACTACTTCATGCTCCTCCTATTTTTCAGATCGTTTCATGCTCCTCGTATTTTTGACCACTTTTGAAGCTCTTCAAATTTTTCACACCATTTCAGGCTCTTCATGTTTTTCACCACCGTTTCTTGCTCCTCCTATTTTTCAGACCGTTTCATTCTCCTCATATTTTTGACACCTTTTGAAGCTCTTCATATTTTTCACACCTTTCCATGTCTTCATGTTTTTGAACACCACTCATGCTCCTCCTATTTTTCAGACCGTTTCATGCTCCTCATATGTTTGACACATTTTGAAGCTCTTCATATTTTTCACACCTTTCCTGGTTCTTCATGTTTTTGAACACCGCTTCATGCTCCTCATATTTTTCAGACCGTTATATGCTGCTCATATTTTGACACATTTTGAAGCTCTTCATATTTTTCACACCTTTTCAGACTCTTCATATTTTTCAACACAACTTCATGCTTCCCCTGTTTTTCAGACCGTTTCATGCTCCTCATATTTTGACACCTTTTGAAGCTCTTTATATTTTTCACACCTTTTCAGGCTCTTCATGTTTTTCAACACCGCTTCATGCTCCTCCTATTTTTCAGACCTTTTCATGCTCCTCATATTTTTGACACATTATGAAGCTCTTCATATTTTTGACACCTTTTGAAGCTCTTCATATTTCTCACAGTTTTTCAGGCTCTTCATGATTTTCAACACTGCTTCATGCTCCCCGATTTTTCAGACCGTTTCATGCTCCTCATATTTTTGACACCTTTTGAAGCTCTTCATATTTTTGACACCTTTTGAAGCTCTTCATATTTTTCACAACTTTTCAGGCACTCATGTTTTTGATCAGAGCTTCATGCTCGTCCTGATTTTAAGGTTGTTTCATGCTCCTTATGTATTGCACACCTTTTGAATCTCTTCATATATTTCACACCTTTTCAGGCTCTTCATGTTTTTCAACACCACTTCATGCTCCTCCGATTTTTCAGACCATTTCATGCTCCTCATATTTTTGACACTTTTTGAAGCTCTTCATGTATTTCACACCTTTTCAGGCTCTTTATTTTTTTGAACACCACTTCATGCTCCTCCTATTTTTCAGACCTTTTCATGCTCATCTCATTTTTGACACTTTTTGAAGCTCTTCATATTTTTCACACTTTTTGAAGCTCTTCATATATTTCACACCTTTTCAGTCTCTTCATGTTTTTGAACACGGTTTCATGCTCCTCCTATTTTTCAGACGGTTTCATGCTCCTCATATTTTTGACACCTTTTGAAGCTCTTCATATTTCTCACAGCTTTTCAGGCTCTTCATCTTTTTCCACACCACTTCATGCTTCTCCTATTTTTCAGACCGTTTCTTGCTATTCATGTATTTCACACCTTTTGAAGCTCTTCATATATTTCACACCATTTCAGGCTCTTCATGGTTTTCAACAGCACTTCATTCTCCTCCTGTTTTTCAGATCTTTTATTGCTCATCTCATTTTTGACACCTTTTGAAGCTCCTCATGTTATCACAGCTTTTGAAGCTCTTCAGATTTATCACACGTTCTCAGGCTTTTCATGTTTTTCAACACCGCTTCATGTCCTCCTATTTTTCAGACAGTTACATGCTCCTCATGTACTTCACACCTTTTGAAGCTCTTCATATTTTTCACACCTTTTCAGGCTCTTCATGTTTTTGCACGCCGCTTCTTGCTCCTCCTATTTTTCAGACCGTTTCATGTTCCTCATATTTTTGACACCTTTTGAAGCTCCTCCTATTTTTCACACGTTTTCAGGCTCTTCATGTTTTTCAACACAGTTTCAATGTCCTCCTTTTTTTCCGACTGTTTCAGGCTCCTCCTATTTTTCAGACCGTTTCATGCTCCTCATATTTTTGACAATTTTGGAAGCTCTTCATATTTTTCACACCTTTTCAGGCTCTTCATGTTTTTCAACACCGCTTCATGCTCCTACTATTTTTCAGACTGTTTCATGTTCCTCATAATTTTCACAGCTTTTGACGCTCTCCATATTTTTCACACCTTTTCACGCTCTCCATATTTTTACCACCCCTTCATGCTCCTCCTATTTTTGAGACCGTTTCATGCTCCTCATATTTTTGACACTTTTTGAAGCTCTTCATATTTTTCATACCTTTTCAGGCTCTTGATGTTTTTGAACACTGCTTCATGCTCCTCCTATTTTTCAGACCGTTTCATGATCCTCGCATTTTTCACACCTTTTGAAGCTCTTCTTATTTTTCACAACTTTTCAGGCTTTAATGTTTTGGAACATCATTTCTGGCTCCTCCAATTTTTCAGACCGATTCAGGCTCTTCATATTTTTGACACCTTTTGAAGGTCTTCATATTTTTCACACCTTTTCAGGCTCTTCATGTTTTTGAACACCGTTTCATGCTTCTCCTATTTTGCAGATCGCTTCATGCTCTTCATATTTTTGACACGTTTTGCAGCTGTTCATATATTTCACACCGTTTCAGGCTCTCAGGTTTTTGAACACAGCTTTTGCTTCTCCTATTTTTCAGACCGTTTCATGCTCCTCATATTTTTGACACCTTTTGAAGCTCATCATATTTTTCACACCTTTTCAGTCTCTTCATGTTTTTGAACACCGTTTCATGCTCCTCCTATATTTCAGACCGTTTCATGCTCCTCATATTTTTGACACCTTTTGAAGCTCTTCATGTCTTTCACACCTTTTCTGCCTCTTCATGTTTTTCAATACCGTTTCATGCCCCTCCTATTCTTTAGAGCGTTTCATGCTCGTCATATTTTTGACTCCTTTTGAAGCTCTTCATATATTTCACACCTTTTCAGGCTCTTCATGTTTTTCAACACCGCTTCATGCTCCTCCTATTTTTCAGACCGTTTCATGCTCCTCATATTTTTGACACCTTTTGAAGCTCTTCATATATTTCACACCTTTTCAGCCTCTTCATGTTTCTCAACACCGCCTCATGCTCCTCCTATTTTAAGACCGTTTCCTGCTGCTCATATTTTTCACACCTTCTGAAGCTTTTCATATTTTTCACAGGTTTTCAGTTTCTTCATGGTTTTCAACACCGCTTAATGCTCCTCCTATTTTTCAGACCGTTTCATGCTCTTCATATTTTTGACACCTTTTGAAGCTCTTCATATTTTTCACACCTTTTCAGGCTCTTCATGTTTTTCAACACCGCTTCATGCTCCTCCTATATATCAGACCGTTTCATGCTCCTCATATATTTAACACGTTTTGAAGCTCTTCTTATTTTTCACACCTTTTCAGGCTCTTCATGTTTTTGAACACCGCTTCATGCTCCTTCTATTTTCAGACCGTTTCATGCTCCTGATGTTTTTGAGACATTTTGAAGCTCTTCATATTTTTGATACCTATTGAAGCTCTTCATATTTTTCAGACCTTTTCATGTCTTCATGTTTTTGAACACCACTCATGCTCCTCCTATGTTTCAGACCGTTTCATGCTCCTCATATGTTTGACACATTTTGAAGCTCTTCATATTTTTCACACCTTTCCAGGCTCTTCATGATTTTCAACACCACTTCATGCTCCTCCTATTTTCAGACCGTTTTTGCTCCTCATATTTTTGACACCTTTTGAAGCTCTTCATATTTTTCACACCTTTCCAGGCTCTTCATGTTTTTCAACAACGCTTCATACTCCTCCTATTTTTCACACCTTTTGAAGCTCTTCATATTTTTCACACCCTTTCAGGCTCTTCATGTTTTTGAACTCCGTTTCTTGCTCCTCCTATTTTTCAGAGCGTTTCATGCTCATCTCATTTTTGAAAGCTTTTGAAGCTCTTCATATTTTTCACACGTTTTGAAGCTCTTCATATTTTTCACACCTTTTCAACCTTTAATGTTTTGGAACATCATTTCTGGCTCCTCCAATTTTTCAGACCGATTCAGGCTCTTCATATTTTTGACACCTTTTGAAGGTCTTCATATTTTTCACACCTTTTCAGGCTCTTCATGTTTTTGAACACCGCTTCATGCTCCTCCTATTTTTCAGACCGTTTCATGATCCTCGCATTTTTCACACCTTTTGAAGCTCTTCTTATTTTTCACAACTTTTCAGGCTCTTCATGTTTTTGAACACCGCTTCATGCTCCTCCTATTTTTCAGACCGTTTCATGCTCATATCATTTTTGACACCTTTTGAAGCTCTTCATATTTTTGACACCTTTTGAAGCTCTTCATATTTTTCACACCTTTTCAGGCTCTTCATGTTTTTGAACACCGCTTCCTGCTCCTTCTATTTTCAGACCGTTTCATGCTCCTGATGTTTTTGAGACATTTTGACGCTCTTCATATTTTTCACACCTTTTCTGGATCTTCATGTTTTTCAACACCGTTTATGCTCCTCATATTTTTCACACATTTTCATGCTCTTCATATTTTTCACACCTTTTCACGTTCTTCATATTTTTCAACACCACTTCATGCTCCTCCTATTTTTCACACTGTTTCATACTCCTCATATTTTTGACACGATTTGAAGCTCTTCATATTTTTCACACCTTTTCAGGCTCTTCATGTTTTTCAAGACTACTTCATGCTCCTCCTATTTTTCAGATCGTTTCATGCTCCTCGTATTTTTGACCACTTTTGAAGCTCTTCATATTTTTCACACCATTTCAGGCTCTTCATGTTTTTCACCACCGTTTCTTGCTCCTCCTATTTTTCAGACCGTTTCATTCTCCTCATATTTTTGACACCTTTTGAAGCTCTTCATATTTTTCACACCTTTCCATGTCTTCATGTTTTTGAACACCACTCATGCTCCTCCTATTTTTCAGACCGTTTCATGCTCCTCATATGTTTGACACATTTTGAAGCTCTTCATATTTTTCACACCTTTCCTGGTTCTTCATGTTTTTGAACACCGCTTCATGCTCCTCATATTTTTCAGACCGTTATATGCTGCTCATATTTTGACACATTTTGAAGCTCTTCATATTTTTCACACCTTTTCAGACTCTTCATATTTTTCAACACAACTTCATGCTTCCCCTATTTTTCAGACCGTTTCATGCTCCTCATATTTTTGACACCTTTTGAAGCTCTTTATATTTTTCACACCTTTTCAGGCTCTTCATGTTTTTCAACACCGCTTCATGCTCCTCCTATTTTTCAGATCGTTTCCTGCTCCTCATATTTTTGACACCTTTTGAAGCTCTTCATATATTTCACACCTTTTCAGGCTCTTCATGTTCTTTAACACAGATTCATGCTCCTCCTATTTCTCAGACCGTTTCATGCTCCTCATATTTTTGACACCTTTTGAAGCTCTTCATGTCTTTCACACCTTTTCTGCCTCTTCATGTTTTTCAATACCGTTTCATGCCCCTCCTATTCTTTAGAGCGTTTCATGCTCGTCATATTTTTGACTCCTTTTGAAGCTCTTCATATATTTCACACCTTTTCAGGCTCTTCATGTTTTTCAACACCGCTTCATGCTCCTCCTATTTTTCAGACCGTTTCATGCTCCTCATATTTTTGACACCTTTTGAAGCTCTTCATATATTTCACACCTTTTCAGCCTCTTCATGTTTCTCAACACCGCCTCATGCTCCTCCTATTTTAAGACCGTTTCCTGCTGCTCATATTTTTCACACCTTCTGAAGCTTTTCATATTTTTCACAGGTTTTCAGTTTCTTCATGGTTTTCAACACCGCTTAATGCTCCTCCTATTTTTCAGACCGTTTCATGCTCTTCATATTTTTGACACCTTTTGAAGCTCTTCATATTTTTCACACCTTTTCAGGCTCTTCATGTTTTTCAACACCGCTTCATGCTCCTCCTATATATCAGACCGTTTCATGCTCCTCATATATTTAACACGTTTTGAAGCTCTTCTTATTTTTCACACCTTTTCAGGCTCTTCATGTTTTTGAACACCGCTTCATGCTCCTTCTATTTTCAGACCGTTTCATGCTCCTGATGTTTTTGAGACATTTTGAAGCTCTTCATATTTTTGATACCTTTTGAAGCTCTTCATATTTTTCAGACCTTTTCATGTCTTCATGTTTTTGAACACCACTCATGCTCCTCCTATGTTTCAGACCGTTTCATGCTCCTCATATGTTTGACACATTTTGAAGCTCTTCATATTTTTCACACCTTTCCAGGCTCTTCATGATTTTCAACACCACTTCATGCTCCTCCTATTTTCAGACCGTTTTTGCTCCTCATATTTTTGACACCTTTTGAAGCTCTTCATATTTTTCACACCTTTCCAGGCTCTTCATGTTTTTCAACAACGCTTCATACTCCTCCTATTTTTCACACCTTTTGAAGCTCTTCATATTTTTCACACCCTTTCAGGCTCTTCATGTTTTTGAACTCCGTTTCTTGCTCCTCCTATTTTTCAGAGCGTTTCATGCTCATCTCATTTTTGAAAGCTTTTGAAGCTCTTCATATTTTTCACACGTTTTGAAGCTCTTCATATTTTTCACACCTTTTCAACCTTTAATGTTTTGGAACATCATTTCTGGCTCCTCCAATTTTTCAGACCGATTCAGGCTCTTCATATTTTTGACACCTTTTGAAGGTCTTCATATTTTTCACACCTTTTCAGGCTCTTCATGTTTTTGAACACCGCTTCATGCTCCTCCTATTTTTCAGACCGTTTCATGATCCTCGCATTTTTCACACCTTTTGAAGCTCTTCTTATTTTTCACAACTTTTCAGGCTCTTCATGTTTTTGAACACCGCTTCATGCTCCTCCTATTTTTCAGACCGTTTCATGCTCATATCATTTTTGACACCTTTTGAAGCTCTTCATATTTTTGACACCTTTTGAAGCTCTTCATATTTTTCACACCTTTTCAGGCTCTTCATGTTTTTGAACACCGCTTCCTGCTCCTTCTATTTTCAGACCGTTTCATGCTCCTGATGTTTTTGAGACATTTTGACGCTCTTCATATTTTTCACACCTTTTCTGGATCTTCATGTTTTTCAACACCGTTTATGCTCCTCATATTTTTCACACATTTTCATGCTCTTCATATTTTTCACACCTTTTCACGTTCTTCATATTTTTCAACACCACTTCATGCTCCTCCTATTTTTCACACTGTTTCATATTCCTCATATTTTTGACACGATTTGAAGCTCTTCATATTTTTCACACCTTTTCAGGCTCTTCATGTTTTTCAAGACTACTTCATGCTCCTCCTATTTTTCAGATCGTTTCATGCTCCTCGTATTTTTGACCACTTTTGAAGCTCTTCATATTTTTCACACCATTTCAGGCTCTTCATGTTTTTCACCACCGTTTCTTGCTCCTCCTATTTTTCAGACCGTTTCATTCTCCTCATATTTTTGACACCTTTTGAAGCTCTTCATATTTTTCACACCTTTCCATGTCTTCATGTTTTTGAACACCACTCATGCTCCTCCTATTTTTCAGACCGTTTCATGCTCCTCATATGTTTGACACATTTTGAAGCTCTTCATATTTTTCACACCTTTCCTGGTTCTTCATGTTTTTGAACACCGCTTCATGCTCCTCATATTTTTCAGACCGTTATATGCTGCTCATATTTTGACACATTTTGAAGCTCTTCATATTTTTCACACCTTTTCAGACTCTTCATATTTTTCAACACAACTTCATGCTTCCCCTATTTTTCAGACCGTTTCATGCTCCTCATATTTTTGACACCTTTTGAAGCTCTTTATATTTTTCACACCTTTTCAGGCTCTTCATGTTTTTCAACACCGCTTCATGCTCCTCCTATTTTTCAGATCGTTTCCTGCTCCTCATATTTTTGACACCTTTTGAAGCTCTTCATATATTTCACACCTTTTCAGGCTCTTCATGTTCTTTAACACAGATTCATGCTCCTCCTATTTTTCAGACCGTTTCATGCTCCTCATATTTTTGACACCTTTTGAAGCTCTTCATGTCTTTCACACCTTTTCTGCCTCTTCATGTTTTTCAATACCGTTTCATGCCCCTCCTATTCTTTAGAGCGTTTCATGCTCGTCATATTTTTGACTCCTTTTGAAGCTCTTCATATATTTCACACCTTTTCAGGCTCTTCATGTTTTTCAACACCGCTTCATGCTCCTCCTATTTTTCAGACCGTTTCATGCTCCTCATATTTTTGACACCTTTTGAAGCTCTTCATATATTTCACACCTTTTCAGCCTCTTCATGTTTCTCAACACCGCCTCATGCTCCTCCTATTTTAAGACCGTTTCCTGCTGCTCATATTTTTCACACCTTCTGAAGCTTTTCATATTTTTCACAGGTTTTCAGTTTCTTCATGGTTTTCAACACCGCTTAATGCTCCTCCTATTTTTCAGACCGTTTCATGCTCTTCATATTTTTGACACCTTTTGAAGCTCTTCATATTTTTCACACCTTTTCAGGCTCTTCATGTTTTTCAACACCGCTTCATGCTCCTCCTATATATCAGACCGTTTCATGCTCCTCATATATTTAACACGTTTTGAAGCTCTTCTTATTTTTCACACCTTTTCAGGCTCTTCATGTTTTTGAACACCGCTTCATGCTCCTTCTATTTTCAGACCGTTTCATGCTCCTGATGTTTTTGAGACATTTTGAAGCTCTTCATATTTTTGATACCTTTTGAAGCTCTTCATATTTTTCAGACCTTTTCATGTCTTCATGTTTTTGAACACCACTCATGCTCCTCCTATGTTTCAGACCGTTTCATGCTCCTCATATGTTTGACACATTTTGAAGCTCTTCATATTTTTCACACCTTTCCAGGCTCTTCATGATTTTCAACACCACTTCATGCTCCTCCTATTTTCAGACCGTTTTTGCTCCTCATATTTTTGACACCTTTTGAAGCTCTTCATATTTTTCACACCTTTCCAGGCTCTTCATGTTTTTCAACAACGCTTCATACTCCTCCTATTTTTCACACCTTTTGAAGCTCTTCATATTTTTCACACCCTTTCAGGCTCTTCATGTTTTTGAACTCCGTTTCTTGCTCCTCCTATTTTTCAGAGCGTTTCATGCTCATCTCATTTTTGAAAGCTTTTGAAGCTCTTCATATTTTTCACACGTTTTGAAGCTCTTCATATTTTTCACACCTTTTCAACCTTTAATGTTTTGGAACATCATTTCTGGCTCCTCCAATTTTTCAGACCGATTCAGGCTCTTCATATTTTTGACACCTTTTGAAGGTCTTCATATTTTTCACACCTTTTCAGGCTCTTCATGTTTTTGAACACAGTTTCATGCTTCTACTATTTTGCAGATCGCTTCATGCTCTTCATATTTTTGACACGTTTTGCAGCTGTTCATATATTTCACACCGTTTCAGGCTCTCAGGTTTTTGAACACAGCTTTTGCTTCTCCTATTTTTCAGACCGTTTCATGCTCCTCATATTTTTGACACCTTTTGAAGCTCATCATATTTTTCACACCTTTTCAGTCTCTTCATGTTTTTGAACACCGTTTCATGCTCCTCCTATATTTCAGACCGTTTCATGCTCCTCATATTTTAGACACCTTTTGAAGCTCTTCATATATTTTACACCTTTTCAGGCTCTTCATTTTTTGAACACCACTTCATGCTCCTCCTATTTTTCAGAATATTTCATGCTCATCTTGTTTTGACACCTTTTGATGCTCTTCATATTTTTCATACCTTTTGAAGCTCTTCATATTTTTCATACCTTTTCAGGCTCTTCATGTTTTTCAACACCGCTTCATGCTCCTCCTATTTTTCAGACCGTTTCATGCTCATCTCATTTTTGACGCCTTTGGAACTTCTTCATATTTTTCACACCTTTTGAATCTCTTCATATTATTCACACCTTTTCAGGCTCTTCATGTTTTTGAACACCGTTTCATGCTCCTCCTATTTTTCAGACCTTTTCTTGCTCCTCATATTTTTGACACCTTTTGAAGCTCTTCCTAATTTTGACGCCATTTCAGGCTCTTCATGTTTTTCAACACCGCTTCATGCTCCTCCTATTTTTCAGACCGTTTCATGCTCCTCATATTTTTCACACCTCTTGAAGCTCTTCATATTTTTCACACATTTTCAGGCTCTTCATGTTTTTCACACTTTTTCAGGCTCTTCATGTTTTTCAACACCGCTTCATGTTCCTCCTATTTTTCAGACCGGTTCATGCTCCTCATATATTTGACACGTTTTGAGGCTTTTCATATTTTTCACACCTTTCCAGGCCCTTCATGTTTTTGAACACCGTGTCAAGCTCCTCCTATGTTTTTTCCGTATCATGCTCCTCATAATTTTGACAATTTTTGAAGCTCTTCATATTTTTCACACCTTTTCAGGCTCTTCAAGTTTTTGAACACCTCTTCATGCTCCTCCTATTTTTCAGACCATTTCATGCTCCTCACATTTTTCACCCCTTTTGAAGCTCTTCACATTTTTCACACCTTTTCAGGCTATTCATGTTTTTCAACACCGCTTCATGCTCCTCCTATATATCAGACCGTTTCATGCTCCTCATATATTTAACACGTTTTGAAGCTCTTCTTATTTTTCACACCTTTTCAGGCTCTTCATGTTTTTGAACACCGCTTCATGCTCCTTCTATTTTCAGACCGTTTCATGCTCCTGATGTTTTTGAGACATTTTGAAGCTCTTCATATTTTTGATACCTATTGAAGCTCTTCATATTTTTCAGACCTTTTCATGTCTTCATGTTTTTGAACACCACTCATGCTCCTCCTATGTTTCAGACCGTTTCATGCTCCTCATATGTTTGACACATTTTGAAGCTCTTCATATTTTTCACACCTTTCCAGGCTCTTCATGATTTTCAACACCACTTCATGCTCCTCCTATTTTCAGACCGTTTTTGCTCCTCATATTTTTGACACCTTTTGAAGCTCTTCATATTTTTCACACCTTTCCAGGCTCTTCATGTTTTTCAACAACGCTTCATACTCCTCCTATTTTTCACACCTTTTGAAGCTCTTCATATTTTTCACACCCTTTCAGGCTCTTCATGTTTTTGAACTCCGTTTCTTGCTCCTCCTATTTTTCAGAGCGTTTCATGCTCATCTCATTTTTGAAAGCTTTTGAAGCTCTTCATATTTTTCACACGTTTTGAAGCTCTTCATATTTTTCACACCTTTTCAACCTTTAATGTTTTGGAACATCATTTCTGGCTCCTCCAATTTTTCAGACCGATTCAGGCTCTTCATATTTTTGACACCTTTTGAAGGTCTTCATATTTTTCACACCTTTTCAGGCTCTTCATGTTTTTGAACACCGCTTCATGCTCCTCCTATTTTTCAGACCGTTTCATGATCCTCGCATTTTTCACACCTTTTGAAGCTCTTCTTATTTTTCACAACTTTTCAGGCTCTTCATGTTTTTGAACACCGCTTCATGCTCCTCCTATTTTTCAGACCGTTTCATGCTCATATCATTTTTGACACCTTTTGAAGCTCTTCATATTTTTGACACCTTTTGAAGCTCTTCATATTTTTCACACCTTTTCAGGCTCTTCATGTTTTTGAACACCGCTTCCTGCTCCTTCTATTTTCAGACCGTTTCATGCTCCTGATGTTTTTGAGACATTTTGACGCTCTTCATATTTTTCACACCTTTTCTGGATCTTCATGTTTTTCAACACCGTTTATGCTCCTCATATTTTTCACACATTTTCATGCTCTTCATATTTTTCACACCTTTTCACGTTCTTCATATTTTTCAACACCACTTCATGCTCCTCCTATTTTTCACACTGTTTCATACTCCTCATATTTTTGACACGATTTGAAGCTCTTCATATTTTTCACACCTTTTCAGGCTCTTCATGTTTTTCAAGACTACTTCATGCTCCTCCTATTTTTCAGATCGTTTCATGCTCCTCGTATTTTTGACCACTTTTGAAGCTCTTCATATTTTTCACACCATTTCAGGCTCTTCATGTTTTTCACCACCGTTTCTTGCTCCTCCTATTTTTCAGACCGTTTCATTCTCCTCATATTTTTGACACCTTTTGAAGCTCTTCATATTTTTCACACCTTTCCATGTCTTCATGTTTTTGAACACCACTCATGCTCCTCCTATTTTTCAGACCGTTTCATGCTCCTCATATGTTTGACACATTTTGAAGCTCTTCATATTTTTCACACCTTTCCTGGTTCTTCATGTTTTTGAACACCGCTTCATGCTCCTCATATTTTTCAGACCGTTATATGCTGCTCATATTTTGACACATTTTGAAGCTCTTCATATTTTTCACACCTTTTCAGACTCTTCATATTTTTCAACACAACTTCATGCTTCCCCTATTTTTCAGACCGTTTCATGCTCCTCATATTTTTGACACCTTTTGAAGCTCTTTATATTTTTCACACCTTTTCAGGCTCTTCATGTTTTTCAACACCGCTTCATGCTCCTCCTATTTTTCAGATCGTTTCCTGCTCCTCATATTTTTGACACCTTTTGAAGCTCTTCATATATTTCACACCTTTTCAGGCTCTTCATGTTCTTTAACACAGATTCATGCTCCTCCTATTTTTCAGACCGTTTCATGCTCCTCATATTTTTGACACCTTTTGAAGCTCTTCATGTCTTTCACACCTTTTCTGCCTCTTCATGTTTTTCAATACCGTTTCATGCCCCTCCTATTCTTTAGAGCGTTTCATGCTCGTCATATTTTTGACTCCTTTTGAAGCTCTTCATATATTTCACACCTTTTCAGGCTCTTCATGTTTTTCAACACCGCTTCATGCTCCTCCTATTTTTCAGACCGTTTCATGCTCCTCATATTTTTGACACCTTTTGAAGCTCTTCATATATTTCACACCTTTTCAGCCTCTTCATGTTTCTCAACACCGCCTCATGCTCCTCCTATTTTAAGACCGTTTCCTGCTGCTGATATTTTTCACACCTTCTGAAGCTTTTCATATTTTTCACAGGTTTTCAGTTTCTTCATGGTTTTCAACACCGCTTAATGCTCCTCCTATTTTTCAGACCGTTTCATGCTCTTCATATTTTTGACACCTTTTGAAGCTCTTCATATTTTTCACACCTTTTCAGGCTCTTCATGTTTTTCAACACCGCTTCATGCTCCTCCTATATATCAGACCGTTTCATGCTCCTCATATATTTAACACGTTTTGAAGCTCTTCTTATTTTTCACACCTTTTCAGGCTCTTCATGTTTTTGAACACCGCTTCATGCTCCTTCTATTTTCAGACCGTTTCATGCTCCTGAAGTTTTTGAGACATTTTGAAGCTCTTCATATTTTTGATACCTTTTGAAGCTCTTCATATTTTTCAGACCTTTTCATGTCTTCATGTTTTTGAACACCACTCATGCTCCTCCTATGTTTCAGACCGTTTCATGCTCCTCATATGTTTGACACATTTTGAAGCTCTTCATATTTTTCACACCTTTCCAGGCTCTTCATGATTTTCAACACCACTTCATGCTCCTCCTATTTTCAGACCGTTTTTGCTCCTCATATTTTTGACACCTTTTGAAGCTCTTCATATTTTTCACACCTTTCCAGGCTCTTCATGTTTTTCAACAACGCTTCATACTCCTCCTATTTTTCACACCTTTTGAAGCTCTTCATATTTTTCACACCCTTTCAGGCTCTTCATGTTTTTGAACTCCGTTTCTTGCTCCTCCTATTTTTCAGAGCGTTTCATGCTCATCTCATTTTTGAAAGCTTTTGAAGCTCTTCATATTTTTCACACGTTTTGAAGCTCTTCATATTTTTCACACCTTTTCAACCTTTAATGTTTTGGAACATCATTTCTGGCTCCTCCAATTTTTCAGACCGATTCAGGCTCTTCATATTTTTGACACCTTTTGAAGGTCTTCATATTTTTCACACCTTTTCAGGCTCTTCATGTTTTTGAACACAGTTTCATGCTTCTACTATTTTGCAGATCGCTTCATGCTCTTCATATTTTTGACACGTTTTGCAGCTGTTCATATATTTCACACCGTTTCAGGCTCTCAGGTTTTTGAACACAGCTTTTGCTTCTCCTATTTTTCAGACCGTTTCATGCTCCTCATATTTTTGACACCTTTTGAAGCTCATCATATTTTTCACACCTTTTCAGTCTCTTCATGTTTTTGAACACCGTTTCATGCTCCTCCTATATTTCAGACCGTTTCATGCTCCTCATATTTTAGACACCTTTTGAAGCTCTTCATATATTTTACACCTTTTCAGGCTCTTCATTTTTTGAACACCACTTCATGCTCCTCCTATTTTTCAGACAATTTCATGCTCATCTTGTTTTGACACCTTTTGATGCTCTTCATATTTTTCATACCTTTTGAAGCTCTTCATATTTTTCCTACCTTTTCAGGCTCTTCATGTTTTTCAACACCGCTTCATGCTCCTCCTATTTTTCAGACCGTTTCATGCTCATCTCATTTTTGACGCCTTTGGAACTTCTTCATATTTTTCACACCTTTTGAATCTCTTCATATTATTCACACCTTTTCAGGCTCTTCATGTTTTTGAACACCGTTTCATGCTCCTCCTATTTTTCAGACCTTTTCTTGCTCCTCATATTTTTGACACCTTTTGAAGCTCTTCCTAATTTTGACGCCATTTCAGGCTCTTCATGTTTTTCAACACCGCTTCATGCTCCTCCTATTTTTCAGACCGTTTCATGCTCCTCATATTTTTCACACCTCTTGAAGCTCTTCATATTTTTCACACATTTTCAGGCTCTTCATGTTTTTCACACTTTTTCAGGCTCTTCATGTTTTTCAACACCGCTTCATGTTCCTCCTATTTTTCAGACCGGTTCATGCTCCTCATATATTTGACACGTTTTGAGGCTTTTCATATTTTTCACACCTTTCCAGGCCCTTCATGTTTTTGAACACCGTGTCAAGCTCCTCCTATGTTTTTTCCGTATCATGCTCCTCATAATTTTGACAATTTTTGAAGCTCTTCATATTTTTCACACCTTTTCAGGCTCTTCAAGTTTTTGAACACCTCTTCATGCTCCTCCTATTTTTCAGACCATTTCATGCTCCTCACATTTTTCACCCCTTTTGAAGCTCTTCACATTTTTCACACCTTTTCAGGCTATTCATGTTTTTGAGCACAGCTTCATGCTCCTCCTATTTTTCAGAACGTTTCATGCTCCTCATATTTTGACACCTTTTAAACTCTTCACATTTTTCACAACTTTTCAGGCTCTTTATGTTTTTGAACACCGCTTCATGCTCCTCCTATTTTTCCGACCGCTTCATGCTCCTTCTATTTTTCAGACCGTTTCATGCTCCTCATATTTTTGACAATTTTGGAAGCTCTTCATATTTTTCAAACCGTTTCATGCTCTTCATGTTTTTGAACACCGTTTCATACCCCTCCTAATTTTCAGACCGTTTCATGCTCCTCATGTTTTTGACAGCTTTTGAAGCTTTTAATATTTTCACACCTTTTCAGGCTCTTCATGATTTTGAACACCGCTTCATGCTTCTCCTAATTTTCAGGCCTTTTCATGTTCCTCATATTTTTGACACCTTTTGAAGCTCTTCATATTTTTCAAACCTTTTCAGGCTCTTCATGTTTTTGAACACACCTTCATGCTCCTCCTATTGTTCAGACCGTTTCATGTTCCTCATGTATTTCACACCTTTTGAAGCTCTTCATATTTTTCACACCTTTTCAGTCTCTTCATGTATTTGAACACGATTTCATGCTCCTCCTATTTTTCAGACCGTTTCATGCTCCTCATATATTTGAAACCTTTTGAAGCTCTTCATATTTTTCACAACTTTTCAGGCTCGTCATGTTTTTCAACACCACTTCATGCTCCTCCTATTTTTCAGACAGTTTCATGCTCATCTCATTTTTTACACCTTTTGAAGCTCTTCATATTTTGCCGACCTTTTCAGACACTTCATGTTTTTCAGCTCCACTTCATGCTCCTCCTATTTTTCAGACAGTTTCATGCTGCTCTCATTTTTTACACCTTTTGAAGCTCTTCATATTTTTCACACCTTTTCAGGCTCTTCATGTTTTTCAACACCGCTTCATGCTCCTGCTATTTTTCAGACCGTTTCATACTCCTCATATTTTTGACATTTTTTAAGGCTCTTCATATTTTTCACACCTTTTCAGGCTCTTCATGTTTTTGAACACGGTTTCATGATCCTCCTATTTTTCAGAAAGTTTCATGCTCCTCATATTTTTGACACCTTTTAAACCTCTTCATATTTTTCACACCTTTTCAGGCTCTTCATGTTTTTCAACACCGGTTCATGCTCCTCCTCTTTTTCAGAAAGTTTCATGCTCCTCATATTTTTGCAACCTTTTGAAGCTGTTCATATTTTTCTCACATTTTCAGGCTCTTCCTGTTTTTGAACACCATTTCATGCTCCTCTTATTTTTCAGACTGTTTCATGTTGCTCCTATTTTTCAGACCGTTTCATGATCCTCATATTTTTGACACGTTTTGAGGCTCTTCATATTTTTCACACCTTTTCAAGCTCTTCAAGATTTTCAACAACGCTTCAAGCTCCTCCTTTTTTTCAGACCGTTTCATGCTCATCTCATTTTTGACAGCTTTTGAAGCTCTTCATATTTTTCACACCTTTTCAGGCTCTTCATGTTTTTGAACACCGCATCATGCTCCTCCTTTTTTTCAGACCGTTTCTTTCTCCTCATATATTTGACACTTTTTGAAGCACTAGATATTTTTCACACCTTTTCAGGCTCTTCATGTTTTTGAACACCGATACATGCTCCTCCTATTTTTCAGACCGTTTCATGCTCCTCATATTTCTCACAGCTTTTGAAGCTCTTCATATTTTGCACACCTTTTCAGGCTCTTCAGGTTTTTCAGCTCCACTTCATGCTCCTCCTATTTTTCAGACCGTTTCATGCTGCTCAAATTTTTTACACCTTTTGAAGCTCTTCATATTTTTCACACCTTTTCAGGCTCTTCATTTTTTGAACAAAGCTTCATGCTCCTCCTGTTTTTCAGATCGTTTCATGCTCCTCCTATTTTCCGACCGTTTCTTGCTCCTCATATTTTTGACACTTTTTGAAGCTCTTCATATTTTTCACACCTTTTCAGACTCTTCATGTTTTTCAACACAGCTTCATGCTCCTCCTATTTTTCAGATCGTTTCATGCTACTCCTATTTTTCAGACCGTTTCTTGCTCCTCATATTTTTGACACTTTTTGAAGCTCTTCATATTTTTCACACCTTTTCTGGCTCTTCATGTTTTTGAACACAGCTTCATGCTCCTCCTATTTTTGAGACCGTTTCATTCTCCTCAAGTTTTTGACACCTGTTGAAGCTCTTCACATTTTTCACACCATTTCAGGCTCTTCACGATTTTCAACACCGCTTCATGATCCTCCTATTTTTCAGTCCGTTTCATGCTCTTCCTATTTTTCAGACCGTTTCATGCTCCTCCTATTTTTCAGACCGTTTCATTCTCCTCATATATTTGACACATTTTGAAGCTCTTCCTATTTTTCCACACCTTTTCAGGCTCTTCATGTTTTTCCACACCGTTTAATGCTCCTCCTATTTTTCAGACCGTTTCATGCTCATCTCATTTTTGAGACCTTTTGAAGCTCTTCATATTTTTCACATTTTTGAAGCTCTTAATATTTTTCACACCTTTTCAGGCTCTTCATGATTTTCATCACCGCTGAATGCTCCTCCTATTTTTCAGACAGTTTCATGCTCATCTCATTTTTGACAACTTTTGAAGCTCTTCATAATTTTCACACCTTTTCAGGCTCTTCATATTTTTCGCACCTTTTCAGGCTCTTCATGTTGTTGAACACAGCTTCATGCTCCTCCTATTTTTCAGACCGTTTCATGCTCCTCATAATTTTAACACCTTTTTAAGCTCTTCATATTTTTCACCCCTTTTCAGGCTCTTCATGTTTTTGAACACCGCTTCATGCTCCTGTTATTTTTCAGACCGTTTCATGCTCATCTCATTTGACAGCTTTTGAAGCTCTTCATATTTTTCAAACCTTTTGAAGCTCTTCATATTTTTCACAAATTTTCAGGCTCTTCATGTTTTTCAAAACCGCTTCATGCTCCTGCTATTTTTCAGACCATTTCATACTCCTCATATTTTTGACATTTTTTAAGGCTCTTCATATTTTTCACACCTTTTCAGGCTCTTCATGTTTTTCAACACAGCTTCATGCTCCTCCTATTTTTCAGATCGTTTCATGCTGCTCATATTTTTCTGACCGTTTCTTGCTCCTCATATTTTTGACACTTTTTGAAGCTCTTCATATTTTTCACACCTTTTCTGGCTCTTCATGTTTTTGAACACAGCTTCATGCTCCTCCTATTTTCAGAAAGTTTCATGCTCCTCATATTTTTGACACCTTTTAAACCTCTTCATATTTTTCACACCTTTTCAGGCTCTTCATGTTTTTCAATGCCGGTTCATGCTCCTCCTCTTTTACAGAAATTTTCATGCTCCTCATTTTTTTGAAACCTTTTGAAGCTCTTCATATTTTTCTCACATTTTCAGGCTCTTCCTGTTTTTCAACACCATTTCATGCTCCTCTTATTTTTCACACCGTTTCATGTTGTTCCTATTTTTCAGACCGTTTCATGATCCTCATATTTTTGAAAGCTTTTGAAGCTCTTCATATTTTTCACACCTTTTCAAGCTCTTCAAGATTTTCAACAACGCTTCATGCTCCTCCTTTTTTGCAGACCGTTTCATGCTCATCTCATTTTTGACAGCTTTTGAAGCTCTTCATATTTTTCACACCTTTTCAGGCTCTTCATGTTTTTGAACACCGCTTCATGCTTCTCCTTTTTTTCAGACCGTTTCTTTCTCCTCATATATTTGACACTTTTTGAAGCTCTTCATATTTTTCACACCTTTTCAGTCTCTTCATATATTTGAACACCGATCCAAGCTCCTCCTATTTTTCAGACCGTTTCATGCTCCTCATATTTTTCACACCTTTTGAAGCTCTTCATATTTTGCACACCTTTTCAGGCTCTTCAGGTTTTTCAGCTCCACTTCATGCTCCTCCTATTTTTCAGACCGTTTCATGCTGCTCAATTTTTTACACCTTTTGAAGCTCTTCATATTTTTCACACCTTTTCAGGCTCTTCATGTTTTTGAACACAGCTTCATGCTCCTCCTATTTTTCAGATCGTTTCATGCTCCTCCTATTTTCCGACCGTTTCTTGCTCCTCATATTTTTGACACTTTTTGAAGCTCTTCATATTTTTCACACCTTTTCTGGCTCTTCATGTTTTTGAACACAGCTTCATGCTCCTCCTATTTTTCAGACCGTTTCATTCTCCTCCTATTTTTGAGACCGTTTCAGGCTCCTCATATTTTTGACACGTTTTGAAGCTCTTCATATGTTTCACACCTTTTCAGGCTCTTGATGGTTTTCAACACAGCTTCATGTTCCTCCTATTTTTCAGAACGTTTCATGCTCATCTCATTTTGACACCTTTTGAAGCTCTTAATATTTTTCACACGTTTTCAGGCTCTTCATGTTTTTCAACACCGCTTCATGCTCCTCCTATTTTTCAGACCGTTTCATGCTCCTCATATTTTTGAAACCTTTTGAAGCTGCTCCTATTTTTCACACCTTTTGAATCTCTTCATGTTTTTCACACCTTTTGAAGCTCTTCATATTTTTCATACCTTTTGATACTCTTCATATTTTTCCAACCTTTCCAGGCTCTTCATGTTTTTGAACACCGTTTCATGCTGCTCCTATTTTTCAGACCGTTTCATGCTCCTCATATTTTTGACACCTTTTGAAGCTCCTCCTATTTTTCACAGGTTTTCAGGCTCTTGATGTTTTTCAACACCGTTTCATGGTCCTCCTATTTTTCAGACCATTTCATGCTCCCAGTATTTTTGAGACCGTTTCATGCTCCTCATATTTTGACACGTTTTGTAGCTCTTCATATTTTTCACTCCTTTTCAGGCTCTTCATATTTTTCAACAGCGCTTCATGCTCCTCCTATTCTTCAGACCGTTTCATGCTCCTCATATATTTCAGGCTGTTTCATGCACCTCTTATTATTGACACCTTTTGAAGCTCTTCATATTTTTCACACCTTTTCAGGCTCTTCATGTTTTTCAACACCGCTTCATGCTCCTACTATATTTGAGACCGTTTCATGCTCCTCATATTTTTTACACCTTTTGAAGCTCTTCATATTTTTCACACGTTTTCAGGCTCTTCATGTTTTTCATTACCGTTTCACGCTCCTCCTATTTTTGAGACCGTTTCACGCTCCACATATTTTTGACAACTTTTGGAGCTCTTCATATTTTTCACACCTTTTCAGGCTCTTCATGTTTTTGAACACCGCTTCATGCTCCTCCTATTTTTCAGACCGATTCATGCTCCTCAAAGTTTTGAAACCTTTTGAAACTCTTCATATTTTTCACACCTTTTCAGGCTCTTCATGTTTTTGAACACCACTTCATGCTCCTCGTATTTTTCAGACCTTTTCATGCTCCTCATATTTTTGACAACTTTTGAAGCTCTTCCTTTTTTTCACACCTTTTCATGCTCCTCATATTTTTCACACCTTTTGAAGCTCTTTATATTTGTCACAACTTTTCAGGCTCTTCATGTTTTTCAACACCGCTTCATGCTCCTCCTATTTTTCAGACCGTTTCATGCTCCTCATGTATTTCACACCTTTTGAAGCTCTTCATATTTCCCATACCTTTTCAGGCTCTTCAGTTTTTCAAAACCGCTTCATGCTCCTCCTATTTTTCAGACCGTTTCATGCTCCTCATATTTTTGAAACCTTTTGAAGCTCTTCATATTTTTTACACCATTTCAGGCTCTTCATGTTTTTCAACACAGTTTCATGCCCTCATATTTTTCAGACCGTTTCATGCTCCTCCTATTCTTGAGACCGTTTCATGCTCCTCATATTTTTGACACGTTTTGAAGCTCTTCATATTTTTCACACAATTTCAGGCTCTTCATGTTTTTCAACACAGTTTCATGCCCTCATATTTTTCAGACCGTTTCATGCTCCTCCTATTCTTGAGACTGTTTCATTCTCCTCATATTTTTGACACGTTTTGACGCTCTTCATATTTTTCACACCTTTTCACGCTCTCCATATTTTTAACACCGCTTCATTCTCCTCCTATTTTTGAGACCATTTCATGCTCCTCATATTTTTGACACTTTTTGAAGCTCTTCATATATTTCATACCTTTTCAGGCTCTTCATGTTTTTGAACACTGCTTAATGCTCCTCCTATTTTTCAGACCGTTTCATGATCCTCGCATTTTTCACACCTTTTGAAGCTCTTCATTTTTTTCACACCTTTTCAGGCTCTTCATTTTTTGAACACCGCTTCATGCTTCTCCTAATTTTCAGACCGTTTCAAGCTCATATCATTTTTGACACCTTTTGAAGCTCTTCATATTTTTGACACCTTTTGAAGCTCTTCATATTTTTCACACCTTTTCAGGCTCTTCATGTTTTTGAACACCGCTTCATGCTCCTTCTATTTTCAGACCGTTTCATGCTCCTGATGTTTTTGAGACATTTTGAAGCTCTTCATATTTTTGACACCTTTTGAAGCTCTTCATATTTTTCAGACCTTTTCATGTCTTCATGTTTTTGAACACCACTCATGCTCCTCCTATGTTTCAGACCGTTTCATCCTCCTCATATGTTTGACACATTTTGAAGCTCTTCATATTATTCACACCTTTCCAGACTCTTCATGATTTTCAACACCACTTCATGCTCCTCCTATTTTCAGACCGTTTTTGCTCCTCATATTTTTGACACCTTTTGAAGCTCTTCATATTTTTCACACCTTTCCAGGCTCTTCATGTTTTTCAACAACGCTTCATACTCCTCCTATTTTTCACACCTTTTGAAGCTCTTCATATTTTTCACACCCTTTCAGGCTCTTCATGTTTTTGAACACCGTTTCTTGCTCCTCCTATTTTTCAGAGCGTTTCATGCTCATCTCATTTTTGAAAGCTTTTGAAGCTCTTCATATTTTTCACACCTTTTGAAGCTCTTCTTTTTTTTCACACGTTTTCAGGCTCTTCATGTTTTTCAACACCGCTTCATGGTCCTCCTGTTTTTGAGACCGTTTCAAGCTTCTCATATTTTTGACACGTTTTGAAGCTCTTCATATTTTTCACACCTTTTCAACCTTTAATGTTTTGGAACATCATTTCTGGCTCCTCCAATTTTTCAGACCGATTCAGGCTCTTCATATTTTTGACACCTTTTGAAGGTCTTCATATTTTTCACACCTTTTCAGGCTCTTCATGTTTTTGAACACCGTTTCATGCTTCTCCTATTTTGCAGATCGCTTCATGCTCTTCATATTTTTGACACGTTTTGCAGCTGTTCATATATTTCACACCGTTTCAGGCTCTCAGGTTTTTGAACACAGCTTTTGCTTCTCCTATTTTTCAGACCGTTTCATGCTCCTCATATTTTTGACACCTTTTGAAGCTCATCATATTTTTCACACCTTTTCAGTCTCTTCATGTTTTTGAACACCGTTTCATGCTCCTCCTATATTTCAGACCGTTTCATGCTCCTCATATTTTAGACACCTTTTGAAGCTCTTCATATATTTTACACCTTTTCAGGCTCTTCATTTTTTGAACACCACTTCATGCTCCTCCTATTTTTCAGACAATTTCATGCTCATCTTGTTTTGACACCTTTTGATGCTCTTCATATTTTTCATACCTTTTGAAGCTCTTCATATTTTTCACACATTTTCAGGCTCTTCATGTTTTTCAACACCGCTTCTTGCTCCTCCTATTTTTCAGACCGTTTCATGCTCCTCATATTTTGACACGTTTTGACGCTCTTCATATTTTTCACACCTTTTCAGGCTCTTCATGTTTTTGAACACCGTTTCATGCGCCGCCTATTTTTCAGACCGTTTCATTCTCCTCATATTTTTGACACCTTTTGAAGCTCTTCATAATTTTCACACCTTTTGAAGCTCTTCATATTTTTCACACCTTTTCAGGCTCTTCAGGTTTTTCAGCACCAGTTCATGCTCCTCCAATTTTTCAGACCGTTTCATGCTCATCTCATTTTTTACACCTTTTGAAGCTCTTCATATTTTGCACACCTTTTCAGGCACTTCATGTTTTTCAGATCCACTTCATGCTCCTCCTATTTTTCAGACCGTTTCATGCTTCTCAAATTTTTTACACCTTTTGAAGCTCTTCATATTTTTCACACCTTTTCAGGCTCTTCATGTTTTTGAACACCGCTTCATGCTCCTCCTTTTTTTCAGACCGTTTCTTTCTCCTCATATATTTGACACTTTTTGAAGCTCTTCATATTTTTCACACCTTTTCAGGCTCTTCATGTTTTTGAACACCGATCCATGCTCCTCCTATTTTCAGACCGTTTCATGCTCCTCATATTTTTCACACCTTTTGAAGCTCTTCATATTTTTCACACGTTTTCAGGCTCTTCAGGTTTTTCAGCACCAGTTCATGCTCCTCCTATTTTTCAGACCGTTTCATGCTCATCTCATTTTTTACACCTTTTGAAGCTCTTCATATTTTGCACACCTTTTCAGGCATTCATGTTTTTCAGCTCCACTTCATGCTCCTCCTATTTTTCAGACCGTTTCAATCTGCTCAAATTTTTTACACCTTTTGAAGCTCTTCATATTTTTCACACCTTTTCAGGCTCTTCATGTTTTTGAACACAGCTTCATGCTCCTCCTATTTTTCAGATCGTTTCATGCTCCTCCTGTTTTCCGACCGTTTCTTGCTCGTCATATTTTTGACACTTTTTGAAGCTCTTCATATTTTTCACACCTTTTCTGGCTCTTCATGTTTTTGAACACAGCTTCATGCTCCTCCTATTTTTCAGACCGTTTCATTCTCCTCCTATTTTTGAGACCGTTTCAGGCTCCTCATATTTTTGACACGTTTTGAAGCTCTTCATATGTTTCACACCTTTTCAGGCTCTTGATGGTTTTCAACACAGCTTCATGTTCCTCCTATTTTTCAGAACGTTTCATGCTCATCTCATTTTGACACCTTTTGAAGCTCTTAATATTTTTCACACGTTTTCAGGCTCTTCATGTTTTTGAACACCGCTTCATGCTCCTCCTATTTTTCAGACCGTTTCATGCTCCTCATATTTTTGAAACCTTTTGAAGCTGCTCCTATTTTTCACACCTTTTGAATCTCTTCATGTTTTTCACACCTTTTGAAGCTCTTCATATTTTTCATACCTTTTGATACTCTTCATATTTTTCCAACCTTTCCAGGCTCTTCATGTTTTTGAACACCGTTTCATGCTGCTCCTATTTTTCAGACCGTTTCATGCTCCTCATATTTTTGACACCTTTTGAAGCTCCTCCTATTTTTCACACGTTTTCAGGCTCTTGATGTTTTTCAACACCGTTTCATGGTCCTCCTATTTTTCAGACCATTTCATGCTCCCAGTATTTTTGAGACCGTTTCATGCTCCTCATATTTTGACACGTTTTGTAGCTCTTCATATTTTTCACTCCTTTTCAGGCTCTTCATATTTTTCAACAGCGCTTCATGCTCCTCCTATTCTTCAGACCGTTTCATGCTCCTCATATATTTCAGGCTGTTTCATGCACCTCTTATTATTGACACCTTTTGAAGCTCTTCATATTTTTCACACCTTTTCAGGCTCTTCATGTTTTTCAACACCGCTTCATGCTCCTACTATATTTGAGACCGTTTCATGCTCCTCATATTTTTTACACCTTTTGAAGCTCTTCATATTTTTCACACGTTTTCAGGCTCTTCATGTTTTTCATTACCGTTTCACGCTCCTCCTATTTTTGAGACCGTTTCACGCTCCACATATTTTTGACAACTTTTGGAGCTCTTCATATTTTTCACACCTTTTCAGGCTCTTCATGTTTTTGAACACCGCTTCATGCTCCTCCTATTTTTCAGACCGATTCATGCTCCTCAAAGTTTTGAAACCTTTTGAAACTCTTCATATTTTTCACACCTTTTCAGGCTCTTCATGTTTTTGAACACCACTTCATGCTCCTCGTATTTTTCAGACCTTTTCATGCTCCTCATATTTTTGACAACTTTTGAAGCTCTTCCTTTTTTTCACACCTTTTCATGCTCCTCATATTTTTCACACCTTTTGAAGCTCTTTATATTTGTCACAACTTTTCAGGCTCTTCATGTTTTTCAACACCGCTTCATGCTCCTCCTATTTTTCAGACCGTTTCATGCTCCTCATGTATTTCACACCTTTTGAAGCTCTTCATATTTCCCATACCTTTTCAGGCTCTTCAGTTTTTCAAAACCGCTTCATGCTCCTCCTATTTTTCAGACCGTTTCATGCTCCTCATATTTTTGAAACCTTTTGAAGCTCTTCATATTTTTTACACCATTTCAGGCTCTTCATGTTTTTCAACACAGTTTCATGCCCTCATATTTTTCAGACCGTTTCATGCTCCTCCTATTCTTGAGACCGTTTCATGCTCCTCATATTTTTGACACGTTTTGAAGCTCTTCATATTTTTCACACAATTTCAGGCTCTTCATGTTTTTCAACACAGTTTCATGCCCTCATATTTTTCAGACCGTTTCATGCTCCTCCTATTCTTGAGACTGTTTCATTCTCCTCATATTTTTGACACGTTTTGAAGCTCTTCATATTTTTCACACCTTTTCAGGCACTCCATGTTTTTCATCAGCGATTCATACTCCTCCTATAATTGAGTCCGTTTCATGCTCCTCATATTTTTGACACCTTTTGAAGCTCTTCATATTTTTCACACGTTTTCAGGCTCTTCATGTTTTTGAACACCGCTTCATGCTCCTCCTTTTTTTCTGACCGTTTCTTTCTCCTCATATATTTGACACTTTTTGAAGCTCTTCATATTTTTAACACCTTTTCAGGCTCTTCATGTTTTTGAACACCGATCCATGCTCCTCCTATTTTTCAGACCGTTTCATGCTCCTCATATTTTTCACACCTTTTGAAGCTCTTCATATTTTTCACACCTTTTCAGGCTCTTCAGGTTTTTCAGCACCAGTTCATGCTCCTCCTATTTTTCAGACCGTTTCATGCTCATCTCATTTTTTACACCTTTTGAAGCTCTTCATATTTTGCACACCTTTTCAGGCACTTCATGTTTTTCAGCTCCACTTCATGCTCCTCCTATTTTTCAGACCGTTTCATGCTGCTCAAATTTTTTACACCTTTTGAAGCTCTTCATATTTTTCACACCTTTTCAGGCTCTTCATGTTTTTGAACACAGCTTCATGCTCCTCCTATTTTTCAGATCGTTTCATGCTCCTCCTATTTTCCGACCGTTTCTTGCTCCTCATATTTTTGACACTTTTTGAAGCTCTTCATATTTTTCACACCTTTTCTGGCTCGTCATGTTTTTGAACACCGCTTCATGCTCCTCCTATTTTTCAGACCGTTTCATGCTCCTCCTATTTTTGAGACCGTTTCAGGCTCCTCATATTTTTGACACGTTTTGAAGCTCTTCATATTTTTCACACCTTTTTAGGCTCTTCATGTTTTTGAACACAGCTTCATGCTCCTCCTATTTTTCAGACCGCTTCATGCTCCTCCTATTTTTGAGGCCGTTTCATGCTCCTCATATTTTTGACACCTTTTGAAGCTCTTCATATTTTTCACACCTTTTCATGCTCTTCATGTTTTTCACACCGTTTCATGCTCCTCCTATTTTTCAGACCGTTACATGCTCCTCATATTTTTCACACGTTGTAAAGCTCTTTATATTTGTCACACCTTTTCAGGCTCTTCTTGTTTTGAACACCGCTTCATGCTCCTCCTATATTTCAGACCGTTTCATGCTCCTCCTATTTTTCAGACTGTTTCATGCACATCTTATTATTGACACCTTTGAAGCTTTTCATTTTTTTCAGACCTTTTCAGGCTCTTCATGTTTTTCAACACCGCTTCATGCTCCTCCTATTTTTCAGAGAGTTTCAAGCTCCTTATATTTTTGACACCTTTTGAAGCTCTTTGTATTTTTCACACCTTTTCTGGCTCTTCATTTTTTTGAATACCACTTCATGCTCCTCCTATTTTTCAGACCGTTTCATGCTCCTCATATATACGACACCTTTTGAAGCTCTTCATATTTTTCACACCTTTTAAGGCGCTTCATGTTTTTCTACACCGCTTCATGCTCTTCCTATTTTTCAGACCTTTTCATGCTCCTCATAATTTTCACACCTTTTGAAGCTCTTCATATTCTTCACACATTTTCAGGCTCTTCATGTTTTTCAACACCGCTTCATGCTCCTCCTATATATGAGACCGTTTCATGCTCCTCATATATTTAACACGTTTTGAAGCTCTTCATATTTTTCACACATTTTAAGGCTCTTCATGTTGTTGCACGCCGCTTCTTGCTCCTCCTATTTTTCAGACCGTTTCATGCTCCTCATATTTTTGACACCTTTTGAAGCTCCTCCTATTTTTCACACGTTTTCATGCTCTTCATGTTTTTCAACACAGTTTCAATGTCCTCCTTTTTTTCCGACTGTTTCAGGCTCCTCCTATTTTTCAGACCGTTTCATGCTCCTCATATTTTTGACAATTTTGGAAGCTCTTCATATTTTTCACACCTTTTCAGGCTCTTCATGTTTTTCAACACCGCTTCATGCTCCTACTATTTTTCAGACTGTTTCATGTTCCTCATAATTTTCACAGCTTTTGACGCTCTTCATATTTTTCACACCTTTTCACGCTCTCCATATTTTTAACACCGCTTCATGCTCCTCCTATTTTTGAGACCATTTCATGCTCCTCATATTTTTGACACTTTTTGAAGCTCTTCATATATTTCATACCTTTTCAGGCTCTTCATGTTTTTGAACACTGCTTAATGCTCCTCCTATTTTTCAGACCGTTTCATGATCCTCGCATTTTTCACACCTTTTGAAGCTCTTCTTATTTTTCACACCTTTTCAGGCTCTTCATTTTTTGAACACCGCTTCATGCTTCTCCTAATTTTCAGACCGTTTCAAGCTCATATCATTTTTGACACCTTTTGAAGCTCTTCATATTTTTGACACCTTTTGAAGCTCTTCATATTTTTCACACCTTTTCAGGCTCTTCATGTTTTTGAACACCGCTTCATGCTCCTTCTATTTTCAGACCGTTTCATGCTCCTGATGTTTTTGAGACATTTTGAAGCTCTTCATATTTTTGACACCTTTTGAAGCTCTTCATATTTTTCAGACCTTTTCATGTCTTCATGTTTTTGAACACCACTCATGCTCCTCCTATGTTTCAGACCGTTTCATCCTCCTCATATGTTTGACACATTTTGAAGCTCTTCATATTATTCACACCTTTCCAGACTCTTCATGATTTTCAACACCACTTCATGCTCCTCCTATTTTCAGACCGTTTTTGCTCCTCATATTTTTGACACCTTTTGAAGCTCTTCATATTTTTCACACCTTTCCAGGCTCTTCATGTTTTTCAACAACGCTTCATACTCCTCCTATTTTTCACACCTTTTGAAGCTCTTCATATTTTTCACACCCTTTCAGGCTCTGCATGTTTTTGAACACCGTTTCTTGCTCCTCCTATTTTTCAGAGCGTTTCATGCTCATCTCATTTTTGAAAGCTTTTGAAGCTCTTCATATTTTTCACACCTTTTGAAGCTCTTCTTTTTTTTCACACGTTTTCAGGCTCTTCATGTTTTTCAACACCGCTTCATGGTCCTCCTATTTTTGAGACCGTTTCAAGCTTCTCATATTTTTGACACGTTTTGAAGCTCTTCATATTTTTCACACCTTTTCAACCTTTAATGTTTTGGAACATCATTTCTGGCTCCTCCAATTTTTCAGACCGATTCAGGCTCTTCATATTTTTGACACCTTTTGAAGGTCTTCATATTTTTCACACCTTTTCAGGCTCTTCATGTTTTTGAACACCGTTTCATGCTTCTCCTATTTTGCAGATCGCTTCATGCTCTTCATATTTTTGACACGTTTTGCAGCTGTTCATATATTTCACACCGTTTCAGGCTCTCAGGTTTTTGAACACAGCTTTTGCTTCTCCTATTTTTCAGACCGTTTCATGCTCCTCATATTTTTGACACCTTTTGAAGCTCATCATATTTTTCACACCTTTTCAGTCTCTTCATGTTTTTGAACACCGTTTCATGCTCCTCCTATATTTCAGACCGTTTCATGCTCCTCATATTTTAGACACCTTTTGAAGCTCTTCATATATTTTACACCTTTTCAGGCTCTTCATTTTTTGAACACCACTTCATGCTCCTCCTATTTTTCAGAATATTTCATGCTCATCTTGTTTTGACACCTTTTGATGCTCTTCATATTTTTCATACCTTTTGAAGCTCTTCATATTTTTCATACCTTTTCAGGCTCTTCAAGTTTTTCAACACCGCTTCATGCTCCTCCTATTTTTCAGACCGTTTCATGCTCATCTCATTTTTGACGCCTTTGGAACTTCTTCATATTTTTCACACCTTTTGAATCTCTTCATATTATTCACACCTTTTCAGGCTCTTCATGTTTTTGAACACCGTTTCATGCTCCTCCTATTTTTCAGACCTTTTCTTGCTCCTCATATTTTTGACACCTTTTGAAGCTCTTCCTAATTTTGACGCCATTTCAGGCTCTTCATGTTTTTCAACACCGCTTCATGCTCCTCCTATTTTTCACACTTCTTGAAGCTCTTCATATTTTTCACACATTTTCAGGCTCTTCATGTTTTTCACACTTTTTCAGGCTCTTCATGTTTTTCAACACCGCTTCATGTTCCTCCTATTTTTCAGACCGGTTCATGCTCCTCATATATTTGACACGTTTTGAGGCTTTTCATATTTTTCACACCTTTCCAGGCCCTTCATGTTTTTGAACACCGTGTCAAGCTCCTCCTATGTTTTTTCCGTATCATGCTCCTCATAATTTTGACAATTTTTGAAGCTCTTCATATTTTTCACACCTTTTCAGGCTCTTCAAGTTTTTGAACACCTCTTCATGCTCCTCCTATTTTTCAGACCATTTCATGCTCCTCACATTTTTCACCCCTTTTGAAGCTCTTCACATTTTTCACACCTTTTCAGGCTATTCATGTTTTTGAGCATAGCTTCATGCTCCTCCTATTTTTCAGAACGTTTCATGCTCCTCATATTTTGACACCTTTTAAACTCTTCACATTTTTCACAACTTTTCAGGCTCTTTATGTTTTTGAACACCGCTTCATGCTCCTCCTATTTTTCCGACCGCTTCATGCTCCTTCTATTTTTCAGACCGTTTCATGCTCCTCATATTTTTGACAATTTTGGAAGCTCTTCATATTTTTCAAACCTTTTCATGCTCTTCATGTTTTTGAACACCGTTTCATACCCCTCCTAATTTTCAGACCGTTTCATGCTCCTCATGTTTTTGACAGCTTTTGAAGCTTTTAATATTTTTCACACCTTTTCAGTCTCTTCATGATTTTGAACACCGCTTCATGCTTCTCCTAATTTTCAGGCCTTTTCATGTTCCTCATATTTTTGACACCTTTTGAAGCTCTTCATATTTTTCACACCTTTTCAGGCTCTTCATATTTTTGAACACACCTTCATGCTCCTCCTATTTTTCAGACCGTTTCATGTTCCTCATGTATTTCACACCTTTTGAAGCTCTTCATATTTTTCACACCTTTTCAGTCTCTTCATGTATTTGAACACGATTTCATGCTCCTCCTATTTTTCAGACCGTTTCATGCTCCTCATATATTTGAAACCTTTTGAAGCTCTTCATATTTTTCACAACTTTTCAGGCTCGTCATGTTTTTCAACACCACTTCATGCTCCTCCTATTTTTCAGACAGTTTCATGCTCATCTCATTTTTTACACCTTTTGAAGCTCTTCATATTTTGCCCACCTTTTCAGACACTTCATGTTTTTCAGCTCCACTTCATGCTCCTCCTATTTTTCAGACAGTTTCATGCTGCTCTCAATTTTTACCCCTTTTGAAGCTCTTCATATTTTTCACACCTTTTCAGGCTCTTCATGTTTTTCAACACCGCTTCATGCTCCTGCTATTTTTCAGACCGTTTCATACTCCTCATATTTTTGACATTTTTTAAGGCTCTTCATATTTTTCACACCTTTTCAGGCTCTTCATGTTTTTGAACACGGTTTCATGATCCTCCTATTTTTCAGAAAGTTTCATGCTCCTCATATTTTTGACACCTGTTAAACCTCTTCATATTTTTCACACCTTTTCAGGCTCTTCATGTTTTTCAACACCGGTTCATGCCCCTCCTCTTTTTCAGAAAGTTTCATGCTCCTCATATTTTTGAAACCTTTTGAAGCTGTTCATATTTTTCTCACATTTTCAGGCTCTTCCTGTTTTTGAACACCATTTCATGCTCCTCTTATTTTTCAGACTGTTTCATGTTGCTCCTATTTTTCAGACCGTTTCATGATCCTCATATTTTTGACACGTTTTGAGGCTCTTCATATTTTTCACACTTTTTCAAGCTCTTCAAGATTTTCAACAACGCTTCAAGCTCCTCCTTTTTTTCAGACCGTTTCATGCTGATCTCATTTTTGACAGCTTTTGAAGCTCTTCATATTTTTCACACCTTTTCAGGCTCTTCATGTTTTTGAACACCGCATCATGCTCCTCCTTTTTTTCAGACCGTTTCTTTCTCCTCATATATTTGACACTTTTTGAAGCACTTGATATTTTTCACACCTTTTCAGGCTCTTCATGTTTTTGAACACTGATACATGCTCCTCCTATTTTTCAGACCGTTTCATGCTCCTCATATTTCTCACAGCTTTTGAAGCTCTTCATATTTTGCACACCTTTTCAGGCTCTTCAGGTTTTTCAGCTCCACTTCATGCTCCTCCTATTTTTCAGACCGTTTCATGCTGCTCAAATTTTTTACACCTTTTGAAGCTCTTCATATTTTTCACACCTTTTCAGGCTCTTCATTTTTTGAACAAAGCTTCATGCTCCTCCTGTTTTTCAGATCGTTTCATGCTCCTCCTATTTTCCGACCGTTTCTTACTCCTCATATTTTTGACACTTTTTGAAGCTCTTCATATTTTTCACACCTTTTCAGACTCTTCATGTTTTTCAACACAGCTTCATGCTCCTCCTATTTTTCAGATCGTTTCATGCTACTCCTATTTTTCAGACCGTTTCTTGCTCCTCATATTTTTGACACTTTTTGAAGCTCTTCATATTTTTCACACCTTTTCTGGCTCTTCATGTTTTTGAACACAGCTTCATGCTCCTCCTATTTTTGAGACCGTTTCATTCTCCTCAAGTTTTTGACACCTGTTGAAGCTCTTCACATTTTTCACACCATTTCAGGCTCTTCACGATTTTCAACACCGCTTCATGATCCTCCTATTTTTCAGTCCGTCTCATTCTCTTCCTATTTTTCAGACCGTTTCATGCTCCTCCTATTTTTCAGACCGTTTCATTCTCCTCATATATTTGACACATTTTGAAGCTCTTCCTATTTTTCCACACCTTTTCAGGCTCTTCATGTTTTTCCACACCGTTTAATGCTCCTCCTATTTTTCAGACCGTTTCATGCTCATCTCATTTTTGAGACCTTTTGAAGCTCTTCATATTTTTCACATTTTTGAAGCTCTTAATAATTTTCACACCTTTTCAGGCTCTTCATGATTTTCATCACCGCTTAATGCTCCTCCTATTTATCAGACCGTTTCATGCTCATCTCATTTTTGACAACTTTTGAAGCTCTTCATAATTTTCACACCTTTTCAGGCTCTTCATATTTTTCACACCTTTTCAGGCTCTTCATGTTGTTGAACACAGCTTCATGCTCCTCCTATTTTTCAGACCGTTTCATGCTCCTCATAATTTTAACACCTTTTTAAGCTCTTCATATTTTTCACCCCTTTTCAGGCTCTTCATGTTTTTGAACACCGCTTCATGCTCCTGTTATTTTTCAGACCGTTTCATGCTCATCTCATTTGACAGCTTTTGAAGCTCTTCATATTTTTCAAACCTTTTGAAGCTCTTCATATTTTTCACACATTTTCAGGCTCTTCATGTTTTTCAAAACCGCTTCATGCTCCTGCTATTTTTCAGACCATTTCATACTCCTCATATTTTTGACATTTTTTAAGGCTCTTCATATTTTTCACACCTTTTCAGGCTCTTCATGTTTTTCAACACAGCTTCATGCTCCTCCTATTTTTCAGATCGTTTCATGCTGCTCATATTTTTCTGACCGTTTCTTGCTCCTCATATTTTTGACACTTTTTGAAGCTCTTCATATTTTTCACACCTTTTCTGGCTCTTCATGTTTTTGAACACAGCTTCATGCTCCTCCTATTTTACAGAAAGTTTCATGCTCCTCATATTTTTGACACCTTTTAAACCTCTTCATATTTTTCACACCTTTTCAGGCTCTTCATGTTTTTCAATGCCGGTTCATGCTCCTCCTCTTTTTCAGAAATTTTCATGCTCCTCATTTTTTTGAAACCTTTTGAAGCTCTTCATATTTTTCTCACATTTTCAGGCTCTTCCTGTTTTTCAACACCATTTCATGCTCCTCTTATTTTTCAGACCGTTTCATGTTGTTCCTATTTTGCAGACCGTTTCATGATCCTCATATTTTTGAAAGCTTTTGAAGCTCTTCATATTTTTCACACCTTTTCAAGCTCTTCAAGATTTTCAACAACGCTTCATGCTCATCCTTTTTTGCAGACCGTTTCATGCTCATCTCATTTTTGACAGCTTTTGAAGCTCTTCATATTTTTCACACCTTTTCAGGCTCTTCATGTTTTTGAACACCGCTTCATGCTTCTCCTTTTTTTCAGACCGTTTCTTTCTCCTCATATATTTGACACTTTTTGAAGCTCTTCATATTTTTCACACCTTTTCAGTCTCTTCATGTATTTGAACACCGATCCAAGCTCCTCCTATTTTTCAGACCGTTTCATGCTCCTCATATTTTTCACACCTTTTGAAGCTCTTCATATTTTGCACACTTTTTCAGGCTCTTCAGGTTTTTCAGCTCCACTTCATGCTCCTCCTATTTTTCAGACCGTTTCATGCTGCTCAAATTTTTTACACCTTTTGAAGCTCCTCATATTTTTCACACCTTTTCAGGCTCTTCATGTTTTTGAACACAGCTTCATGCTCCTCCTATTTTTCAGATCGTTTCATGCTCCTCCTCTTTTCCGACCGTTTCTTGCTCCTCATATTTTTGACACTTTTTGAAGCTCTTCATATTTTTCACACCTTTTCTGGCTCTTCATGTTTTTGAACACAGCTTCATGCTTCTCCTATTTTTCAGATCATTTCATGCTACTCCTATTTTTCAGACCGTTCCTTGCTCCTCAAATTATTGACACTTTTTGAAGCTCTTCATAATTTTCACACCTTTTTAGGCTCTTCATGTTGTTGAACACAGGTTCATGCTCCTATTTTTCAGGCCGTTTAATGCTCCTCATAATTTTGACACCTTTTTAAGCTCTTCATATTTTTCACACCTTTTCAGGCTCTTCATGTTTTTGAACACAGCTTCATGATCCTCCTATTTTTCAGACCGTTTCATGCTCTTCCTATTTTTCAGACCGTTTCATGCTCCTCCTATTTTTCAGACCGTTTCATTCTCCTCATATATTTGACACATTTTGAAGCTCCTCCTATTTTTCCACACATTTTCAGGCTCTTCATGTTTTTCCACACCGTTTAATGCTCCTCCTATTTTTCAGACCGTTTCATGCTCATCTAATTTTTGACACCTTTTGAAGCTCTTCATATTTTTCACACCTTTTCAGGTTCTTCATATTTTTCGCACCTTTTCAGTCTCTTCATGTTGTTGAACAAAGCTTCATGCTCCTGCTATTTTTCAGACCGTTTAATGCTCCTCATAATTTTGCCACCTTTTTAAGCTCTTCATATTTTTCACCCCTTTTCAGGCTCTTCATGTTTTTGAACACCTCTTCATGCTCCTGCTATTTTTCAGACCGTTTCATGCTCATCTCATTTGACAGCTTTTGAAGCTCTTCATATTTTTCACACCTTTTGAAGCTCTTCATATTTTTCACACATTTTCAGGCTCTTCATGTTTTTCAACACCGCTTCTTGCTCCTCCTATTTTTCAGACCGTTTCATGCTCCTCATATTTTGACACGTTTTGATGCTCTTCATATTTTTCACACCTTTTCAGGCTCTTCATGTTTTTGAACACCGTTTCATGCTCCGCCTATTTTTCAGACCGTTTCATTCTCCTCATATTTTTGACACCTTTTGAAGCTCTTCATAGTTTTCACACCTTTTGAAGCTCTTCATATTTTTCACACCTTTTCATGCTCTTCAGGTTTTTCAGCACCAGTTCATGCTCCTCCAATTTTTCAGACCGTTTCATGCTCATCTCATTTTTTACACCTTTTGAAGCTCTTCATATTTTGCACACCTTTTCAGGCACTTCATGTTTTTCAGCTCCACTTCATGCTCCTCCTATTTTTCAGACCGTTTCATGCTTCTCAAATTTTTTACACCTTTTGAAGCTCCTCATATTTTTCACACCTTTTCAGGCTCTTCATGTTTTTGAACACCGCTTCATGCTCCTCCTTTTTTTCAGACCGTTTCTTTCTCCTCATATATTTGACACTTTTTGAAGCTCTTCATATTTTTCACACCTTTTCAGGCTCTTCATGTTTTTGAACACTGATCCATGCTCCTCCTATTTTCAGACCGTTTCATGCTCCTCATATTTTTCACACCTTTTGAAGCTCTTCATATTTTTCACACTTTTCAGGCTCTTCAGGATTTTCAGCACCAGTTCATGCTCCTCCTATTTTTCAGACCGTTTCATGCTCATCTCATTTTTTACACCTTTTGAAGCTCTTCATATTTTGCACACCTTTTCAGGCATTCATGTTTTTCAGCTCCACTTCATGCTCCTCCTATTTTTCAGACCGTTTCAATCTGCTCAAATTTTTTACACCTTTTGAAGCTCTTCATATTTTTCACACCTTTTCAGGCTCTTCATGTTTTTGAACACAGCTTCATGCTCCTCCTATTTTTCAGATCTTTTCATGCTCCTCCTATTTTCCGACCGTTTCTTGCTCCTCATATTTTTGACACTTTTTGAAGCTCTTCATATTTTTCACACCTTTTCTGGCTCTTCATGTTTTTGAACACAGCTTCATGCTCCTCCTATTTTTCAGACCGTTTCATTCTCCTCCTATTTTTGAGACCGTTTCAGGCTCCTCATATTTTTGACACGTTTTGAAGCTCTTCATATGTTTCACACCTTTTCAGGCTCTTGATGGTTTTCAACACAGCTTCATGTTCCTCCTATTTTTCAGAACGTTTCATGCTCATCTCATTTTGACACCTTTTGAAGCTCTTAATATTTTTCACACGTTTTCAGGCTCTTCATGTTTTTCAACACCGCTTCATGCTCCTCCTATTTTTCAGACCGTTTCATGCTCCTCATATTTTTGAAACCTTTTGAAGCTGCTCCTATTTTTCACACCTTTTGAATCTCTTCATGTTTTTCACACCTTTTGAAGCTCTTCGTATTTTTCAAACCTTTTGATACTCTTCATATTTTTCCAACCTTTCCAGGCTCTTCATGTTTTTGAACACCGTTTCATGCTGCTCCTATTTTTCAGACCGTTTCATGCTCCTCATATTTTTGACACCTTTTGAAGCTCCTCCTATTTTTCACACGTTTTCAGGCTCTTGATGTTTTTCAACACCGTTTCATGGTCCTCCTATTTTTCAGACCATTTCATGCTCCCAGTATTTTTGAGACCGTTTCATGCTCCTCATATTTTGACACGTTTTGTAGCTCTTCATATTTTTCACTCCTTTTCAGGCTCTTCATATTTTTCAACAGCGCTTCATGCTCCTCCTATTCTTCAGACCGTTTCATGCTCCTCATATATTTCAGGCTGTTTCATGCACCTCTTATTATTGACACCTTTTGAAGCTCTTCATATTTTTCACACCTTTTCAGGCTCTTCATGTTTTTCAACACCGCTTCATGCTCCTACTATATTTGAGACCGTTTCATGCTCCTCATATTTTTTACACCTTTTGAAGCTCTTCATATTTTTCACACGTTTTCAGGCTCTTCATGTTTTTCATTACCGTTTCACGCTCCTCCTATTTTTGAGACCGTTTCACGCTCCACATATTTTTGACAACTTTTGGAGCTCTTCATATTTTTCACACCTTTTCAGGCTCTTCATGTTTTTGAACACCGCTTCATGCTCCTCCTATTTTTCAGACCGATTCATGCTCCTCAAAGTTTTGAAACCTTTTGAAACTCTTCATATTTTTCACACCTTTTCAGGCTCTTCATGTTTTTGAACACCACTTCATGCTCCTCGTATTTTTCAGACCTTTTCATGCTCCTCATATTTTTGACAACTTTTGAAGCTCTTCCTTTTTTTCACACCTTTTCATGCTCCTCATATATTTGACACCTTTAGAAGCTCTTCATATTTATCACACCTTTTCAGGCTCTTCATGTTTTTCAACACCGCTTCATGCTCCTCCTATTTTTCAGACCGTTTCATGCTCCTCATGTATTTCACACCTTTTGAAGCTCTTCATATTTCCCATACCTTTTCAGGCTCTTCAGTTTTTCAAAACCGCTTCATGCTCCTCCTATTTTTCAGACCGTTTCATGCTCCTCATATTTTTGAAACCTTTTGAAGCTCTTCATATTTTTTACACCATTTCAGGCTCTTCATGTTTTTCAACACAGTTTCATGCCCTCATATTTTTCAGACCGTTTCATGCTCCTCCTATTCTTGAGACCGTTTCATGCTCCTCATATTTTTGACACGTTTTGAAGCTCTTCATATTTTTCACACAATTTCAGGCTCTTCATGTTTTTCAACACAGTTTCATGCCCTCATATTTTTCAGACCGTTTCATGCTCCTCCTATCCTTGAGACTGTTTCATTCTCCTCATATTTTTGACACGTTTTGAAGCTCTTCATATTTTTCACACCTTTTCAGGCACTCCATGTTTTTCATCAGCGATTCATACTCCTCCTATATTTGAGGCCGTTTCATGCTCCTCATATTTTTGACACCTTTTGAAGCTCTTCATATTTTTCACACCTTTTCAGGCTCTTCATATTTTTGAACACCGCTTCATGCTCCTCCTTTTTTTCGGACCGTTTCTTTCTCCTCATATATTTGACACTTTTTGAAGCTCTTCATATTTTTAACACCTTTTCAGGCTCTTCATGTTTTTGAACACCGATCCATGCTCCTCCTATTTTTCAGACCGTTTCATGCTCCTCATATTTTTCACACCTTTTGAAGCTCTTCATATTTTTCACACCTTTTCAGGCTCTTCAGGTTTTTCAGCACCAGTTCATGCTCCTCCTATTTTTCAGACCGTTTCATGCTCATCTCATTTTTTACACCTTTTGAAGCTCTTCATATTTTGCACACCTTTTCAGGCACTTCATGTTTTTCAGCTCCACTTCATGCTCCTCCTATTTTTCAGACCGTTTCATGCTGCTCAAATTTTTTACACCTTTTGAAGCTCTTCATATTTTTCACACCTTTTCAGGCTCTTCATGTTTTTGAACACAGCTTCATGCTCCTCCTATTTTTCAGATCGTTTCATGCTCCTCCTATTTTCCGACCGTTTCTTGCTCCTCATATTTTTACACTTTTTGAAGCTCTTCATATTTTTCACACCTTTTCTGGCTCTTCATGTTTTTGAACACCGCTTCATGCTCCTCCTATTTTTCAGACCGTTTCATGCTCCTCCTATTTTTGAGACCGTTTCAGGCTCCTCATATTTTTGACACGTTTTGAAGCTCTTCATATTTTTCACACCTTTTCAGGCTCTTCATGTTTTTGAACACAGCTTCATGCTCCTCCTATTTTTCAGACCGCTTCATGCTCCTCCTATTTTTGAGGCCGTTTCATGCTCCTCATATTTTTGACACCTTTTGAAGCTCTTCATATTTTTCACACCTTTTCATGCTCTTCATGTTTTTCACACCGTTTCATGCTCCTCCTATTTTTCAGACCGTTACATGCTCCTCATATTTATCACACGTTGTGAAGCTCTTTATATTTGTCACACCTTTTCAGGCTCTTCTTGTTTTGAACACTGCTTCATGCTCCTCCTATATTTCAGACCGTTTCATGCTCCTCCTATTTTTCAGACTGTTTCATGCACATCTTATTATTGACACCTTTGAAGCTTTTCATTTTTTTCAGACCTTTTCAGGCTCTTCATGTTTTTCAACATCGCTTCATGCTCCTCCTATTTTTCAGAGAGTTTCACTCTCCTTATATTTTTGACACCTTTTGAAGCTCTTTGTATTTTTCACACCTTTTCTGGCTCTTCATTTTTTTGAATATCACTTCATGCTCCTCCTATTTTTCAGACCGTTTCATGCTCCTCATATATACGACACCTTTTGAAGCTCTTCATATTTTTCACACCTTTTAAGGCGCTTCATGTTTTTCTACACCGCTTCATGCTCTTCCTATTTTTCAGACCTTTTCATGCTCCTCATATTTTTCACACCTTTTGAAGCTCTTCATATTTTTCACACCTGTTCAGGCTCTTCATGTTTTTCTACACAGCTTCATGCTCCTCCTATTTTTCATACCGTTTAATGCTCCTCATATTTTTGACACCTTTTGAAGCTCTACATAATTCTCACACCTTTTCTGGCTCCTTATGTTTTTCAACACCCCTTCATGCTCCTCTTATTTTTCAGACTGTTTCTTGCTACTCATATTTTTGACACCTTTTGAAGCTCTTCATATGTTTCACACCTTTTAAAGCTCTTCATGTTTTTTAAAACCGCTTCATGCTCCTCGTATTTTTCAGACCGTTTCATGCTCCTCATATTTTTCACACCTTTTGAAGCTTCTCTTAATTTCACAGCTTTTCAGGCTCCCCATGTTTTTGAACACCGCTTCATGCTCCTCCTATTTTTCCGACCGTTTCATGCTCATCTCATTTTTGACACCTTTTAAAGCTCTTCATATTTTTTACACCTTTTGAAGCTCTTCATATATTTCACACCTTTTCAGGCCCTTCATGTTTTCAACACCACTTCATGCTCCTCCTATTTTTCAGACCCTTTCATGCTAAACTAATTTTGAAACCTTATGAAGCTCTTCAAGTTTTTCACACCTTTTCATACTCTTTATGTTTTTGAACACTTGTTCATGCTCCTCCTATTTTTTACACCTTTTGAAGCTCTTCATATATTTCACACTTTTCAGGCTCATCATGATTTTCAACACCGCTTCATGCTCCTCCTATTTTTCAGACCGTTTCATGCTCCTCATATTTTTGACACCTTTAAAGCTCTTGATATTTTTCACACCTTTTCAGACTCTTCATGTTTTTCAACACCGCTTCATGCTCCTCCTATTTTTCAGACCGTTTCATGCACCTCATATTTTCGACACCTTTTGAAACTCTTCATATTTTTAACACCTTTTCAGGCTCTGCATGTTTTTGAACACAGCTTCATGCTCCTCATATTTTTCACACCATTTGAAGCTCTTCGTATTTCTCACAGCTTTTCAGGTTCTTCATGTTTTTCAACACCGCTTCATGCTCCTCCTATTTTTCAGACCGTTTCATGCTCATCTCATTTTTGACACCTTTTGAAGCTCTTCGTATTTTTCACACCATTCCAGGCTCTTCTTGTTTTTCAACACCCCTTCTTGCTCCTCCTAATTTTCAGACCATTTCATGCTCCTCATATTTTTGACACGTTTTGAAGCTCTTCATACTTTTCACAACTTTTCAGGCTCTTCATGATTTTCAAAGCCTCTTCATGCTCCTCCTATTTTTCAGACCCTTGCATGCTCATCTAATTTTTGACATCTTTTGAAGCTCTTCATATTTTTCACAACTTTTGAAGCTCTTCATATTTTTCATATTTTTGAAGCTCTTCATATTTTCACACGTTTTCAGACTCTTCATGTTTTTCAACACCGCTTCATGCTCCTCCTATTTTTCAGAGAGTTTCATGCTCCTCATGTATTTCACACCTTTTGAAGCTCTTCATATTTTTACACCCTTTCAGGTTCTTCATGTTTTTGATCACCGTTTCATGCTCCTCCTATTTTTCAGACCGTTTCATGCTCCTCATATTTTTCACACCTTTTGAAGCTCTTCATATTTTTCACATCTTTTCAGGCTCTTCATGTTTTTCAACACCGTTTCATGCTGCTTTTATTTTTCAGACCGTTTCATGCTCCTCATTAATTTCACACCTTTTGAAGCTCTTCATATTTTTCAAACGTTTTCAGGCTGTTCATTTTTTTCAACACCGTTTCATGCTCCTCCTATTTTTCAGACCGTTTCATGCTCCTCATATTTTTGACACCTTTTGAAACTCTTCATATATTTCACACCTTTACAAACTCTTCATGTTTTTGAACACCGCTTCATGCTCCTCCTATTTTACAGACCGTTTCATGCTCCTCATATTTTTGACACCATTTGAAGCTCTTCGTATTTCTCACAGCTTTTCAGGTTCTTCATGTTTTTCAACACTGCTTCATGCTCCTCCTATTTTTCAGTCCGTTTCATGCTCATCTCATTTTTGACACCTTTTGAAGCTCTTCATATTTTACGACATCTTTTGAAGCTCTTCGTATTTTTCACACCATTCCAGGCTCTTCTTGTTTTTCAACACCCCTTCTTGCTCCTCCTACTTTTCACACCATTTCATGCTCCTCATATTTTTGACACGTTTTGAAGCTCTTCATATTTTTCACAACTTTTCAGGCTCTTCATGATTTTCAAAGCCTCTTCATGCTCCTCCTATTTTTCAGACCCTTTCATGCTCATCTAATTTTTGACATCTTTTGAAGCTCTTGATATTTTTCACAACTTTTGAAGCTCTTCATATTTTTCATATTTTTGAAACTCTTCATATTTTCACACGTTTTCAGACTCTTCATGTTTTTCAACACCGCTTCATGCTCCTCCTATTTTTCAGAGAGTTTCATGCTCCTCATGTATTTCACACCTTTTGAAGCTCTTCATATTTTTCACACCCTTTCAGGTTCTTCATGTTTTTGATCACCGTTTCATGTTCTCCTATTTTTCAGACCGTTTCATGCTCCTCATATTTTTCACACCTTTTGAAGCTCTTCATATTTTTCACATCTTTTCAGGCTCTTCATGTTTTTCAACACCACTTCATGCTTCTCTTATTCTTCAGACCGTTTCATGCTCATCTCATTTTTGACACCTTTGAAGCTCATCATATTTTTCACACCTTTTGAAGATCTTCATATTTTTCACTCCTTTTCAGGCTCTTCATGTTATTCAACACCGTTTCATGCTGCTTTTATTTTTCAGACCGTTTAATGCTCCTCATGTATTTCACACCTTTTGAGCTCTTAATATTTTTCACACCTTTTCAGGCTCTTCATGTTTTTGAACACATCTTCATGCTCCTCCTATTTTTCAGACCGTTTCATTCTCCTCATATTTTTGAAGCCTTTTGAAGCTCTTCATATTTTTCACACCTTTTCAGGCTCTTCATGTTTTTCAACACCGTTTCATGATCCTCCTATTTTTCAGACCGTTTCATGCTCATCTCATTTTTGACACCTTTTGAATCTTTTCATATTTTTCACAACTTTTTAGGCTCTTCATGTTTTTGAACAAGGCTTCATGCTCCTCCTCTTTTTCAGAGTTTCATGCTACTCATGTATTTCACACCTTTTGAAGCTCTTCATATTTTTCACAACTTTTCAGCATCTTCATGTTTTTGATCACCGTTTCATGCTCCTCCTATTTTTCAGATCGTTTCATGCACCTCATATTTTTCACACCTTTTGAAGCTCTTCATATTTTTCACACCTTTTCAGGCTCTTCATGTTTTTCAAATCTGCTTCTGCTCCTCCTATTTTTCAGACCGTTTCATGCTCCTCATATTTTTGACACCTTTTGAGCTCTTCATATTTTTCACACCTTTTCAGGCTCTTCATGTTTTTCAATACCGCTTCATGCTCCTGTTATTTTTCAGACCGTTTCATGCTCCTCATATTTTTGACACCTTTTGAAGCTCTTCATATTTTTCACACTTTTTCAGGCTCTTCATGATTTTAAACACCGTTTCATTCTTCTCCTATTTTTTAGACCATTTCATGCTCCTCATATTTTGACACCTCTTGATGCTCTTCATATTTTTCACACCTTTTCAGGCTCTTCATGTTTTTGAACACCACCTCATGCTCCTCCTAATTTTCAGACCGTTACATGCTCCTCATATATTTGATATCTTTTGAAGCTCTTCATATTTTTCACACATTTTATGCACTTCTTGTTTTCAACACCACATCATGCTCCTTCTATTTTTCAAACCGTTTCATGCTCCTCATATTTTGGATATCTTTTGAAGCTCGTCATATTTCTAACAACTTTTCAGGCTCTTCATGTTTTCAACACAGTTTCATGCTCCTCCTATTTTTCAGACCGTTTCATGCTCCTCATATTTTGACTCCTTTTGAAGCTCTTCATATTTTTCACACATTTTCAGGCTCTTTATGTTTTTCAACAGCGCTTCTTGCTCATCCTCTTTTTCAGACCGTTTCATGCCCCTCATATTTTGACACCTTTTCAAGCTATTCACATTTTTCAAAACATTTCAGGCTCTTCATGTTTTGAACACCGTTTCATCCGCCTCCTAATTTTCAGACCGTTTCATGCTCCTCATATATTTGACAACTTTTGAAGCTCTTCATATTTTTCACAACTTTTCAGGTTCTTCATGTATTCAACACCACTTCATGCTCCTCCTATATTTCTGACCGTGTCATGCTCCTCATATTTTTGACAGCTTTTGAAGCTCTTCATATATTTCACACCTTTTCAGGCTCTTCATGTTTTTGAACACCGGTTCATGCTCCTCCTATTTTTCAGACCATTTCATGCTCCTCGTATTTTTCACACGTTTGAAGCTCTTCATATTTTTCACACTTTTTCAGGCTCTTCATGTTTTTGAACACCGTTTCATGCTCCTCCTGTTTTTCAGACCGTTTCATGCTGCTCATATTTTTGACACCTTTTGAAGTTCTTCATATATTTCACACCTTTTCAGGCTCTTCACGTTTTTCAACACCACTTCATGCTCCTCCTATTTTCAGGCCGTTTCATGCTCCTTATATTTTTGACACCTTTTGAAGTTCTTCATATTTTTCACACCTTACAGGCTCTTCATGGTTTTCAACACCACTTCATGCTCCTCCTATTTTTCAGACCGTTTCATGCTCCTCATATATTTGACACATTTTGAAGCTCTTCAGATTTTTCACACCTTTTCAGGCTTTTCATATTTTTCAACACCGCTTCATGCTCCTCCTATTTTTCAGACCGTTTCATGCTCCTCATCTTTTTGACACGTTTTGAAACTCTTCATATTTATCACACCGTTTCAGGCTCTTCATGTTTTTCAACACCATTTCATGCTCCTCCTTTTTTTCAACCGTTTTATGCTCCTCATATATTTGACACCTTTTGAAGCTCTTCATAATTTCCACACCTTTTCAGGCTCTTCATGTTTTTCTACACCGCTTCATGCTCCCCCTTTATTTCAGACCGTTCATGCCTCTCATATTTTTGAAACCTTTTGAAGCTCTTCATATTTTTCACACCTTTTCAGGCTCTTCATGTTTTTCAACACCATTTCATGCTCCTCCTTTTTTTCAAACCGTTTTATGCTCCTCATATATTTGACACCTTTTGAAGCTCTTCATAATTTCCACACCTTTTCAGGCTCTTCATGTTTTTGAACACCGTTTCATGCTCCTCTTATTTTTTTTTTTTTAATTTTTTTTCCCAGTGGGTTTTGTCATACTTTGATATGAATCAGCCATGGATTTCCATGTATTCCCAGTCGCGATTCCCCCTCCCACCTCCCTCTCCACCCGATTCCTCTGGGTCTTCCCAGTGCACCAAGCCGGAGCACTTGTCTCGTGCTTCCTACCTGGGCTGGTGATCTGTTTCACCATAGATAGCATACATGCTGTTCTTTTGAAATATCCCACCCTCACATTCTCCCACAAAGTTTAAAAGTCTGTTCTGTATTTCTGTGTCTCTTTTTCTGTTCTGCATATAGGGTTATCATTGTCACCTTTCTAAATTCCATATACATGTGTCAGTATGCTGTAATGTTCTTTAACTTTCTGGCTTACTTCACTCTGTATAATGGGCTCCAGCTTCATCCATCTCATTAGGACTGAATCAAATGAATTTTTTAATGGCTGAGTAATATTCCATGGTGTATATGTACCACAGCTTTCTTATCCATTCATCTGCTGACGGGCATCTAGGTTGCTTCCATGTCCTGGCTATTATAAACAGTGCTGCGATGAACATTGGGGTGCACGTGTCTCTTTCAGACGAACCTATGGACACCTTATCTTTGACAAAGGAGGCAAGGATATACAATGGAAAAAAGACAACCTCTTTAACAAGTGGTGCTGGGAAAACTGGTCAACCACTTGTAAAAGAATGAAAATAGAACACTTTCTAACACCATACACAAAAATAAACTCAAAATGGATTAAAGATCTAAATGTAAGACCAGAAACTATAAAACTCCTAGAGGAGAAGATAGGCAAAACACTCTCCGACATAAATCAAAGCAAGATCCTCTATGACCCCCCTCCCAGAATATTGGAAATAAAAGCAAAACTAAACAAATGTGACCTAATGAAACTTAAAAGCTTTTGCACTACAAAGGAAACTATAAGTAAGTTGAAAAGACAGCCCTCAGATTGGGAGAAAATAATAGCAAATGAAGAAACAGACAAAGGATTAATCTCAAAAATATACAAGCAAATCCTGCAGCTCAATTCCAGAAAAATAAATGACCCAATAAAAAATGAGCCAAAGAACTAAACAGACATTTCTCCAAAGAAGACATACAGATGGATAACAAACACATGAAAAGATGCTCAACATCACTCATTATTAGAGAAATGCAAATCAAAACCACAATGAGGTACCATTACATGCCAGTCAGGATGGCTGCTATCCAAAAGTCTACAAGCAATAAATGCTGGAGAGGGAGTGGAGAAAAGGGAACCCTCTTATACTGTTGGTGGGAATGCACACTAGTACAGCCGCTATGGAAAACGGTGTAGAGATTTCTGAAAAAACTGGAAATAGAACTGCCATATGACCCAGCAATTCCACTTCTGGGCATACACACTGAGGAAACCAGATCCTCTTATTTTTCAGACCGTTTCAAACTCCTCATATTTTTTACACCTTTTGAAGCTCTTCATATATTTCACACCTTTTCAGGCTCTTCATGTTTTTCAACACCGCTTCATGCTCCTCCTATTTTTCAGAACGTTTCATGGTCCTCATATTTTTGACACCTTTTGAAGCTCTTCATATTTTTCACACCTTTTCAGGCTCTTCATGTTTTGGAACACCGTTTCATGCTCCTCCTATTTTTCAGACCGTTTCATGCTCCTCATGTTTTTGAGACGTTTTGAAGCTCTGCATATTTTTCATACCTTTCAGGCTCTTCATGTTTTTGAACACCGTTACATGCTCCTCCTATTTTTCAAACCATATCATGCTCGTCATTTTTTTGACACATTCTGAAGCTCTTCATAATTTTCACACCTTTTCAGGCTCTTTATGTTTTTCAACGCCGTATCATGCTCCTCCTATTTTTCAGACCGTTTCATGCTTCTCATATCTTTGACACCTTTTGAAGCTCTTCGTATTTTTCACACCATTTCAGGCTCTTCAAGTTTTTGAAAACGGCTTCATGCTCCTCCTAATTTTCAGACCGTTTCTTGCTCCTCATATTTTTGACACCTTTTGAAGCTCTTCATATTTTTCACAGCTTTTCAGGCTCTTCATGTTTTTGAACACAGTTTCATGCTCCGCATATTTTTCACACCTTTTCATGCTCTTCATATTTTTCACACCTTTTCAGGCTCTTCATGTTTCTCAACACCGTTTCATGCTTCTCCTATTTTTCAGACCGTTTCATGCTCCTCATATTTTTGACAGCTTTTGAAGCTCTTCATATATTTCACATCTTTTCAGGCTTTTCATGTTTTTGAACACCACTTCATGCTCCTCCTATTTTTCAGACCATTTCTTGCTCCTCGTATTTTTCACACCTTTTGAAGCTCTTCATATTTTTCACACTTCTCCAGGCTCTTCATGTTTTTGAACACCGTTTCATGCTCCTCCTGTTTTTCAGACCGTTTCATGCTGCTCATATTTTTGACACCTTTTGAAGTTCTTCATATTTTTCACACCTTTTCAGGCTCTTCACGTTTTTCAACACCACTTCATGCTCCTCCTATTTTTCAGGCCGTTTCATGCTCCTTATAATTTTGACACCTTTTGAAGTTCTTCATATTTTTCACACCTTACAGGCTCTTCATGGTTTTCAACACCACTTCATGCTCCTCCTATTTTTCAGACCGTTACATGCTCCTCATATATTTGAAACCTTTTGATGCTCTTCAGATTTTTCACACCTTTTCAGGCTCTTCATATTTTTCAACACCGCTTCATGCTCCTCCTATTTTTCAGACCGTTTCATGCTCCTCATCTTTTTGACACGTTTTGAAACTCTTCATATTTATCACACCTTTTCAGGCTCTTCATGGTTTTCAACACCATTTCATGCTCCTCCTTTTTTTCAGACCGTTTTATGCTCCTCATATATTTGACATCTTTTGAAGCTCTTCATAATTTCCACACCTTTTCAGGCTCTTCATGTTTTTCTACACCGCTTCATGCTCCCCCTATATTTCAGACCGTTCATGCCTCTCATATTTTTGAAACCTTTTGAAGCTCTTCATATTTTTCACACCTTTTCACGCTCTTCATGTTTTTCAACACCATTTCATGCTCCTCCTTTTTTTCAAACCGTTTTATGCTCCTCATATATTTGACACCTTTTGAAGCTCTTCATAATTTCCACACCTTTTCAGGCTCTTCATGTTTTTGAACACCGTTTCATGCTCCTCTTATTTTTTTTTTTTATTGTTTTTTTTTTAATTTTTTTAATTATTTTTATTTTTTTTTCCAGTGGGTTTTGTCATACTTTGATATGAATCAGCCATGGATTTACATGTATGCCCAGTCCCGATTCCCCCTCCCACCTCCCTCTCCACCCGATTCCTCTGGGTCTTCCCAGTGCACCAAGCCGGAGCACTTGTCTCGTGCATCCTACCTGGGCTGGTGATCTGTTTCACCATAGATAGCATACATGCTGTTCTTTTGAAATATCCCACCCTCACATTCTCCCACAAAGTTTAAAAGTCTGTTCTGTATTTCTGTGTCTCTTTTTCTGTTCTGCATATAGGGTTATCGTTGTCACCTTTCTAAATTCCATATACATGTGTCAGTATGCTGTAATGTTCTTTATCTTTCTGGCTTACCTCACTCTGTATAATGGGCTCCAGCTTCATCCTTCTCATTAGGACTGATTCAAATGAATTTTTTAATGGCTGAGTAATATTCCATGGTGTATATGTACCACAGCTTTCTTATCCATTCATCTGCTGACGGGCATCTAGGTTGCTTCCATGTCCTGGCTATTATAAACAGTGCTGCGATCAACATTGGGGTGCACGTGTCTCTTTCAGACGAACCTATGGACACCTTATCTTTGACAAAGGAGGCAAGGATATACAATGGAAAAAAGACAACCTCTTTAACAAGTGGTGCTGGGAAAACTGGTCAACCACTTGTAAAAGAATGAAAATAGAACACTTTCTAACACCATACACAAAAATAAACTCAAAATGGATTAAAGATCTAAATGTAAGACCAGAAACTATAAAACTCCTAGAGGAGAAGATAGGCAAAACACTCTCCGACATAAATCAAAGCAAGATCCTCTATGACCCACCTCCCAGAATGTTGGAAATAAAAGCAAAACTAAACAAATGGGACCTAATTAAACTTAAAAGCTTTTGCACTACAAAGGAAACTATAAGTAAGGTGAAAAGACAGCCCTCAGATTGGGAGAAAATAATAGCAAATGAAGAAACAGACAAAGGATTAATCTCAAAAATATACAAGCAAATCCTGCAGCTCAATTCCAGAAAAATAAATGACCCAATAAAAAATGAGCCAAAGAACTAAACAGACATTTCTCCAAAGAAGACATACAGATGGATAACAAACACATGAAAAGATGCTCAACATCACTCATTATTAGAGAAATGCAAATCAAAACCACAATGAGGTACCATTACATGCCAGTCAGGATGGCTGCTATCCAAAAGTCTACAAGCAATAAATGCTGGAGAGGGAGTGGAGAAAAGGGAACCCTCTTATACTGTTGGTGGGAATGCACACTAGTACAGCCGCTATGGAAAACGGTGTAGAGATTTCTTAAAAACTGGAAATAGAACTGCCATATGACCCAGCAATTCCACTTCTGGGCATACACACTGAGGAAACCAGATCCTCTTATTTTTCAGACCGTTTCAAATTCCTCATATTTTTTACACCTTTTGAAGCTCTTCATATATTTCACACCTTTTCAGGCTCTTCATGTTTTTCAACACCGCTTCATGCTCCTCCTATTTTTCAGACCGTTTCATGGTCCTCATATTTTTGACACCTTTTGAAGCTCTTCATATTTTTCACACCTTTTCAGGCTCTTCATGTTTTTGAACACCGTTTCATGCTCCTCCTATTTTTCAGACCGTTTCATGCTCCTCATGTTTTTGAGACGTTTTGAAGCTCTGCATATTTTTCATACCTTTCAGGATCTTCATGTTTTTGAACACCGTTACATGCTCCTCCTATTTTTCAAACCATATCATGCTCGTCATTTTTTTGACACATTTTGAAGCTCTTCATAATTTTCACACCTTTTCAGGCTCTTTATGTTTTTCAACACCGTATCATGCTCCTCCTATTTTTCAGACCGTTTCATGCTCCTCATATCTTTGACACCTTTTGAAGCTCTTCGTATTTTTCACACCATTTCAGGCTCTTCAAGTTTTTGAAAACGGCTTCATGCTCCTCCTAATTTTCAGACCGTTTCTTGCTCCTCATATTTTTGACACCTTTTGAAGCTCTTCATATTTTTCACAGCTTTTCAGGCTCTTCATGTTTTTGAACACAGTTTCATGCTCCGCATATTTTTCACACCTTTTCATGCTCTTCATATTTTTCACACCTTTTCAGGCTCTTCATGTTTCTCAACACCGTTTCATGCTTCTCCTATTTTTCAGACCGTTTCATGCTCCTCATATTTTTGACAGCTTTTGAAGCTCTTCATATATTTCACACCTTTTCAGGCTTTTCATGTTTTTGAACACCGCTTCATGCTCCTCCTATTTTTCAGACCATTTCTTGCTCCTCGTAATTTTCACACCTTTTGAAGCTCTTCATATTTTTCACACTGCTCCAGGCTCTTCATGTTTTTGAACACCGTTTCATGCTCCTCCTGTTTTTCAGACCGTTTCATGCTGCTCATATTTTTGACACCTTTTGAAGTTCTTCATATTTTTCACACCTTTTCAGGCTCTTCACGTTTTTCAACACCACTTCATGCTCCTCCTATTTTTCAGGCCGTTTCATGCTCCTTATATTTTTGACACCTTTTGAAGTTCTTCATATTTTTCACACCTTACAGGCTCTTCATGGTTTTCAACACCACTTCATGCTCCTCCTATTTTTCAGACCGTTTCATGCTCCTCATATATTTGACACCTTTTGATGCTCTTCAGATTTTTCACACCTTTTCAGGCTCTTCATATTTTTCAACACCGCTTCATGCTCCTCCTATTTTTCAGACCGTTTCATGCTCCTCATCTTTTTGACACGTTTTGAAACTCTTCATATTTATCACACCTTTTCAGGCTCTTCATGGTTTTCAACACCATTTCATGCTCCTCCTTTTTTTCAGACCGTTTTATGCTCCTCATATATTTGACACCTTTTGAAGCTCTTCATAATTTCCACACCTTTTCAGGCTCTTCATGTTTTTCTACACCGCTTCATGCTCCCCCTATATTTCAGACCGTTCATGCCTCTCATATTTTTGAAACCTTTTGAAGCTCTTCATATTTTTCACACCTTTTCAGGCTCTTCATGTTTTTCAACACCATTTCATGCTCCTCCTTTTTTTCAAACCGTTTTATGCTCCTCATATATTTGACACCTTTTGAAGCTCTTCATAATTTCCACACCTTTTCAGGCTCTTCATGTTTTTGAACACCGTTTCATGCTCCTCTTATTTTTTTTTTTTATTGTTTTTTTTTTAAATTTTTTTTTATTATTTTTATTTTTTTTTCCAGTGTGTTTTGTCATACTTTGATATGAATCAGCCATGGATTTACATGTATGCCCAGTCCCGATTCCCCCTCCCACCTCCCTCTCCACCCGATTCCTCTGGGTCTTCCCAGTGCACCAAGCCGGAGCACTTGTCTCGTGCATCCTACCTGGGCTGGTGATCTGTTTCACCATAGATAGCATACATGCTGTTCTTTTGAAATATCCCACCCTCACATTCTCCCACAAAGTTTAAAAGTCTGTTCTGTATTTCTGTGTCTCTTTTTCTGTTCTGCATATAGGGTTATCGTTGTCACCTTTCTAAATTCCATATACATGTGTCAGTATGCTGTAATGTTCTTTATCTTTCTGGCTTACTTCACTCTGTATAATGGGCTCCAGCTTCATCCATCTCATTAGGACTGATTCAAATGAATTCTTTTTAATGGCTGAGTAATATTCCATGGTGTATATGTACCACAGCTTTCTTATCCATTCATCTGCTGACGGGCATCTAGGTTGCTTCCATGTCCTGGCTATTATAAACAGTGCTGCGATCAACATTGGGGTGCACGTGTCTCTTTCAGACGAACCTATGGACACCTTATCTTTGACAAAGGAGGCAAGGATATACAATGGAAAAAAGACAACCTCTTTAACAAGTGGTGCTGGGAAAACTGGTCAACCACTTGTAAAAGAATGAAAATAGAACACTTTCTAACACCATACACAAAAATAAACTCAAAATGGATTAAAGATCTAAATGTAAGACCAGAAACTATAAAACTCCTAGAGGAGAAGATAGGCAAAACACTCTCCGACATAAATCAAAGCAAGATCCTCTATGACCCCCCTCCCAGAATATTGGAAATAAAAGCAAAACTAAACAAATGGGACCTAATGAAACTTAAAAGCTTTTGCACTACAAAGGAAACTATAAGTAAGGTGAAAAGACAGCCCTCAGATTGGGAGAAAATAATAGCAAATGAAGAAACAGACAAAGGATTAATCTCAAAAATATACAAGCAAATCCTGCAGCTCAATTCCAGAAAAATAAATGACCCAATAAAAAATGAGCCAAAGAACTAAACAGACATTTCTCCAAAGAAGACATACAGATGGATAACAAACACATGAAAAGATGCTCAACATCACTCATTATTAGAGAAATGCAAATCAAAACCACAATGAGGTACCATTACATGCCAGTCAGGATGGCTGCTATCCAAAAGTCTACAAGCAATAAATGCTGGAGAGGGAGTGGAGAAAAGGGAACCCTCTTATACTGTTGGTGGGAATGCACACTAGTACAGCCGCTATGGAAAACGGTGTAGAGATTTCTGAAAAACTGGAAATAGAACTGCCATATGACCCAGCAATTCCACTTCTGGGCATACACACTGAGGAAACCAAATCCTCTTATTTTTCAGACCGTTTCAAATTCCTCATATTTTTTACACCTTTTGAAGCTCTTCATATATTTCACACCTTTTCAGGCTCTTCATGTTTTTCAACACCGCTTCATGCTCCTCCTATTTTTCAGACCGTTTCATGGTCCTCATATTTTTGACACCTTTTGAAGCTCTTCATATTTTTACACCTTTTCAGGCTCTTCATGTTTTTGAACACCGTTTCATGCTCCTCCTATTTTTCAGACCGTTTCATGCTCCTCATGTTTTTGAGACGTTTTGAAGCTCTGCATATTTTTCATACCTTTCAGGCTCTTCATGTTTTTGAACACCGTTACATGCTCCTCCTATTTTTCAAACCATATCATGCTCGTCATTTTTTTGACACATTCTGAAGCTCTTCATAATTTTCACACCTTTTCAGGCTCTTTATGTTTTTCAACACCGTATCATGCTCCTCCTATTTTTCAGACCGTTTCATGCTCCTCATATCTTTGACACCTTTTGAAGCTCTTCGTATTTTTCACACCATTTCAGGCTCTTCAAGTTTTTGAAAACGGCTTCATGCTCCTCCTAATTTTCAGACCGTTTCTTGCTCCTCATATTTTTGACACCTTTTGAAGCTCTTCATATTTTTCACAGCTTTTCAGGCTCTTCATGGTTTTGAACACAGTTTCATGCTCCGCATATTCTTCACACCTTTTCATGCTCTTCATATTTTTCACACCTTTTCAGGCTCTTCATGTTTCTCAACACCGTTTCATGCTTCTCCTATTTTTCAGACCGTTTCATGCTCCTCATATTTTTGACAGCTTTTGAAGCTCTTCATATATTTCACACCTTTTCAGGCTTTTCATGTTTTTGAACACCGCTTCATGCTCCTCCTATTTTTCAGACCATTTCTTGCTCCTCGTATTTTTCACACCTTTTGAAGCTCTTCATATTTTTCACACTGCTCCAGGCTCTTCATGTTTTTGAACACCGTTTCATGCTCCTCCTGTTTTTCAGACCGTTTCATGCTGCTCATATTTTTGACACCTTTTGAAGTTCTTCATATTTTTCACACCTTTTCAGGCTCTTCACGTTTTTCAACACCACTTCATGCTCCTCCTATTTTTCAGGCCGTTTCATGCTCCTTATATTTTTGACACCTTTTGAAGTTCTTCATATTTTTCACACCTTACAGGCTCTTCATGGTTTTCAACACCACTTCATGCTCCTCCTATTTTTCAGACCGTTTCATGCTCCTCATATATTTGACACCTTTTGATGCTCTTCAGATTTTTCACACCTTTTCAGGCTCTTCATATTTTTCAACACCGCTTCATGCTCCTCCTATTTTTCAGACCGTTTCATGCTCCTCATCTTTTTGACACGTTTTGAAACTCTTCATATTTATCACACCTTTTCAGGCTCTTCATGTTTTTCAACACCATTTCATGCTCCTCCTTTTTTTCAGACCGTTTTATGCTCCTCATATATTTGACACCTTTTGAAGCTCTTCATAATTTCCACACCTTTTCAGGCTCTTCATGTTTTTCTACACCGCTTCCTGCTCCCCCTATATTTCAGACCGTTCATGCCTCTCATATTTTTGAAACCTTTTGAAGCTCTTCATATTTTTCACACCTTTTCAGGCTCTTCATGTTTTTCAACACCATTTCATGCTCCTCCTTTTTTTCAAACCGTTTTATGCTCCTCATATATTTGACACCTTTTGAAGCTCTTCATAATTTCCACACCTTTTCAGGCTCTTCATGTTTTTGAACACCGTTTCATGCTCCTCTTATTTTTTTTTTTTATTGTTTTTTTTTAATTTTTTTTTATTATTTTTATTTTTTTTTCCAGTGTGTTTTGTCATACTTTGATATGAATCAGCCATGGATTTACATGTATGCCCAGTCCCGATTCCCCCTCCCACCTCCCTCTCCACCCGATTCCTCTGGGTCTTCCCAGTGCACCAAGCCGGAGCACTTGTCTCGTGCATCCTACCTGGGCTGGTGATCTGTTTCACCATAGATAGCATACATGCTGTTCTTTTGAAATATCCCACCCTCACATTCTCCCACAAAGTTTAAAAGTCTGTTCTGTATTTCTGTGTCTCTTTTTCTGTTCTGCATATAGGGTTATCGTTGTCACCTTTCTAAATTCCATATACATGTGTCAGTATGCTGTAATGTTCTTTATCTTTCTGGCTTACTTCACTCTGTATAATGGGCTCCAGCTTCATCCATCTCATTAGGACTGATTCAAATGAATTCTTTTTAATGGCTGAGTAATATTCCATGGTGTATATGTACCACAGCTTTCTTATCCATTCATCTGCTGACGGGCATCTAGGTTGCTTCCATGTCCTGGCTATTATAAACAGTGCTGCGATGAACATTGGGGTGCACGTGTCTCTTTCAGACGAACCTATGGACACCTTATCTTTGACAAAGGAGGCAAGGATATACAATGGAAAAAAGACAACCTCTTTAACAAGTGGTGCTGGGAAAACTGGTCAACCACTTGTAAAAGAATTAAAATAGAACACTTTCTAACACCATACACAAAAATAAACTCAAAATGGATTAAAGATCTAAATGTAAGACCAGAAACTATAAAACTCCTAGAGGAGAAGATAGGCAAAACACTCTCCGACATAAATCAAAGCAAGATCCTCTATGACCCCCCTCCCAGAATATTGGAAATAAAAGCAAAACTAAACAAATGTGACCTAATGAAACTTAAAAGCTTTTGCACTACAAAGGAAACTATAAGTAAGGTGAAAAGACAGCCCTCAGATTGGGAGAAAATAATAGCAAATGAAGAAACAGACAAAGGATTAATCTCAAAAATATACAAGCAAATCCTGCAGCTCAATTCCAGAAAAATAAATGACCCAATAAAAAATGAGCCAAAGAACTAAACAGACATTTCTCCAAAGAAGACATACAGATGGATAACAAACACATGAAAAGATGCTCAACATCACTCATTATTAGAGAAATGCAAATCAAAACCACAATGAGGTACCATTACATGCCAGTCAGGATGGCTGCTATCCAAAAGTCTACAAGCAATAAATGCTGGAGAGGGAGTGGAGAAAAGGGAACCCTCTTATACTGTTGGTGGGAATGCACACTAGTACAGCCGCTATGGAAAACGGTGTAGAGATTTCTGAAAAAACTGGAAATAGAACTGCCATATGACCCAGCAATTCCACTTCTGGGCATACACACTGAGGAAACCAGATCCTCTTATTTTTCAGACCGTTTCAAACTCCTCATATTTTTTACACCTTTTGAAGCTCTTCATATATTTCACACCTTTTCAGGCTCTTCATGTTTTTCAACACCGCTTCATGCTCCTCCTATTTTTCAGACCGTTTCATGGTCCTCATATTTTTGACACCTTTTGAAGCTCTTCATATTTTTCACACCTTTTCAGGCTCTTCATGTTTTTGAACACCGTTTCATGCTCCTCCTATTTTTCAGACCGTTTCATGCTCCTCATGTTTTTGAGACGTTTTGAAGCTCTGCATATTTTTCATACCTTTCAGGCTCTTCATGTTTTTGAACACCGTTACATGTTCCTCCTATTTTTCATACCATATCATGCTCGTCATTTTTTTGACACATTCTGAAGCTCTTCATAATTTTCACACCTTTTCAGGCTCTTTATGTTTTTCAACACCGTATCATGCTCCTCCTATTTTTCAGACCGTTTCATGCTCCTCATATCTTTGACACCTTTTGAAGCTCTTCGTATTTTTCACACCATTTCAGGCTCTTCAAGTTTTTGAAAACGGCTTCATGCTCCTCCTAATTTTCAGACCGTTTCTTGCTCCTCATATTTTTGACACCTTTTGAAGCTCTTCATATTTTTCACAGCTTTTCAGGCTCTTCATGTTTTTGAACACAGTTTCATGCTCCGCATATTTTTCACACCTTTTCATGCTCTTCATATTTTTCACACCTTTTCAGGCTCTTCATGTTTCTCAACACCGTTTCATGCTTCTCCTATTTTTCAGACCGTTTCATGCTCCTCATATTTTTGACAGCTTTTGAAGCTCTTCATATATTTCACACCTTTTCAGGCTTTTCATGTTTTTGAACACCGCTTCATGCTCCTCCTATTTTTCAGACCATTTCTTGCTCCTCGTATTTTTCACACCTTTTGAAGCTCTTCATATTTTTCACACTGCTCCAGGCTCTTCATGTTTTTGAACACCGTTTCATGCTCCTCCTGTTTTTCAGACCGTTTCATGCTGCTCATATTTTTGACACCTTTTGAAGTTCTTCTTATATTTCACACCTTTTCAGGCTCTTCACGTTTTTCAACACCACTTCATGCTCCTCCTATTTTTCAGGCCGTTTCATGCTCCTTATATTTTTGACACCTTTTGAAGTTCTTCATATTTTTCACAACTTACAGGCTCTTCATGGTTTTCAACACCACTTCATGCTCTTCCTATTTTTCAGACCGTTTCATGCTCCTCATATATTTGAAACCTTTTGATGCTCTTCAGATTTTTCACACCTTTTCAGGCTCTTCATATTTTTCAACACCGCTTCATGCTCCTCCTATTTTTCAGACCGTTTCATGCTCCTCATCTTTTTGACACGTTTTGAAACTCTTCATATTTATCACACCTTTTCAGGCTCTTCATGGTTTTCAACACCATTTCATGCTCCTCCTTTTTTTCAGACCGTTTTATGCTCCTCATATATTTGACACCTTTTGAAGCTCTTCATAATTTCCACACCTTTTCTGGCTCTTCATGTTTTTGAACACCGTTTCATGCTCCTCTTTTTTTTTTTTATTGTTATTTTTTTTAATTTTTTTTATTATTATTATTTTTTTTCCAGTGGGTTTTGTCATACTTTGATATGAATCAGCCATGGATTTCCATGTATTCCCAGTCCCGATTCCCCCTCCCACCTCCCTCTCCACCCGATTCCTCTGGGTCTTCCCAGTGCACCAAGCCGGAGCACTTGTCTCGTGGATCCTACCTGGGCTGGTGATCTGTTTCACCATAGATAGCATACATGCTGTTCTTTTGAAATATCCCACCCTCACATTCTCCCACAAAGTTTAAAAGTCTGTTCTGTATTTCTGTGTCTCTTTTTCTGTTCTGCATATAGGGTTATCGTTGTCACCTTTCTAAATTCCATATACATGTGTCAGTATGCTGTAATGTTCTTTATCTTTCTGGCTTACTTCACTCTGCATAATGGGCTCCAGCTTCATCCATCTCATTAGGACTGATTCAAATGAATTCTTTTTAATGGCTGAGTAATATTCCATGGTGTATATGTACCACAGCTTTCTTATCCATTCATCTGCTGACGGGCATCTAGGTTGCTTCCATGTCCTGGCTATTATAAACAGTGCTGCGATGAACATTGGGGTGCACGTGTCTCTTTCAGATGAACCTATGGACACCTTATCTTTGACAAAGGAGGCAAGGATATACAATGGAAAAAAGACAACCTCTTTAACAAGTGGTGCTGGGAAAACTGGTCAACCACTTGTAAAAGAATGAAAATAGAACACTTTCTAACACCATACACAAAAATAAACTCAAAATGGATTAAAGATCTAAATGTAAGACCAGAAACTATAAAACTCCTAGAGGAGAACATAGGCAAAACACTCTCCGACATAAATCAAAGCAAGATCCTCTATGACCCCCCTCCCAGAATATTGGAAATAAAAGCAAAACTAAACAAATGGGACCTAATGAAACTTAAAAGCTTTTGCACTACAAAGGAAACTATAAGTAAGGTGAAAAGACAGCCCTCAGATTGGGAGAAAATAATAGCAAATGAAGAAACAGACAAAGGATTAATCTCAAAAATATACAAGCAAATCCTGCAGCTCAATTCCAGAAAAATAAATGACCCAATAAAAAATGAGCCAAAGAACTAAACAGACATTTCTCCAAAGAAGACATACAGATGGATAACAAACACATGAAAAGATGCTCAACATCACTCATTATTAGAGAAATGCAAATCAAAACCACAATGAGGTACCATTACATGCCAGTCAGGATGGCTGCTATCCAAAAGTCTACAAGCAATAAATGCTGGAGAGGGAGTGGAGAAAAGGGAACCCTCTTATACTGTTGGTGGGAATGCACACTAGTACAGCCGCTATGGAAAACGGGGTAGAGATTTCTTAAAAAACTGGAAATAGAACTGCCATATAACCCAGCAATTCCACTTCTGGGCATACACACTGAGGAAACCAGATCCTCTTATTTTTCAGACCGTTTCAAACTCCTCATATTTTTTACACCTTTTGAAGCTCTTCATATATTTCACACCTTTTCAGGCTCTTCATGTTTTTGAACACCGTTTCATGCTCCTCCTATTTTTCAGACCGTTTCATGGTCCTCATATTTTTGACACCTTTTGAATCTCTTCATATTTTTCACACCTTTTCAGGCTCTTCATGTTTTTGAACACCGTTTCATGCTCCTCCTATTTTTCAGACCGTTTCATGGTCCTCATATTTTGACACCTTTTGAAGCTCTTCTTATTTTTCACACCTTTTCAGGCTCTTCATGTTTTTCAACACCGCTTCATGCTCCTCCTATTTTTCAGACCGTTTCATGGTCCTCATATTTTTGACACCTTTTGAAGCTCTTCATATTTTTCACACCTTTTCAGGCTCTTCATGTTTTTGAACACCGTTTCATGCTCCTCCTATTTTTCAGACCATTTCATGCTCCTCATGTTTTTGAGACGTTTGAAGCTCTGCATATTTTTCATACCTTTCAGGCTCTTCATGTTTTTGAACACCGTTACATGCTCCTTCTATTTTTCATACCATTTCATGCTCGTCATTTTTTTGACACCTTTTGAAGCTCTTCCTATTTTTCACACCTTTTGAAGCTCTTCAAATTTTTCACACGTTTTCCGGCTCTTCATGTTTTTCAACACCACCTCATGCTTCTACTATTTTTCAGACCGATTCATGCTCCTCATGTTTTTCACACCTTTTGAAGCTCTTCATATTTTTCACACCTTTTCAGCCTCTTCATGTTTTTCAACACCACTTCATGATCCTCCTATTTTTCACACCGGTTCATGCTCATCTCATTTTTTACACCTTTTGAAGCTGTTCATATTTTTCACACCTTTTGAAACTCTTCATATTTTTCACACGTTTTATGCCTCTTCATGTGTTTCAACACCACTTCATGCTCCTCCTATTTTTCAGACCGATTCATGCTCCTCATATTTTTCACACCTTTTGAAGCTCTTCATATTTTTCACCCCTTTTCAGGCTCTTCATGTTTTTCAACACCGCTTCATGCTCCTCCTATATTTCAGACCGTTTCATGCTCTTCATGTATTTCACACCTTTTGAAGCTCTTCAGTTTTTCACACCTTTTCAGGCTCTTCATGTTTTTCAACATCACTTCAGCCTCCTCCTATTTTTCAGACAGTTTCATGGTCCTCATATTTTTGACACGTTTTGAAGCTTTTTATATTTTTCACTCCTTTTCAGACTCTTCATGTATTTCAACAACGCTTCATACTCCTCCAAGTTTTCACACCTTTGGAAGCTCTTCATATTTTTCACACCTTTTCAGGATCTTCATGATTTTGAACAATGATTCATTCTCTTCCTATTTTTCAGACTGTTTCATGCTCCTCATATTTTTGTCACCTTTTGAAGCTCTTCATATTTTTCACACGTTTCCAGGCTCTTCGTGTTTCTCAAAACCACTTCATGCTCCTCCTATATTTCAGACCATTTCATGCTCCTCATATTTTTGATACCTTTTGAAGCTCTTCATATTTTTCACACCTTTTCGGGCTCTTCATGTTTCTGAACACCGCTTCATGCTCCTCCTATTTTTCAGATCTTTTCATGCTACTCATATTTATGACACCTTTTGAAGGTCTTCGTATTTGTCACACCTTTTCAGGCTGTTCATGTTTTTGAACACGGCCTCATGCTTCTCCTATTTTTCAGATGTTTCATGCTCCTCATATTTTTGACACCTTTTGAAGCTCTTCATATTTTTCACACCTTTTCGGGCTCTTCATGTTTTTGAACACAGATTCATGTTCCTCCTATTTTTCAGACCATTTCATGCTCCTCATAATTTTGACACCTTTTGAAGATGCTCATATTTTTGAAACATTTTGAGCTCTTCATATATTTCACACCTTTTCTGGCACTTCTTGTTCTTCAACCCCACTTCATGCTCCTCCTATTTTTCACACCGGTTCATGGTCATCTCATTTTTTACACCTTTTGAAGCTGTTCATATTTTTCACACCTTTTGAAGCTCTTCATATTTTTGACAGCTTTATGGGCTCTTCATGTTTTTGAACAACGCTTCATGCTCCTCCTATTTTTCAGATCGTTTCATGCTCCTCATATTTATGACACCTTTTGAAGCTCTTCATATTTTTCAATCGTTTTCAGGCTCTTCATGTTTTTCAACACCGCTTCATGCTCCTCCTAATTTTCAGACCGTATAATGCTCCTCATATTTTTGACACCTTTTGAAGCTCTTCATATTTTTCACACCTTTTCAGGCTCTTCATATTTTTGAACACCGCTTCATGCTCCTCCTATTTTTCAGACCGTTTCATGGTCCTCATATTTTTGACACCTTTTGAAGCTCTTCATATTTTTCACACCTTTTCAGGCTCTTCATGTTTTTGAACACCGTTTCATGCTCCTCCTTTTTTTCAGACCGTTTTATGCTCCTCATATATTTGACACCTTTTGAAGCTCTTCATAATTTCCACACCTTTTCAGGCTCTTCATGTTTTTCTACACCACTTCATGCTCCCCCTATATTTCAGACCGTTCATGCCTCTCATATTTTTGAAACCTTTTGAAGCTCTTCATATTTTTCACACCTTTTCAGGCTCTTCATGTTTTTCAACACCATTTCATGCTCCTCCTTTTTTTCAAACCGTTTTATGCTCCTCATATATTTGACACCTTTTGAAGCTCTTCATAATTTCCACACCTTTTCAGGCTCTTCATGTTTTTGAACACCGTTTCATGCTCCTCTTATTTTTTTTTTATTGTTTTTTTTTTATTGTTTTTTATTATTTTTATTTTTTTTTCCCAGTGCGTTTTGTCATACTTTGATATGAATCAGCCATGGATTTCCATGTATTCCCAGTCCCGATTCCCCCTCCCACCTCCCTCTCCACCCGATTCCTCTGGGTCTTCCCAGTGCACCAAGCCGGAGCACTTGTCTCGTGCTTCCTACCTGGGCTGGTGATCTGTTTCACCATAGATAGCATACATGCTGTTCTTTTGAAATATCCCACCCTCACATTCTCCCACAAAGTTTAAAAGTCTGTTCTGTATTTCTGTTTCTCTTTTTCTGTTCTGCATATAGGGTTATCATTGTCACCTTTCTAAATTCCATATACATGTGTCAGTATGCTGTAATGTTCTTTATCTTTCTGGCTTACTTCACTCTGTATAATGGGCTCCAGCTTCATCCATCTCATTAGGACTGATTCAAATGAATTCTTTTTAATGGCTGAGTAATATTCCATGGTGTATATGTACCACAGCTTTCTTATCCATTCATCTGCTGACGGGCATCTAGGTTGCTTCCATGTCCTGGCTATTATAAACAGTGCTGCGATGAACATTGGGGTGCACGTGTCTCTTTCAGACGAACCTATGGACACCTTATCTTTGACAAAGGAGGCAAGGATATACAATGGAAAAAAGACAACCTCTTTAACAAGTGGTGCTGGGAAAACTGGTCAACCACTTGTAAAAGAATGAAACTAGAACACTTTCTAACACCATACACAAAAATAAACTCAAAATGGATTAAAGATCTAAATGTAAGACCAGAAACTATAAAACTCCTAGAGGAGAAGATAGGCAAAACACTCTCCGACATAAATCAAAGCAAGATCCTCTATGACCCACCTCCCAGAATATTGGAAATAAAAGCAAAACTAAACAAATGGGACCTAATGAAACTTAAAAGCTTTTGCACTACAAAGGAAACTATAAGTAAGGTGAAAAGACAGCCCTCAGATTGGGAGAAAATAATAGCAAATGAAGAAACAGACAAAGGATTAATCTCAAAAATATACAAGCAAATCCTGCAGCTCAATTCCAGAAAAATAAATGACCCAATAAAAAATGAGCCAAAGAACTAAACAGACATTTCTCCAAAGAAGACATACAGATGGATAACAAACACATGAAAAGATGCTCAACATCACTCATTATTAGAGAAATGCAAATCAAAACCACAATGAGGTACCATTACATGCCAGTCAGGATGGCTGCTATCCAAAAGTCTACAAGCAATAAATGCTGGAGAGGGAGTGGAGAAAAGGGAACCCTCTTATACTGTTGGTGGGAATGCACACTAGTACAGCCGCTATGGAAAACGGGGTAGAGATTTCTGAAAAAACTGGAAATAGAACTGCCATATGACCCAGCAATTCCACTTCTGGGCATACACACTGAGGAAACCAGATCCTCTTATTTTTCAGACCGTTTCAAACTCCTCATATTTTTTACACCTTTTGAAGCTCTTCATATATTTCACACCTTTTCAGGCTCTTCATGTTTTTGAACACCGTTTCATGCTCCTCCTATTTTTCAGACCGTTTCATGGTCCTCATATTTTTGACACCTTTTGAAGCTCTTCTTATTTTTCACAACTTTTCAGGCTCTTCATGTTTTTGAACATCGCTTCATGCTCCTCCTAATTTTCAGACCGTTTCATGGTCCTCATATTTTTGACACCTTTTGAAGCTCTTCATATTTTTCACACCTTTTCTGGCTCTTCATTTTTTTGAACACCGTTTCATGCTCCTCCTATTTTTTAGACCATTTCATGCTCCTCATGTTTTTGAGACGTTTTGAAGCTCTGCATATTTTTCATACCTTTCAGGCTCTTCATGTTTTTCAACACCGTTACATGCTCCTTCTGTTTTTCATACCATTTCATGCTCGTCATTTTTTTGACACCTTTTGAAGCTCTTCATATTTTTCACACCTTTTGAAGCTCTTCAAATTTTTCACACGTTTTCCGGCTCTTCATGTTTTTCAACACCACCTCATGCTTCTACTATTTTTCAGACCGATTCATGCTCCTCATGTTTTTCACACCTTTTGAAGCTCTTCATATTTTTCACACCTTTTCAGCCTCTTCATGTTTTTCAACACCACTTCATGATCCTCCTATTTTTCACACCGGTTCATGCTGATCTCATTTTTTACACCTTTTGAAGCTGTTCATATTTTTCACACCTTTTGAAACTCTTCATATTTTTCACATGTTTTATGCCTCTTCATGTGTTTCAACACCACTTCATGCTCCTCCTATTTTTCAGACCGATTCATGCTCCTCATATTTTTCACACCTTTTGAAGCTCTTCATATTTTTCACCCCTTTTCAGGCTCTTCATGTTTTTCAACACCGCTTCATGCTCCTCCTATATTTCAGACCGTTTCATGCTCCTCATGTATTTCACACCTTTTGAAGCTCTTCAGTTTTTCACACCTTTTCAGGCTCTTCATGTTTTTCAACATCACTTCAGCCTCCTCCTATTTTTCAGACAGTTTCATGGTCCTCATATTTTTGACACGTTTTGAAGCTTTTTATATTTTTCACTCCTTTTCAGACTCTTCATGTATTTCAACAACGCTTCATACTCCTCCAAGTTTTCACACCTTTTGAAGCTCTTCATATTTATCACACGTTTCCAGGCTCTTCGTGTTTCTCAAAACCACTTCATGCTCCTCCTATATTTCAGACCATTTCATGCTCCTCATATTTTTGAAACCTTTTGAAGCTCTTCATATTTTTCACACCTTTTCGGGCTCTTCATGTTTCTGAACACCGCTTCATGCTCCTCCTATTTTTCAGAATTTTTCATGCTACTCATATTTATGACATCTTTTG